>NC_054744.1:1819058-2140620 GCF_018143015.1 Lytechinus variegatus | reverse complement strand
TTCCCTGTTTTTCATTGTTCTGCCCCAATGGGTAAGAGTGTCTCAATACCTGATTACCTCACAAGCGTACCTACGAGGGGGGGGGCAGTCTGCCCCCCCCCCCTGACGAGCATGAAACACCTTTTTTGCCCCCCTCCCCGACGAGCTTGAATACCTTTATTGCCTCCCCCCCCCCCCGACGAGCTTAAAGACTTTTTTTTCTGGTACAAAATCCTTTATTTGTGATTGAAGACCTTTTTTTTCTTGTCAATTTTTTTGGCGGACGATTTTGCCCCCCCCCCCCTGTGGAAAATCCTAGGTACGCCTCTGGATTACCTCATTTCATACCGTAATATACATCTGCCAAGCAAGCCAAGTTTCCATTTGAAAACAAAATCAACAAATTTTCATGCTAGTTCGCTATAGGCTCGCTCGCATACTATAAATGAAACTTATTTTTTCAGGGGTGATGTCACAGACCAAGAATAGTACATGAGTATAAAGTCCTGTATACACCGTGTCCACTGGCGGATCCAGGAGGGGGGGGGGGCACGGGCCGGCTGTGAGAGGCATAATTACAATTTGTAATGTAAAAAAGCCGTTAAAACAAAAGTGTGACCCCTCAATTTTTAGAGTGAAGACCTTTTTCTTTTGTTTTTGTGTTTTGCTTGTCATTACTTTGGAAAAAGGGACCCATCTTTTGGGAAATCCTGGATCCGCCCCTGACCGTGTCCTAACGATTTTTTTTTGTTCACTTGCAATATCAACACTAAAAGGGAGAAAATAAACTACCGGTATAAGGGAAATAATTTTAAAAAATCTCAACTTAGCTGTTATAAAAGTTAATGTACATTATATCACAATGAACCTAGTTCCAAATTATGATCAGTCATAGTTAAGAATCATTACTTGCGATAGGCCTTAATTTCTACATTGAACTTTTGAAATTTAATTATCCAGCATTTTTGTTCAACTATTCTCTTTTTACTACTTTCTTTCATAAATTCAGTGGAATTATTTTATATTTCATTGTTAGTCATAGTTTTTAATTTATATTTTATTTTAATTGTGCTTTTCCATATCATATGCTTAACATTTCTCATTTCAATAATTTCGTTCATAAATGTGAATATGTTATGTTGAATTAAATTTTTATCACAGTTTTTCCGGATTTAATGTATATATTTGATTTACTATATTTGCAGAACATAAGCCACTATATTTTTCATATTGTTGTAACTCTTTTATGTTAACAGAACCATACTATCCAATGTAAAGATATTTTAATAAATAAATGAATAAACTGATAAATCTTTATGCATATTTCAGACCTTGTGTTCATTGAAGCGTAGCGCACATGATACAAGATCATGATTTCTTTTGTATCGTTACCAAGAGATGAGGTGATATTCTTTTATTTGATATACAATCCCTTTTAATTCATTCGGTATTACACATTTTGCAAACGAAAGAAGAATAAATGTCCGATTGCTGTTGCCTCATTGGCTATTGTACAGGAGTGAAATTAAATTAATTTTCATAATTCATTTCCTGTCAAAATCAAACGAAAATATCAGACTTGTATATTGAATCATCAAAATTGAGCAACATTAACCATGGTCCTGGGATCGGAAAGCGGGGGCGCTGGGGGTGCGCAGATGCTGTAATGAATATATATATGTAGGCTTCTGTTACCAACTCGAGCGATAGTCACATATCCAGGGGGGGTAGTGGTGACCACAAATCACCGTCATTCGGAAGTTAACCCCCCCCCCTTTTTTTGCTGGTCAAATTATTTTTGGACCAAAATCAGATTATTCCGGAAGTGAAAACCTGATTTTTTTTTATTGGGGGTGGGAACTTGTCCAATTTTTCTTGACCAAATTCACTTTTTTCAAAAGTGATTTTTCTTTTTCGCTTGTCTAATTTGTCATCAATAAATGTTTTATCTACCACACAGCTTGCCTTTCCCTCCTGGAAGCCCAGTCTACTGGTGGCTCGTCTGGCGAGATGTCATCCGTTGGTAATATGGGTGGCCTTGGTGGAGGTGGTAACATGAACGATAACGACTACGACACCAACGAGATCGAGACCAACGAGCTCGACAACGAGATGGAAAGTAATTATAACGCGGGCATGCCCAATCTATTCGGTAACGGCGCCAGTAACCTTGCTGACAGCGGGACGACGGGTGGTCAGAAGGCTGGCATCGTCATCGGTACCATCCTCTTGGTCGCCTTGATAGCTGGCGGTGCCTTCTATTTCATCAAAAGGCGCTGATGATGGCGGTGATCTCCATGGTGACGAATCGAACTCGAGCCCTTTCAAGAATCCCGAGAGTTATCTCTCACCCCTCAGTCCCATCGATCAATTCGACTCCAGACCGACCAAAGCCGTATCGGATCATCGATCGATTTGGAGCTGGGTACGTTGGTGCGACTGCAATCCTATGACACCACATCTCTCGTCTCCATGGAAACAATTAGCTGGACTAGTTGAGGATGTATTCGACTTTTGAAATCACGTTTAAATTTGTGTAATTCATCAAAAAGGACTCGTTCTAATTGTTTTTTTTTCAACGATTCGAAAATATTTGATCATTCTGGAAAAAACTTTGTACGTGGTAAAACAAACCATTGAAACAATTGCTGCATTATTTTCATGATGATGATGATATGAATGAACCAGTGCAATAGGTAGATTAGAATTAATGTTGTTTTCTATCATGCTAATACATATATATATATTGTAATTTATGAATGATTTCAATGAAAGAATTGCAAAATGAATACTACAGTGTAATATTCCGAACATGTCGGGCAAATTATTCGACCAGTCATGAACTGTAGTCAGATGAAGTGCGATGTTGGGGGAATAGCCGTAATGTTCGAGAAAGGTATTTTTTCCTAGCCACAGCAACAAACATCTAATGAGGTTCATGTTTCAGACTGAGTTTGATGGGGGCGTGTCATGAAAGTTCAGTTTCAGCACAACTTAGATTGTCGGTGCTGGCAAAATCAGTGAAATAATTGAATTTGATTCGCCTAGAATGAAATGTTTGCATTTGATTAACAGAGAATGAAAATGAGAATAAAAATATTACAAAGCTAACAACTTTGATGAAATGCATCCCTCATGTTGCGACATCAATGACGTCATGGTATCATTTTCATAAATCCAACTTGATCGAGCTTTGGTTAGTGAGATTCACTATTCACGCTGATGTTAACAACAATATCAACACCAACACCTAACTCGACAACACCCATGTACTGTATTTGAATTTTGTTCCACTTCAAGCTTTAGGGGTGGTACCAGTATATTTTGATAGGAGAAGGGGAGGGGGGGGGTAAGGTGACCTAATTTTTATTTGACTTACTTGCAGGGGTAATGTATATAGATAGAGTAACATGATGTTTTTCTTCCTTCTCTCTTCCCTCCATTTATTGTCTATTGTTTTCCTTTCCCTCTGTTAATACATCTCAAAGAATCATGCATGGGCGGTCACCTCCTGTCCCTTAACATATAACGTCCCTGGATATCTTCTTTATCCATCTTATGATATGAAAGTGTTTTGTTTCTTCAATCGTCTGTATATAAGTATTTTGAGATTTTACTGTATATTATGAAGTAGTGACATGCATGTATATTTATATGTTTTTCTATTTCATTATTTTTTTTTACAGTTCACTTTTTAGATGCAAGTGCACGTATATGTATACATTGCTTGAATTATCTAAAAAATGTTGAAATGTTTAAGTATTGACTTTTTACTTTATTTGTTTTCCTCATTTGATTTTGTACCACCAAACGACTGCTTGAATTGTTATTCCTTTTAAATACCCTTTATTTGGTTTTATTCAGTATGTGTGCTCCTTACAAGAAATCAAGTTTTATCACGAACCACAGATAATTTTCTATGATCGTGTTATCTATACAACAAAATATCAAATTAATTGTTTATACGACATTCATGTATTTTATTAATTCTTTTTCGTTCGTATAATGTTTTTAATATTTGATAGATATTTGTCTTTATAGTGTGTTATTAAAATTTGGAGAAAAAATATTCGGACTCTTGGATATCGTTCTTTTGTGAACTACTGTCGTCATGGTTATATCATGGAGTTATAAACGGTAGCTCCATGGTCATATGATTTTTTAAATCTATTTTTTTTCCTACTGAATAGAGCTTTCTTTTCTTGATTGTCATTTCAGGTATTGTTATCATTCATAATATTTAATTGTTCTGTATAATGTTTTGATGACGTTATCAACACTATACATTTATACAGTCATGCAGGTTTGCGATTGGTGGGGAACTAGTGGGGCAGGGGGCATCAATATCTCCAGGGGCCATCCTTTTCAGAAAAGGGGATTCTGTCAGAAAACCTTCGGTGGTGACATGGGCCGTACTTTTTCCAGGACGAGGTATAAAGGGATTTAGGGATTGCACAGACCTGTTTTTCCGGAGAAGCTTGAAAGTGATGGAGCTTTTGAGAGGGCTCTTTTACATCTTCAAGAAAATGTAAAATTTAAGGATCTTGTGTTCAGTTTCGATTGGTTATTAAACTTTCAGAAAAAAGGTGTAAGGCTTCAAATTTCGGAAAGCTGGAGGTGACGATACTTTCGGTTGTTATTTCTTCTTTTTTCCAGGGGAGGGGGTAAGTTTAGCCAACTTTTCTGATTGTTGGCCTCCTCGTTTCCGCTGCCTCTGTTAGAAATAATCTCCTTTTTATAGCACTAGGTTGATAATAATGCTGCAATGGAGAGGCATAATACCTAAACCCCTAAGAAAGAAAGAAGAACAAGGAAAGAAAGAAAGAAAGAAAGAAAGAAAGAAAGAAAGAGAAAGAAAAAAGAAAGAAAAAAAAAGAAAGAAAGAAAGAAAGAAGAAAGAAAGATGGAAGAAAAAGAGGAAAAAGGGAAAGGGAAAAGGTGAAAAGAAAACTAAGAAAAACAAAAAAAAAAGAGAAACGGAAGGAAAGCGGGTAAAGGACTGAAAGAAAAAACGAGTGAGAAAGAAAAAATCATCCCAAAATGCTAACACATTAGCATGATTAGAAAGAAAGAGAAATAAATTAAAAGATGACAGAAATGAAGGTAGAATGGAATGAGTCAAAAGATAAATTAGAAAATGAAGAAAAGAGAAAAGAAAAAAACTTAATAACACGACCGGGCTGCCGAAGATTGACAATAACGATTGGAAAAAAGATGGATGGCATATAACATTGTGTATATGAAGTATATTATAAGATTGCTAAATTCTGTGCAATATCGGTAAATCGGGACAAAAAGTCCACCAAAAGCTAGTAGACAAACCTTGTAAAAACCCCCTGAAATATATTGTATTTCCCTATACCTAAGTAAAGATTTACGCTGGCAAGAGTTACCGTAAACGGCTGCATCTCCATAGCTTCCGAGGCTCTGCCCCAGACCCCATGCAGTAGGGGCTCTTCAAAGGTCTATATGACGGGCCCCTGTGTGGACCCTTCCTGCATTTAGCTTTACGTTGAAGCATTGGCGTACAGGTTGGGGGGGGGGGCTTTGTTCCACAGTCAAGGAGAAATAAAAAATAAATAAATGAGGCATCGGAATGAAAAATGAATGAAAAACAATTTTGCTTAATGTAATGTAAAAATCTGTCGCATAATCATAATTTTAGTTCAAATGCGAACTTTTTCTGGCTCGCTTCTCTTGCTGGCGACTTTTAACAAATTTTCCCACATTTTCTATGTTGTGCCCCTTCAAAATATATGGCATACTACGCAACTGCATTGAATTTGATGTGTAAAACTTATACCCGCGGTAATCTGTAAGGTTTAAAATTATCATTAAGAGGTTCCAGGGACTCCACCCGCATAGCATTGATGGACAGAATATTGATGGAAAGGGTTTGGGCCAAAGCTCTTCAAAGAACAAAAAAAGAAAAGAAGGAAAGAAAGAAAAAAAAGACGAAAAGGAAAGGAATAAATCTATTTCAAATTCTTATGAAATATGATTTTTTTTCGCTCACTTTTGCCACACGCGACATACTGTGCCCCCTCTTTTTTTTTTTTTTACTCATTACCCTATACAGCCGCCTAGAGTTTCGCCATGATGCTCGTGCACAATCATTAAAAACAATCCTGGCGTAGAGACCAACGAAAAAAAAAAAGAAAAGGAAATAGCGAAGGGTGAAATATCATTAAAAAAACTGTTCACAGTGGCGTACAGACCAAGAAAAAAAGGAGAAAAGGAACGGAATTAGCGAAGGGTGAAACATACTTTCTACATATTATGCTAAATCTATCACAAAATTTGATTTTTGTAATGAATATGTCTATTTTTTTTTGCTCGCTCGCTTCGCTCGCTCATAACTTTAAAAAAATAATCATATCCCCGAATCGCCATATCTGGGGCCCGTCTTACAAAGAGTTGCGATTGATCCATAGAGTTGGATACGCTTTATCCAATTCTATGGCCCGTATTCTGAAGTCAGGTTTAACTTAAACCATGGTCTAACTCTGTGCTAAAATTATGGGAAGCCAAAAGTGTCAAATTTTTTTTATTAAGTTGTATGTTTCTTATGTTTACTGAGTTCTTTCTTGATTCATCCATGGTGAAGACAATCATCTACTTATACTTCCTAGACAATTATGAATGATTTGAAAGCCAAATGAGCTCAAATATGATATTTCTACTCTTAGTGATTTATGTAACAATTGGTTATCCATACTTAAAGGACAAGTCCACCCCAACAAAAACTTGATTTGAATAAAAAGAGAAAAATTCACCAAGTATAACACTGAAGATTTCATCAAAATCGGATGTAAAATAAGAAAGTTATGGCCTTATAAAGTTTAGCTTCATTTCACAAAACAGTTAAATGCACATCTCGGTCGGTATGCAAATGAGGAACTGATGACATGCTCTCACTCACTATTTCTTTTGTATTTTATTATATGAAATATGAAATATTTTGATTTTCTCGTCATTGTCATGTGAAATGAAGTTTCATTCCTCCCTGAACACGTGGAATTCCATTTTTTAAACATTTTGCGCTTCAGGCAAGGATCGAGGTCCTTATCGTCAAATTCGTAAAAACTAAAATGTTGTATAATTCAAACAATAAAAAGCAAAAGAAATAGTGAGTGAGTGGCATCATCGACGCTTTCATTTGGATGTAACTGGCTCGTTCATATAACTATTTTTTTTTTAATAAGTGAAACTTCGAAATGTCATAACTTTCTTATTTTACAATTTTATTAAACAAAATAAGGTTCGTCAGTCCGAAAAGCGAAATAAGTTCATTATTCCAAATGTTCGTCACTCATAAAACGAAATGAGGTTCGTTATTCCGAAGGTTCGTGAGTCCGAAAACGAAATAAGGTTCGTTAATCCGAAAATTGAATAAGGTTTGTATTTCCGAAAATAAAATTAATTTATTTTGGTAACAAAAAACGGTGTTGCCATTACAAGATAACACGATATTATGCAATAATAGCAATAAAGAACGATGATACATGTGTGTGTTGTGGCCAAAGCATGCATTGCAATAAGAATAGGCGCCCGGATCAAGCACAGGTTTAATTTCGATTTTATCTGAGCAATTGCTGCCTAAGCAAATGGTTTAATGATGCAGGGGATTAAGTTTGTTGGTCGCGTGCGAGTAACCCCCAGATAAAAGGATTTGTATTGGAGGGGATGTCATTTTTTAACAACAGCTTCTGCTGGTAATAAAAATAAAATATAATACTAATGATGATCATAATAATCCAAACGATGTTCATAATAAAAATGGTTATAAAGAATATAAATGTTAATAAAAAAAATCATTGATCGTCACCCCTATAGTGTTGACAATGTTAATGACGATAAAAATGCTAACAGTTTAACATTTAATGTTCTTTTTTTATTATAATCCATGTAAAATATAAAAATGGAATGCATTTCAATTCGTATTCACCGAACAGTAGGCCTATGTGTGTGTATGTGTATACCCAATTGCCCATCCTTTTCATGATTCACAAGACATTATAGTGTCCCTTTCTCAGGTCTGAAATCTCTTTTTTTCCGCTCGCGCGTCGTGCTCGAATCAATTGTTTAGTTATTATACTTATCCCGTTCGTGATTACAAAAAATTGCTCAGAATGTCAATTTTTAGGTCGGAATGGAAAAAAAATCGTGTTCGCATTGTTTAATTGTTGAAACCAGGGGCGGCGGAACCGGGGGTGCCCCCCCTCAAAAAAAATCCTCGTAGGAAAAAATGCCCTTTTTCATAATGGAAAATGCCCTTTTTTCCAAATGAAATGTGCCCTTTTTCAAAATGAAATACTCTTTTTAAAGTATACATTTTAGATTAGTTTTCAGGCTGGAATATTACGCATTTTCAGTTCGCGCTTCGCACTCTCAATTATTTGATTGGTGAAATATGTATCATAAAGAGGTCACTAAATGCAGTCTTTAAGAGGTTCCTTTTCTGGTCAGTATATTCAAGCTCGCGTTTTGCGCTCGTGTTAATTCAGAATTAACACGATCGAGCGCAGTTAGATGCACATCTTTTTAATGACAGCAGAAACCTGCTCGGATTTCTTTTTTTCATTTTTTATTGAAATGCCCTAAAGTTTTAGCTTGTGATTCACGCTCGCAACACCTCGCAATAATGCCATTTTAACAATAATTGACCCCCAAAACGAGTTTAACAACTTCAGCTTTGAATTTTTTCAAACCGCTCGCTTATTATACTCCTTCGCGAAAAATAAAGCCTAAATATACATCTTTTCATAATCAGAAGTCATTACAAAAAGGTTTTTCTCTACTTGATTACTATAAAAAACACAATGACTTCACGCAGACGATAATCTCAAGATGAAAATATCACTGAAGTGCCCATTTTGACGTATGAGTTTGATTCTTGACTTTGCCCCCCAAACGAAAATTCGTTCAGCCACCCTTGCCTTTCCATCATCATAACAATTTAACAGCTACGGTGTTTATCCCCCCTCCCCCATTTGCCTCTGCCTCTGCTTTCCCAGTTTTCATTTTTCGGATTGAGGAACCTTCGGAATAAAGAACCTTATTTTATTTTCGAATTAACGCCACAAATGTTCGGATTAATTTTTTCTTTTTCGGATTAACGAACATCGAGGTATAGGTAATTTACGTGTTTCGGAATTACGAAGTGTAACCGAAAAAAATTATGACACTGTTGGATTTCCATAGAGTTACGATTGATTGGATCAATCGTAACTCTTTGTAAGATGGGGTCCTGGCTCCCTAAATTTGCTTGTTTCATTACGTCACTGCTTGTTCATACCTTTTATGACCGGGAAGTTTTGGCTCTTGATCCCCCCCCCCCGCCCTGGCCACCGACCCGACCCCTAATATGCCCCTGTATTTATAGGGATCTTAAGACGTGATGGAGTGACCGTATTTCAATTACGACATTGTTCCTGCTTGTTTAGTCACATTCATATCCATAGGGCCCGCCATAGGGGGCTTTAATACTGTAACAGCAACATTTGCGTCATGAGTAATCAAAAGCTTAACCACAATTATCTTTCTGGATAGGCTACTAAATATATATTACAATATGATGACCTCATGGGGAATTTGACGCAATTCAGGTGTTTACCCGGTAACAGGTGTTGTCGTTGCATAGAAGAAAATTCAGTATAACTACTAAAGGAATATGATTCCATCTTCTGATCTCACTTTCCCTGGTCCGACAAAAGGGAGTTTTCGCAACTAATACGCAGACGCTTTCTGGAACGTAGAGAATCTATTGTCAAAAGCCCTTTATGACAAAGCAGCCTTTGTCGAAAATCAGCGAATCAAAACAGCAATGTCGCCCTGGACTATGGACAAACGACATAATTGTTTGCAAATTTTTGTAATTTGACGGAAATTTTCAATAGATTTGCTATTGTAGATTCGGTCTCCGTTGCCTTTGGTTTGGTATGACTCGGCCGGGGATCGAACCTACGACCTCCCGTTCATGATCGAGACGGGCGCTCTACCACTGAGCTACCATGCCATTAAGCCTCGGGCATGACAATCGTTTGCGAAAAAGCCGGGCCTCATGAAAGGAGTAGACTTGGAGCTAGTCCCGAAATTATCATGACAGTATCATTTATGAAATTTCACAAAGTGTCCAAAGATTTATGGAGAGTCGATTTTTTTTTTGACCGACATGGCGACATAATTCCGTAAATAGCAAAGAACATCTCGGGTGATTTTGTCCGGTAGTACGATTTGGAAAAAGGAGGCAGTAACTTAGTTCAGAAGTAAAATGTTAACAAAAATTAATGTAAGCCATCAAACACGATTTAACAAAAATGTACATTATGCAAATGGAGATATTCGTTGCAGTAGCGTAAGCAGGAATTTCTAAAGGGGGGGGGGGGTTCAAGCTGAATGAAATGTTGACAACAAAACATAAAATACGTCGTCTCGTATAATAAAAAAAAATAGACAAGTAAAAAAAAGATAGAAAAAAAGGTCTTTAAAAAATCGGGGGGGGGGAGGGTGGTTATCCGAAAATTTAAGGGGGTTTGAATTCCTGTAAACCCACCCCCCCCCCCCCGCGTACGCCACTGATTCATTGCAATATGAGATTTATGGATAGCAAGATTCGATCTAAATTTAAGTTTCCTTTTTTTTTACCAAAATGAATGGTTTTACACACGTTTTTGCAAAATTCTTTTGATAGTTTAATTCATGTTTAAAGATTAAATAGAGTTATTTCAGTCCCCTTGCTTTGTAATATAATTTTAGAATTTAACATCGAATTTGACATAGAACATTATTTTGGACAATGCGAGCTATGAGCCCCGCCCCCCCCCCCACTCCCTCCGGGGTCGGTAGGATCGACCCTTTGGATCGACCGCATGCATGTTCCCAAAATGTCCAGTAAAAGGATACTTTTTCGTGGGACAAGTCCGGCGTGTATTTGTATTTTCACCTGGAGTCTCCTTTAAATGGGGGTGTTTTTTTTATCCCTCTCTTTGGACTCCTGAAAATTTTTAAAAGGGGGTTATAAAATATCGATCTTGAATATCAGAAAAATTTATCAAATCTTGGGATCAAATACCTGCTAGTACTGAAAGCTCATTCAGGATTATTTCATTTATTTGAAAAGTAAAGTGAGGACCTTTTGTTGGAATGAGAGCTCACCTGAGATACAGGGTACATTGAGTAGTGTTCCGGATTTAGGGGGTCTCCAAGGCAACAAAAAAAAGCCAGGTGAAAACCCTCGGAGGGGGTTCAGAAATTTTGGCAGACCTTCGATAGGGGGTGCTTTCAAAGGGAGGGAACGAGCATATAGGCGTACCCTAAATAACACTGAGGGGGGGGGGGATATAGTCTTTCGAAATGTAAACTGTTCAACGATGCGTTTTTTAAATTATACACTGCGATCCCATATTCTAAATAACGACCAATACTATTAACTCCGACATGACCGTGCGGGGAAATCGCAACACTCTGGTAGAAGGTATCACAAGCTAAATAGTTGATATAATATCAACTTAGCATATACGAAGTGCAGATTTTTTTGCACTCTGCATATGTGGCTTAAACTATACGGATGGTTGATGCTAAACATCAGCGGCATTTAAATTAAGTTAAAAGTAAACAGTAAGAACCCACAAGCCAGTTCTATATAGGCCTATCGCTTCAAAGCTGAATATATTCTTTTTTTATATTTTAATCAGCCAAACCGTGCGAATTTGTATTATTTACTAATTATTCTGCTGGAAAAAGGGACTCTCACATTTTATTCCAAGAGCCAAGTTGTTCAACTTGTTTGATCTGCATGTGAAACATGCAATGCAGGGCCGTTGGGTAAAATGCACCGGGTAAAAATTTTGTTAACAAAATAAGTCCAGACAGTCATTGCTTTGCTTTTTTTGAGATTCCATATCAAATAGTTTTTTTTATAGTATTTACAGTCATATGCAGAAATTACCAAAAGCAAGAATCAAATTTGTATACATATGAATTTTTTTTTCTTATAGTTATATTTGCCTTTGGACGTTTCGGCGATACTATATTTGTTTGATGCTGTCCCCAAATTCTAGCCGGAACCAGTAGTAAAAGGGTGCGTTATTTTGTCAATTAGGCCTCAGCCAACTCTTCTAATTTGATTTATTGATGTGCAAATACTATTTTAAGTGACTGAAGTTTGAAGTTTGTGTTTGAGACATGAATGGTGACAGAAATTTAGGAATTATCATACGTTTCTTGTCTACACGTGCCCAGATACCGACTTTCGTGTGACTGTGAGCTCTCGATCGACTCTTGTGTAAAGAACACCACAACAGACAATGACAGAACAGTCAATTTAACTCAGTGACACTTAGATCTGTGACTGTGTACTTGATCAAACGTTAGTATTTTGAGGTTTGTAAAATATGAATTCAGCTACAAGACACATATTGAAGATGGATATGCATCTTGCTATGAGTTGTACTTGTAGCTTGGCGAAAAATAAAACTTAAACTAAACTAAAAAAGAGAAATTCCATTAGCTGCAGTAAATACTGATTTCATGAGAAAGTCTGTAAAACAAGGCTTGATTGTCAGTATATTATCGAGGATCTAGATCTGGTACAGTTACATAAACTGGACTTTGTGAAATCTTGAAATATACGCTAAAAAAATGTTCACACTGAAGATCCCCAACACAGATAGGCGCACGTGGGACAGTGTATTATTATTGCTTTGAATGTTGGGCCCGACGCGCGACGCTCTACCCGAATCCTGCGCTTATTTGCTGATTTCTCAGCAGTTGCACAATTTCTTCCAGAATCCTTTGGCATAAACGTTTTATTTATACAAACGGACACTTTGGTCGTCATTTTATTGGATTCTGTACGAACTCATTTTGATATCGTTACCAAAACTAGCATTTACCTTTAAGAAGAGAACAAGATCATGTCATGAACTGATGAAGATGGCTATGTAAAAATTGCAAGTTTTCCCCGTCTTTTCTGGATCTGGATGTATACAATAAAGGGCCCTCCTGGGCATAAATGCATCGGGTACTTGGCATGAATTTTGCCGGGACCGGCAGGTGCAATACACCGGGTGAACACCCTACACTTTAACGAATAGTGTATTAGTATTGGTTTTAACGTGCATAGGTTGTGACTCTATAGGCTATACATGAGACCAACATTTGTGTCCTTTCCGATGGACGGAGTGTTTTCCAACTGCATTCACACCTGCACTGAATACAGTGGTGAGGCACGTTAACACACAATGCTATAGCATCAGACTTTTTTTGTTAGTTGCGTTTCGGCATGATCGGGACTTGAACCTCTCACGTTGAGATCCACAATCTTATCCGAAATATGCGCTCTAACTTACTGAGCTACACTGCCTCTTTTCATAATATTTTTCTTGTTTTTTTATGAATTCTTATTTAAAAAATAAAATCAAAATTTGTAGTAATGTCGGAATTTAAGTTGTATCCTATTTACATGATTTAGGGCTAGATTTTTTGAAAAGAGAGTTGAAATCTCGGGGGGGGTGGCGAAAATTTCAGTTTTTTTCGCGGTACGTGCACATGAATGGGACGCAATCCCTGGCTCCGTGGAGAGCAAGTGCGCGTTAGTGAATGATTTTTACTCTCTAGCCTGGATCCCACCAATTCTTTCTGGGTGGATCAGTGCAGATATGTAGTCGTGAGATATATCCAGCTTTATTTATGAAAAAACAAACATGGATTGATATAGGTTCAACTGCCAAAGTGATATTTCAATTCTTTTTCTTTAATAATTTTTGGTTAATTAGTATTTGTTGTTAATTAACTGTTGAAAAGTCAAATCATTCTATAGGTGCAGGTAGATGCTGGCTAACATCACCTTATCTTATTACTGATTCATCACTTATCTTTGCAGATCTATCTTTTTGTAGTATTGGAATTCAACATGGCAGCCTTCACACAGCGTCAAACAACACCTAAAAAGAAAGATTTACCGAGAGGGAGCATTAGAAAGTTTGAACTGAGTGATGAAGATGATTCAAGTGATCAGAGTGACAGTGAGGATGAACAGTCCTGGAAGCGTCGAAAGACAGCACCTGCCTTGTCCTTGTCTGAGTCTTCATTCTACAGGGATCAGCAGAAGCAGGGAAAGAGTTCTGAGAGACCAGACTACAGGTCTTCAAGGATGAAAGATGGAGACAGAGGAGTGGTTACAGTAGGGAAGAGGCGGAAGAACAACATCTGGGGTTCTGTAGCTGTAGAGCAGAACCAGGAGGCCGTCGAGAGGGAAATCACACATTTTGGAGTTGATCAGGTCATGGAACGGGATGTGGAGAGCTACAGCTACAAAGATACAGAACAGCTCCCTCTTGGTGTAGCCACAAACATTCCTCCTGGAGATGATGTCATCAAGGGTAGAAAGCTGGTGAAGGCAGTAGGAGAGGATGAGGATGACGCTTGGCTTGCAGATGATCCACCAAGACATAGTGAGCAGGAGGAAGAAGACCTAGAAAGACCACATGATGATCTTCGGGAAAAATTAAAGAAGCGTGGCTCCATGGTTGCTGACAGGTTCCGGCGCTCCAATGTAAAGAGCAGGCTTGGAACTCATTCAGACAATACTGAACAGGTCATCCTGATGAAGAAGGTGGAGATTGACCCCAGTGCTGAGAAAAAGGTAATCGCAGGTCAGCTTGCTTTCAGCCTCCAAGAGCCAAAGAGAGAACTTATTCTGAGAATAGTCAAGATTCTTGGAGTCGAGAAGGCACTTCAGATATGGAAGCAAACAGAGGAGATTGAAAATGATGGAGGAATGATGATAGCGGTAAGAAATGCTATGAACAAAAATATTTTTTTTATGTTTCATCAATTGGGTTTAGGGGTGTATTGGCTACCTCAACATTTTTTTTTTATCATACGCCCCGTCTCGACGGGATGTATTATGGTATCACGCTCGGTGTTCGTCCGTCTGTCTGTTAACTTTTCCTTGTAAACGCAATAACTTCAGTTTAACTTATTCTAGGCTCATATAATTTGGTGTGTATGATACTAGCATAGATCCTAGCAATTCTATTGATTTTGAGGCCAGAAGGTCAAAGGTGAAGTTGCCACCTTCTACTTTCTTGCTTGACCAAAAACTCCATTTTCTGTGTTATAGACGAGCGTATTATGTGCTCGCCTTAGCAACAGTCTTGTTCATGGTATATGAGAGGCAAAAATTTTGAATGCATGCATTTGAGAATCCATCTAATTAAATTTGATCTGCCACGCATTGATGCTCTTTTCATTCAGTAATGAGTAGGATGTTGGTTTTCTTGCATAAGTGTACCTGAAAAGAAGGTCATTTGAGCCTTTTGAGGGTATTTAAGGAACTGGAAGTGGAAGAGTTTTCTTTAGCCTACATTGTACATCACATTCATAATAACATCAACAATAGTACCAATTTGAAAGTCTCCTTATTACATGTAATTTATAGTGATTGCAACTTTTTGAGAATTCTCATTGTTTGTCTGGTATATTTAAACTGTTCTTCTTGGTTGATATAGAGTACCGAAGCGATGAGGTCAGTTGCATTGGTGTCATGGAGGCCTGGATCTAAACAAATGAACCGCCGAAATAAAGCGTGTGTTTCTCAGAGGAGAAAATGACTGCTATCGGAATTTGATTGCTTGCAACCTATTTTTCAGATGAGCCAAAGTCATACAAATGTGTACAGACGATCATCAGCTGCGACTCTGTTTCGAACCAGCCCCATTACACCATGGCAACTAATGTCACACTTTGGTACTCTATATCTTCTTCCTCTAAAAACAGCTTTTTGTCTCACCTGCGAAGCAAAGTGAGACTATAGGCGCCGCTTTTCCGACGTCGGCGGCGACGGCGGCGGCGGCGGCGGCGTCAACATCAAATCTTAACCTGAGGTTAAGTTTTTGAAATGACGTCATAACTTAGAAAGTATATGGACCTAGTTAATAAAACTTGGCCATAAGGTTAATCAAGTATTACTGAACATCCTATTAGAGTTTCATGTCACATGACCAAGGTCAAAGGTCATTTAGGGTCAATGAACTTAGACCATGTTGGAGGAATCAACATCAAAATCTTAACCTGAGGTTAAGTTTTTTAAATGTCATCATAACTTAGAAAATATATGGACCTAGTTCATGAAACTTGGACATAAGGTTAATCAAGTATCACTGAACATCCTGCATGAGTTTCACGTCACACGACCAAGGTCAAAGGTCATTTAGGGTCAATGAACTTTGGCCGAATTGGGGATATCTGTTGAATTCCCATCATAACTTTGAAAGTTTATGGATCTGATTCATGAAACTTAGATATAATAGTAATCAAGCATCACTGAAAATTTTGTGCAAGTTTCAGGTCTCATGATTAAGGTCAAAGGTCATTTAGGGTCAATGAACTTTGGCCGAATCGGGGGTATCTGTTGAATTACCATCATAACTTTGAAAGTTTATTGGTCTAGTTCATTAAACTTGGACATTAGAGTAATCAAGTATCACTGAACATCCTGTGCGCATTTCAGGTCACATGACCAAGGTCAAAGGTCAATGAACTTTGGCCGAATTGGGTGTATCTGTTGAATTACCATCATAACTTTGAAAGTTTATGGATCTGATTCATGAAACTTGTACATAAGAGTAATCAAGTATCACTGAACATCCTGTTCGAGTTTCAGGTCACATGATCAAGGTCAAAGGTCATGTAAGGTCAATGAACTTTGGCCATGTTGGGGTTTTTTGTTGAATAACCATCATATCTCTGTAAGTTTATTGGTCTAGTTCATAAAAAGTGGACATAAGAGTAACCATGTATCACTGAACATCTTGTGCGAGTTAGAGTAGTATTCAAAGTCAGCACTGCTGCTGTCTTGAACCGCGTGATGCAGGTGAGACGGCCAGAGGCATTCCACTTGTTTTTAGACTGATTCCCCTTTAAGATTACTTATTGTTTTAGGCTTTAAAGGCAAACATGGTTTTGGCTTTGAGATATAGAGCCGTGCATGTAATAGTCTGAAATAGTTTTGTTTTTTAAATATTGGGTCACTTGTAATCTTACGAACCACAAAATACCAGTGACTGTTTTTGTTCTGTCAAACACACTCATCAATTATGATAATTCAATGTAAATCTAACTATTTCCTCTCTTAGAACCGAACAAGGCGGCGATCACCGGGTGGGGTATTTATCCAGCTGATGAAGACAGATCCAGACATCTCCAAAGAAACCATCAAGGACATCTTCGCAGAAGAGAAAAAGATCTTTGAAGCAGAGCGGAAGAAGAGGAGAAGGCACACCAGAAAGTCGGCAGCCTTCCACAAGGATGGGGATGATCACCCTGGAAACAGGGAGGAAGAGATGGAGGAAGCAGGATTCGAGGGAGATGGAGAGGCTGTTGGTGAAATGGACATGAGGGATGATAGAGTTCCGAAGTTAGATGATGAACCATGTGTGAATGAAATGGAGCCAATGCCGGATGAACCATCAAACCTTGATCCTCTGGATTGTGGAGTACCCCTGCGTCAGAAGGAGTGCAGTGATATCAAAGAGGACAATGATAACATGATGTTCCCAAAGCTAGAAGACATCCCACAGAGGAATGAAGACTCTGATCCAGAAGATGGAGAAGTTTTAGATGATGATTGATTCAAGTAAGCTGATGTGCGTGCTTTCTGGTATGCCTATTTCCAACAGGTTTACATTTGTTATATCAATTTGTGACATGGGTCCTGAAATTGATTATTTTGATTCAAAAAGAGAAGTACTTGTTATTACATTATGATTGATTCGTGGAGAGCAATTCATTAAATCAATATTGTTATAAGCTACTGAAATCTTTCCACCTGATTGGATGAAATGAAATGGAACAGTGAAAATCATGGACAAGATACTTCATGATACTCTCCCCAGCGTGTCTATGCATTGCATATTTTCCTCTATGCCATTTTCTAACAGGTTTACATTTGTTGTATCACGTTTGTGACATCGGTCCGTAAGTTGGTTATTTTGATGCAAAAAGAATTATGATTTTCAAGGTTTTAACAGAGCAAATGATGAATTGTAAGAAACACATGTAAAATGGAATCAAATGATGATCTTGTTTTGCCTTGCCTGGATAGCATAAGTGAGGTGGCCGCGACATCATCAACATCAAAATCCTAACTACAGTTAAAGTTTTTTAAATGTCATCACAACTTTGAGAGTATTTATGGGCCTACATGTATTTCATGGAACTTGGACATCAGGGCAATGAAGTGTCACTTATTTGGTAGTATGAAGATCAGCTCACGTAAGGTCAAACGTCATTGGGGTCAATGAACATAAACTGTGTTGTATCACCATTATAAATATGTTTTCAAGATAATTTGAAAGTATTGGTCCCTATTTCATAAAACTTACATGTAGATTAGTATGTTTATGAAGTATCCACAATAAAGTGACTACATGTATAGTAAGATCAAACTTTACTTTTTTTGTAGTATCAACATCAAGAACTTAACCAAAGGTTAAAGATTTTTATGTGGTTGCTGTAAGCATTAAATGTTTTTGTATCGTCCATTTACCTGTTTTTCGTTTTCATGACAACTAAGAAGTTTTTGATGGATCAACTTAAAGCTTGGTCCACGATGATAATCCAATGATGTAGGTGAGTCACAAGGTCAAGAGTCAAAGGTCATATTGGTTATTAATTTAAACATTAAGAACTTTATGAAAAGTTCATTCTTGATCTGGCTATGGCATTGGCATATAAATCTCCACTGTTTTCAATTGAGAATCCATCTAGTTCTATTTCACAATAACTGCAAGTCCCTATTTTGTGAAAATTTGATATAAGGATTTTAAAGTACTTTTTATGTAATTTTATGTCACCAAGTCAAGGTCAGATGTCATTTCAGTTCTATTGCTTTGATGATAAATGATGTATTTTCTTCATTAATTTAAAGTCATTTAATCAAAGTTTATAAAAAAAAATTGAGATGGTGACGGGTCAAATTATTACCTACATGTAGCCAATGTCAAAGTGATTTGGAGGTAAATGACATCATTTGTAGTGAATGAATTATGAACTAAGTAGGTTTTGTTACATTAAAATATACATATATTAATTACATATAAAAAGAAAGTGCTTATTTTCATAATCCATGGATCTTGTTAAAATTTATCTTCAGGCCTTTGATTTTAATAGGGCAAGGCCACTTTGTTATCTAGGCAATTTGCTTTACTTTAGTCCTATTAAGAGGTACCAAGGCCAATAAAAAGTGTTGAAACCAGTCAATGTCACAAAGTCAAGACTTTGCTACATTTATGTCAAATTCAATGCAAGACTGTTAGGGACATGCCACTTGCCTGAAATTCAGGCAAGCATACTGTATGTAATCACTTTTAAAGTGAAATAAATTGCCCCATCTATTGTGTCATGGAAACTGATTTTATTTTTAGTACAATGTTACATCATGATACATGTACGCATCATTCTATAGTTTGAAATATAATTGCTTCTTTTGTTCCAAAGGCATTAATTGAATTGATTCATGTTGCTGTTCTTGTATTGTAATTTCTAAGAAAAATGATGCCAAACAGCATTGAGATACATGTAGTTGGCTCCTGTGAGCCCTTGATGGCAATTTATGCATTTCATAATAAACTAAAAACATTCATTATTACAAAAAATATGAAAGGCTTGTGGGATGACCATTCTTTCAAAAGACATCATAATAGAAAATTGGAGTTTGGAAATTCAAAGAAATACATGTATTTCACTGAACAATCAATCCCAAGCAAAGGGAAGATAAAGTGTTAAATATTATGTACAACCAATCGTGAGATTTATAATCATTTTGAAAGAGAACTTTGTGATTGATATTAGTACCCGGGGGGGGCCACTTACACTGACGAGTGGATACCATGCGCGACCAAAAAAACATGTAAAAATGATGTCTTTTTCACGATAGGGCACGTTATGTATGTAACGTGATAAGGGTGTAAAAAACACAAAAAAAATGAAAAAAGGGTATCTTTTTCGCTAGAAAAAATTACGTGTTTAGGGTCGAATTTGCGGGGATGATAAAACAAAATTAAAATGTTTTATAAAGGATGTCCTTCATTTTGCCCCAACACTACGTGTTTAGAGTTCGATTTGCGCGAGGTGTAGAAGGTGGGGTCATACTAAACCAAATAAGGTAAAGCCGACGACCGAAGGACCCGTAACAATAAAACATTCCTGTACTTGTTTAGGGGTTCATTTCAGGGAATATTTGCCAAGAGTATCGTTTTGTTTCCAATACTTGTTAAGGGTAGGGTTTCACACGCCAATACTTGTTAAGGGGTGCATTTTCAGAATATGGAAATTACGTGTTTAGGGTGCTTTTCGAGACCCCATGGTCACGCATGGTATCCACTCGTGAATGGAAGTGGCCCCCCCCCCGGATTAGTACACTATGATCAACCCTATCCTCTCAAGACTGACACAGAAGAGTGACATCACAATAAGCACACAACTTGCATACATGTAGGAAATACACCAATTGCCCGACAGATTCTATTTTCAATGATAAGTATAGTGTGTCCCAGTGAATATAATCCCCCTGAAAGAGACCGGATATCAATTTTTAAATTAAACGTTATTTCAGCTTTTGTGTCAAGATTTAGAAAGTCCAATTAATATTACTTTTTTCATGCTAGTTTCATTTGTTTTGTTTGTTCAGCAATTGACACATTTCAGCCCATTCCAAGTTTGCTTCATGACACATGTCTGCACTAAATTGAAAGTTATTACTACTTACCAATTAATTTAATTACTTTACATCCCTCTATTCTGTCTCCAACTTTTGGTTTATAATACAGCAATCAACCATGGGAATTCGTGCAGCTTAGAATTTCA
Organism: Lytechinus variegatus; assembly: GCF_018143015.1. Taxonomy (NCBI): domain Eukaryota; kingdom Metazoa; phylum Echinodermata; class Echinoidea; order Temnopleuroida; family Toxopneustidae; genus Lytechinus; species Lytechinus variegatus. The sequence continues at coordinate 2,119,770 of NC_054744.1, read as the reverse complement.
TTATTAATGTCAAGAAACAGAATATTTTTCAAGAGAAACAAGAAGAAATCTGAAGTTACACCGAGGTGAGCAAATCATTGGAACTTGAGAACATGACAAGCTGGACTATGAAAACCAAACCATAGATTGAACGCTCTGTACAAGTAAGGATGGCCATGCAGTGGAACTTAACTCTGATGAGTATTTGTCTAAGAAGAAAATTAACTTGAATTAGTAATCAAGGAGGGATAAAATGCAGAAACTTATTATTGGCATAAAGTGAAGCATGGAATAAGGAGTGAATGTGTGTAATGCACAATGCTTTTTAACCAACTTGGAATGGGTTGATGATCACTGCTGTTATATAAGAGCATACATTTGAAACCTCATCAATTCTTACCAGAACTACTAACAGAATTCGGCTTTGCAAATTATGTATTACAAAATAATTCAATGAAATCTTGATTCCTGTTAATTATTCTATTGTCTGTGAGAGGGACATTTTATTTGGGGCATAAAATAATGAAAAGAGAAAGATAAAGGAAATGGTAGTAGAGAGAATGACAAAATTAATGAGAAGAGGAAGTGATTAAGCAGAAGAAAGTGTGCTGAAAAGAGAAGCATGAATATAGAGAGAGGATGGTGGGAGAAATACACGGAAACAGAGAGAGAAAAAAAACTCTGTAGAGCAAAAATGTCATTTCAACATGATTCAATAGTTTTATTGCTTCTATAATAATATTTTCACATAAGAATGAAATATACATACCCGACAAGAAACATTACTGAGCATTGAACAAAATCACAATAACAAACGATTAAAGACCCCCTGGCCCTCACTCCGAAGAGTCTGAAGCCAAAATATTTGTCTAATACAATCATATGAATAACAATTGTTATAATGATAATAACATGCAACATTTATATAGCGTTTAATACAAATGTTTCTAGGCTCTGCGTACTATACATACACATTTTTTTATTGATGGTCTCATGAAATTTTATTTCAACCTCCATTTAGCTTACAACATAAAACCAACCATTTCTCAAATGCAAATGCGATAATTCAAAACAAAAAAAATATGATTCCAAGTTCCAGCACTCAGATGACACACCTACATTAAGTGTCGTTAAAAATTTTACAATCAATCAATCCAGTCAATAACTTAAAAAAGTTTCACACATAACAGAAAAGAACATACCGACGATTGCAATAATATAGATTTAATTATTCTGTTTCAACCACCATTATATAATTTATCAAAAGTAAGGCACTTCTGAAATTCTGACAGAAATCCTGAATATATGCAATCCAGTTAAAGGTAAATTGATAATCAGTATTCACATTGGAATGTATAAATGCTTAATGTACATGCAATCAAGACATCCAACCACTCTCACACCATCTGAGGCAGTGGCGATCTAGCATTTACCAGTAGGTACATTTTTCTTTTAAAAATCTGATACATGGAAGTCAAGCCCCCCCCCTCCCATCAAGGAAATTAAAATTTTATAATTTTCCCATAAAAAATGTTATATCCCTTTGTGGGTGCGGTACCCCCACCCCCTGAATGTTGTCTTTTCATTTAAAAAGGAGATACAATATATAGACCAGTTCGTAGTTACTTCATTGGCAATTTTGGTCAAATGACCTTTCATTTCTTTTATCATGATAGGCAGATTTCAAAGCAAGATATTACGTAAGCTTGCCAATGCCTTACATGGCAGGATGAAGAAATTGAATAGACCAAGTGACTAGAATAGCACACCAATGAACACTTAATGAAGGTTTTTGTTGCATTGCTACTTTGAATGCATATCTTAGCATGTTGCACAATGTACTTGACAAACTGTGAAATACCAGTCGTTCGTGGAAGCATTGTTGTTTTTTGTGGATGTAAATGAAAACGACAATTCAAAAGAATATATGAATAAGACAAAAGTTGGTGCTTACCTCATTAGATTTTAAAGCACCATGTCACTTTAGTACAAATGACCTTCTGATCATGCGTAGAATCTTTTGATCATGCGCAGAAAGGAACTACGAACTGGCTTATTGGGTTATTTATAAGTACTGATCAATACATGCACTAGTCATTCTGGCAAGTGAACACTCTTTCACATGCATCCTTTCAATCAGTAAATTTATATTGTTTCATTATTGCATGGGACATACATTTTAAAAAACAAATTGCTGTTTAAAATCGCAAGTAATTTTGGCATGAATGGTAAAAAATCAGAAGTCTCAACAGCCAGGATTCCACTCTTCAGACATAAGTCTAAATTCAGACTTATTTTCAGCCATAAGAAAACAATTTTGTTATGTGTGCAAAATGGCCTATTCCAGATTATTTTCTAACTTTTTGAAATCAATTCTAAATGGCATCCATGTGTATATATTCCACAAATATAGAAACTTTGGACTTAAGACACAATTTCTGTGATGGTAATCTTGCTAGCAATGCTATATCTTTCTCCTATTAACTCACATCATGTTTAAATACTTGCTTTGGATTACATGGAGATACACTTATCAATAACGTTGCCCTAAATTTAGGGGGGGGGGTACTTTGGTAGCCATGGTGATACACACTTTTTAAGTAGCAGGCAGTATCTGGCCCAAAATCATCAAAAATTAAGTGACATGACAATATTTAGAGCAGACATCTCAAATCAACATTTTTTGCCAAATAAACCTTTCAGAGAAATTGTATCATAGAGCTAAAGCTCCTGAAAACTATAAATGTCAAAGGATTCTGCTTAATGTCATTTCAGACCAACATTTTTGCAGACACGCCATCATTTAGGTATATAAATTGACTAAAAACTAACATTAAAATCCTTCACAAAACAAATATATTTCAGTGTCATTTGTATTTTTCAATGATCCATACATTAATATATTAATGAAATAAATGAATGGTGGGAGTTGAAGTGTCGGCGTTGAATGAAATATATATATATATCATATATACATGTATAGTGTATGAAATGACGTACAGCAGTTTTGGCAACTCTATATGTAGTGAAATAAATGGTATAGAGGGTAGCTTTCTTGAAAGTTCTGTCCGTTATCCTTGTTTGATTCCTGGCAGAGACAGGCAGAGACTTTTTCAGCATCATCAAAATTTATTAACTAACAGTATTCTTGGCTCCCATTGATTTCACCATATATATATATATATATATATATATAATCCACCTGAATCAAGATTGCTATTGATACACAAGACTAGACATTTTAGTGACACATATTACTCATTACTCATTGAAAAAATAATAAAATAAAACTTCAAAAATGAAAGAGGACGCCTTGCACTTGCTTATTATAATCAATGTTAATAATTGTTTGTATGTATGCCACTCTAGTGATGCTTGAAAGATAACAACTGTTTTTCAACATTGTAAACATAAAAAATGTTCAATGATCTTTGGTAACAGTAATCACAGCTGTACAGATGAGACAATTTGCAATTTTTTTTCTTCAGGATACATTTTTCTCAGGACCAATTCTAAAATATCGCAATTTCCTTTGGGTAAAAGGAACACAAAAGAAGAAATTCTGTAAGCCCACTCATACTCTAGAAAATATTCAGAAAATGATGAGATTTGGCAATTTTGTGTACAATAGAAAAGTTAGGAGTAGAGTCAGTAGACCATACCGAAAATTGCAATTTTATTATAAATGCAGCTGATTTTAAATCTCCATAATACGGTGAGAACAACCTTGTTTTTTACAACTTTTCAAAAGTAATAACTTTTTTTTTTCAAAAGTAATAACTTTGTAATTGTTTATCAGGTTCTATTTGACCTTTCATATATCTATTTCTCTGGTTTCCTACATGGGCAGGATTCTAATAAAAAATATTTTTAAAAATGGAGAGATTAAAAAAAAGTAAGGTGGTGGATCTGGAAATAAAACTAAAACTAAGGAAAAAATTCTAAGAGGATTTTTCTTTCTTCATGAAATATTTAACCTATAGGCTTTGTAAAGCAACATGTTAAAGAGATTACCACAGTTACAATTCACTTTTTGGTTCTGCATGCACCGTAAGCTCCCTGAGAATTGATTTGAATACATCCTTTTTGCTGCGAACTGAAATAAAAAAAGAATGACGAAAGTATTACGATGGGGTGGTGATCAATGAATCAATGATGAATTTTGGACTTTATGCAATTCAAATTTATGCCTCCCACCTAATACACATTTAACTCCTTTAAAAAGACCTGTGTAACCTTTCAACCAATGACCTTGTGAACAAAAAAAGTTAATCAAATCAACTTCACTCCCAAGTAAAGCACACTGAAAGCACAATGACTTGGGCAACCACTTGTGGTAGGTGAAGGTATTAAATGGACATGGACGAAAGTAAAGTCAATCAAATGGACAAATGCCCACTGGGACAAGATAACCCAAATTATAATAGTAATCTATAATCTGAAGAGCTAAAAAGCAATAAGAATTCTACAACCACTCTATTATAATTGTATATCTATGGTAAACCATGTATTTACAAATTATGAGGCTTTGCAAGAATATTGCCATCAACTGCAAGTATATTTTGGGTCCCAATATCAATAAATAATAAAATACTATATGTCCCTTTATATAGCGCTGTTCTATGTGCATATACTCAACTGCGCTTTGTTACTTGGTATCATATTACTACCCCGGCCGTAGCTGAGCCGCCATGTTGGTGCTAAAGCATCAAGGAATAAATCCTACCAGGTAACCATTTACCTCACCTGGGTCGAGTGCAGCACAATGTGGGTTAATTTCTTGCTGGACGAAAAAATGCCATGGCTGGGATTCGAACCCATGAGAGTCGTAACCACTAGACCACTACGCCCCCACATCACAGCTCTTCCAATCAATTCCAGAATTGCACTGAATTGCCATTTTGACTCTTGCAAGAATGTGCTTCAGTTACAATTAATCTATTAGTTGTAAAATTGCAAAAGAAATTCATGTTTCCATACAATGATTTGCCACAGTCCCAAATTCTCTTCATGAAACAGACCCAAGACAGTGTGGCAAGAAAATAATTGCAATCAAATGCAAATTTCAAATGAAAGTTCACAAGTGATATATCAATTTAGACTAAAGAAAACCAAATTATATACTTGTTGATGCAAAAATCTGACCATCAATCAATAGCAAATTTGCAATCAAATGCACGACTTTCGATCAGTTTTAGGACTTAAACTGGACTTGCAATTGATCATAAGTTTCTTGCACCCCCCCACCCAAGACTCACCTTCGTTGTGATGTTTGCTGACAACATACTCATCAGGCTCTAGAGGTACATCTTGACTACCCTGTAAATTGTAAGGGAGGGGGTGGTTAAAAAAAAGGATACAGAAAAATAGGGGTAAGAGATAGCGAGAGGAGGGGGTTGGAGAACAAAGACAGAGACTAAGGATATCAAATTTGGGCACTTACAAGCTGCCTGGCCCTTATTTCATTCTTTTAGAGCATTAGAATCCAGGCACTGATGTCTTTGAAAAAAAAATTCTTGCGTTTTCATCACCATTCAGCAATTATCAAGCCATTTAGGGTTGCAAATTTGTGAATGGGGGTTACACCATCTACGTTACGTTGCATTTATGAGGTTGTCAAACACGGTTGGGTAACATACCTCATTACTCCCACCCAGGTAGGACAGGGGGGCACAAATAAAACAGGGGAAGGCCCACTTGCTACCCCTCCTAAATCTGTGCTGGCCGGTCTTTGTACCGTTTGATTTAAAATTGATGTCTTTTGAGTGTAATGAAAGGTCAGTTTCTCTTACTCTAATTCAGCTTTGACAATACATTTTATATCCAACACATCAACATTTTAGTGTTCAGCAACAGTGGCGATGCCAGGTATGGGGAATGGGGAGGCAATATACAGGTGACTTCACATTCTTATCTCAATTGAATGAGGGTATCATAAAGTTACACATCTAAGACCTATCCTTTCATACCATTTTTTTTTGTTGCTTCTACCTTTTTCTCCTTGTCCTTTTTTTCAAACTACCGGTACATGAAAAATCCTCCCACCCCCTGTAGCTTTGCCTCCCCTGTTCGCCATCCATTACTAACATGGTCTTAATAAAAAGATAGATGTATCTCACCGCTGCTCTGACTGATGTAATTCTTGCTCCAGCAATCTTCATCTTGAATTGCTGAAAAAAGATGTAAGATGTTCCTCCAGGTCTCACGACGGTACAGGAGTAAGCACCAAATTCATCCTTTGAAAGAATGATGTCCCATTCCTTGAATTAAAGAAATCAACAGTTTTCATGTACAAAACAGCCTAAAGATTTATAATCCATTTTAGACACATTATGATTTATGAATCTATAAATTGCTATGTACAGTACTTAACTCTATCTAGGCCGGGATATTTTGGGAGTTCCTATGGTCCCCCCACTAAGATCTCGGCCGTTGACCGTGCGATCGCGCCGAAAATTGGCACGCGGGTTGCCTGGAGCATAATCTACAAGATTGTATAGTAATCTATTTCATGCGAATCGCTATTAAGTGATTATGCTAATTTATGCATAATTAGTATGCGAAATCATACTTTTCCCTTTAACTCCCTAAATACAGCTCCAAATGTACCAATATTTGGTATAGAAACTCTTTGTGGTGTCATTAGCAAGTGTACATGAAAAAAATTGTGATATTAAATCATTTTCTTATGTAATATACAGTGACATTTTACTCTCAAGTCTTGCGCAACTTTTGAGACCAATTTTGCATCACCCGGGTACGTGGTTACGAAATTACGCAACATTATGTAAGTGCATGTCAGACCGAAAATTGCTTAAAAAACGTGATTTCATGTACAAAGTCAATGCAAATTGTATTTTCAACCAAAATTCATAAATGTATGATTATTTTCAGTTTTTCTCGTCTAAATGTATTCATTTTATGCTTTTTATGATCACAGAAGAGTCCCCAACAAATTTCATTGAAAAAACAATGAAAAACAAAAGGTCAAAAAAACAAAGAAATACAGAAGAAATTGCAAAAAACAATACAGTGCCTCCCACAATAAATGAACCGAGATTTAGCGACCATTCATCATAACTTAATCATAAATAGAATAGATAAATGACCTACCAATTTAAAGCTTAGAATCTCCTCTTTCATCTGATATTACTTAGCTCATTTCTTATTCAAGCATGAGTGAGCAAAAACAATTTGAAGAAAGGATACCAAAAACTAATTTGGCGAGGGGTATCTGGGTTTCAAAAAGAAAACCACATTTCTGAAAAGTTCAATATCTTCTCTTTAATTTGGTACCTCAATTACAGAAAATGGTCTAGAAATAAAAAAGTTCTGGTCAAAATTGGTCTCAAAAGTTGCGCAAGACTTGAGAGTAAAATGTCAGCGAGCGGCGCGGTCAAAAAATTTCGCACGACGAAAATATCACGCGATTCGTTGAGGGGGGGGGCCTTCAAGGCCCCCCCCGGCCTAGATAGGGTTAAAATACCTCAGAAAATATGGGTTGCGAGCCATAATGCCTACTTGAATGATAACAAGCTAATTGATGACTACAATACAACCATACTGCAATAACAATATTTTAAAACCAAGTAGCAAAACAAGCCCTTTTTCTCTCGCAACAGTTTGGTTGTTCTGTATAAAATAAAATGATAGTCTTATGTTCTTTTCTCTGTTTTAACAATATGTTGGTCAAATACTCGGGTTGATTCCTCTAAGATCTGTTTTTTTTTAAATCACAATACAAAGAAATGTCTTTCTAGGTGATTAGTTCACCCCACCAAAACGTTGTTTTGGATGAATAGAGAGAACCAAACCTAAATGTTGTTGAAAATTTAATCAAAAATTCAAAATAAATTTTCAGAAATATGCTTGTTGGATTTTTTTTTCTACTATATTTTGTTGAAATAAACTTTTTTTGGGGGGAGGGGGGGGTGGACCTGACCATTATTCATCTAAAATTAAAAAAAATGACCCTCACCTCATTTGTTCCTCCTTGAGCTACGTATACAAATTTACACTTGAATGATCCCTGTATGAGGGAGACAGAGAAACAGAAAGTGGTATAATGAATGAAAGAGAGAGACAGTCAGGGGGAGAAGGGGAGGGGAGATAAAAGGGGAAAACTGATGACTTTAACAAGTCTTTAGCTTCTAGAGAACATGTTAATATATTGTGCCAATTGCGAATCCGCACTCTAGCAAACTAGTAATATATCTCTTTGACTGTAGACGATCTAACGTTAGTCCTATCGTAGTGAGGGTAGCTAGCTCTTTTCGATTTAGACCAAAAGCTTTAGTCTGTATAATGTTGGTTGTTCCGCTGAACTACGTTGGCTCCACTCACCAAATGATAGAGAGACACAAAAAAATGAAGATTTCTTACCTAAGTGATGCCGCATAGACCCCTCGTTCCACATGTAAACAACGGAAATACAATAGCTTCGACCCTTGAAAGCAATGCCGTCTTAACGAACAATTTAGAGATAAAATTCTTACAAATATTAAAATTTATTTCGTGATCATAAATAATTTATATATATTAATATGAATCCGTTGTTTACATGTGGAACGAGGGGTCTACGTGGCATCAGTTAGGTAAGAAATCTTCATTTTTTTATATTTTTATATAATCAGGCGAAATATTTAAAACCTTCCTACGCATTAGGCGTAGGAAGGTGTAAGAATGAATAAAATTAATAGAATTCTCGTGGTTTTGGTTTAAAAAGATGGATTTCTTAGGGAAATCCATCTTTGTTTTGATCCTTCGCTTAAGACACTATGGAGAGAGTGTCAAGACGTCAATGATGAAGAAGTATATGACATATCTAAAAAAAATCATCATCATTGCACCCTCAAGACTAGGAAGAGTGTATACTCGCTGTGATTTCGATCTCATACCTAAAAAAAAAAATAGAACAGCTACGCCTTGCTTGAACACAGGCCTAAATGCCTAACGACAACTGGGCGTTGTGGCGTGCGCCTGTAATCCAAGCTGTGGGGAAGTTACAAATTGATGCAGAGGTTCGAGGTTCGAGCCCTGGTCACGTCTTTCGGATGGTGACGTTTAAGGTCGGTCCCAGACGTAAATAATCATATCTTATTGATACACGTCTGACAAAACTCAAATACACACACACACACATTCTCCGGGGCATTAACAACTCTCGTAAGGGGCGCTCCATTTATACATAAAGTTGCATGTGTAGCTGTCTACCGCGACAACGCTAGTCGCAGAATTGTAGCCAGAAGCGTGGGAAATTCCCAGAAAATTCAAGAAAAGAACCAAGGAGTACCGATTTAACAGTACTAATGTATTTAGTAACATTTATTGAATTATAAGAATATTTATTTTATAGTAAAACAAAGCTTAGTTCTAAGCTAGGGCAGCCCAAATGCGCGTGAGTGGAGTCCCAGTTTCTTAACACGGGTAAGTATTGCGGTGTCGCCCACTTGTTCACTGCTACCACCCTGCCTGTGGGGAATCTACAGGTAGGACTATGGTATGCTAATGTTGTCCAGAGCACACACTTTAAAAAGTCATTAAAATATCACTTTTGTGACCAAAATTACTAATTTCTATACAGTTGCAATTTATTTTTCATTAGTAACTTGGGAATAATTTTTGTATTCACCAGAGCGCTCAAAAACTTGAATTTTGGGTATATTTTTGTGTACGCCCTCTATTGGTGGAAAGTAATATGGCAAGAAAATTTTCATTTTTTGATCTCTATTTTTAATTAAGAAAAAAATGATTTAAAGTGTCAAATTTAAATAAGAGCCAAGCTGTATGATTGAATAATAGGTGTATTGGAAACTGTCAGTGTAATTGTAAAAACATCAATCATTTGCCCCAAACAAAAAGAGAAAATTAGCCAAACATTGCCACCTTTATTTTGCCACACATGGAGATATAACTGAGAACAAGGTTATATCATAAGCTTGTTCATTGAATGAGTGGTGTCCCCTAGAGTGGATGTTCATGGTGTTCAGCCATACAGGCACTGTACGGTACGGTACCAACACAAATTTGAATGCGTGGGACATCGTATATCTTGTCCGATTTACTTACAAGGGCCTTTTCTACTTTATGAGATTCCCCTCCAGGTCTGACATCGAATGTTTCCGTTAGTACCTTCGGCGCTTCTTCACATCTTACTGACTGAAGACGAATAATAAGAAAGAAAAATAATACAAATATGCCTTTCCACTCCATTTTGCGTTCGTGTAACTGAATGGATCTCGGCCCTGCCCCCAGCTGTAGACGAGCTCGTGCGCGTGTAATTAGTGTACGGGTGCGTGGTGATATCTTTCCTGAGAAAGTTTCATAAAGTTGGTTTGGGCATTTTTTTTCTCTTCTTTTTTTTTAATGGATTGCATGCTATCATAGTATTCAGCGTAATTAGCATAATGAGCTCGATCATTAGCCCAATTAGCATAATACCTTATTACCTTACTTGAATTACGGATTTGTTGCATGGGGTAACGCAGCGAATTCCTGATTCGTATAATGCAGCTTTCAGGGCACATTCTGTTTTTAAATAAAGTCTATGAGATTTGTATTATTTTCAACTCGGACGGTTAATTTACAAGTTCAAATTACCATTACCTTTTAATGATATGTTTGTAAAAAAAATCATAAGCACGGTAAGCACCAGTCACGTACTCGCCATAACAGGCGAGACATTTGTTTTTACTGGTCCAAAATAGTGGAATATTTTTTTTTTCGAAGGATATTATACAATGTAATTCAATAGAAAATATCAAAGGAAAACTTAACAAATATCTTCTGAACTAATATTAGATTATCGCTTTTCCCAAAGTAATGTAATTCGGAACTTGCATGTATACGTTTTTATTATTTTATCTTTTTATATATGTTTAATTGTTTAATGATTTCTGTATATTCATTATTCATTTATTCATTATATTTTTTTGTTTATTTCTTTATTTTATCTTATTTCTTAATTCCGAAAATGTCCTAATAGAGTTCACCCTGCAAGCTATGCTCTTTAGTTGGTCTCCTTCCCTTTCGATTTCTTGGTATCATTGTATTATAAAGATTGATTTAAATGTTGAATTTTTTAAATATGTATATTGAACTAAAAGTACTATTATGCACAATGAGAAATGGGAGAAAGGAAATCACAAGAGTGAGCGCTAAAATGCATATGTATGTGACAAATTAATTGGATACTGTCTAAAAACGTATTTTCTAACGAAATAAATCATTCAGGTTTCAAGCTTGTGTTAAATACTGTATTTCGACTTTCAAAATGGCCGCCATCGACATTAAGTGTATTATGTACAATGCAAAGTGGGAAACCAATACTCACAGGAGTGAGCACTATGAATGCACGTAATAGTGATCTATGAGTAAAATATTGTCTGAAAGCATAATTTCTATTAAGATATATCATTTATTCTGCAAGTTAGGTGATAAATACGGTTATTTTAAAGTCAAAATGGCCGCTACAGTCCCCTTACGGTATGCACAATATGATGGGAACAAATCATTTCACAGAATTAGGCTTTGCTTAATTGGTCAAATGGTGATGTATGAGTGGAATGTTGTCTGAAAACATATATAACAATATCATATCTAGTGTAATTTAGGTGATAAATACTGTATTTCAACATTCAAAATGGCTGCCAAGTATGCCCATTTTGTGAACATTATTTGTCTCCACCCAAATTGTATATTATACGATAAGTGCCTATGGTGGCCGTTTTCAATTTAATAATGCAGCATTTATCACCTTAATTACACATTATGATATACCTCGTTAGAAACCATGGTTTTGGACAATAATTCACCCTTACATCACAATCACAACTATATGCAATATTTAGAGTCAAGCAAATCCAAATTCTGTCAAAATTATATATGTCCCATATATGTTACAGTGTACACAATACTTTTAGGACCTATGGCAGTCATTTTGGATTTCAAAGTACAGCAGTTATTACCTCCACCATGTCCACGACCAATATGTGATGTATTTAGTTAGAAATAATGTTTAAGACAATATCTTTACTCGTACATCACAGTTATATGCATTTTATGATTCTCACTCTTGTGAAAATTAGTTTCCCTGTTCGCATGTTACGTAATTTACTAGTTTCTCCATTCGCATTGTACATGATGAATATAGGGGCTATGGCGGACATTTTGAATTTCAAAATACAGCATTTATCACATAAATGGCATATTTACAATAATGTTTTTAGTCACACTCTTAAAAAAAAACGACCACAACGTGGTCATTTTTAACCACGTCACCGGAGCCAACTATGCACCTACTACAACCTTGGTCATTCTGACTACGTTTGCCGTGGTCATTTGAAATGACACCGTACGTATCGTGGTTAAAAAATGACCCAAACGTGGTCAACTTTTGACAACCAACCCAACGACAAGTTATGGAGTGCAATGAATTTTCGGCTCAAATAAGTTGAATTTTATTCATATTTCAGAAAACAGTCAATTCGAAAATCAGGAAATGTAACATTTATACAATAATTTACATTAAATGTTTCATGCATGTAGTTTGACCATATTGGTATATAGTAAATAGTGGTAGTAAAATACGAGCTGTGATTGGCTGGATTTGTACCACGTGACCTCCCTTCAAAAAGTTATATTGTACATATGTACAATATAACTTTCGATTTTTGGATGGCAAAATCCATGATGGGGTCTTAGATTAAAGGATCTATTTACTATAATAAATAGTGAACGTTCTATCATACAATATTACTGGACTATATGAACTCCAAATATAAAATTATCCCTCGTGCAAGCCTATTTCACCTCGGCCTTCGGCCTCGGTGAAATAAATCTGCACTCGGGATAATTTTATATTTGTCGTACATATAATCCAGTATATTGTACAATAGATTGTACACTATTTATATATATAGAATGTGCGATATACTTATTTTCATATTTTGACCTATTCCACTCGCTTATCTTAATATGCATTTTAATGCTCAATCTTGTCATTTTTTTTGGCCCCGGCCATTGCCATTGTACAAAATACTCTTTGGGCCAGTGGCGGCTATTTTAGATATCAAAATACAGCAATGTTCCCATATTTGACATAATAAATAATATATCTCATTAGTAATGATGATTTGCATATATTACTCCGTCCATACATCGCGATTTTTGCATTTTAGTGCTCATTTTTTTTCTAAATTAGTTTTCCCTATTCGTATTGTACATGATAGTGTATACAATGGCCTACGGCGGCCATTTTGAATATCAGGAAAATAAATATTTCGTCAAAAATTATTTTTTAAGATTGTATTTTACTCCTGCCATACAATTTCATGCATTTCACAGCCAATGTGTGGACAATTTTATGAGTTTCATGGGTAATTTGCATATTTTGGCGGCCATATTGGATTTTGCCAATTTGCGGAAAATGCTCAAGGTTACACGAGTGGCATCATCCAGATTCGTAATCAGCACCCTCGAATTGACAAGAAACCATAAAAAAATATTGTATATATAAAAAAAACAAGGTTTGGTCAATTTTCTATGGGGCCTATCCTGGACTATTACTCTTGTTCCCCTCCCCTCCCGGATATAAGTTAGTACCACCGGCATAAATAACGTGAATAATAACATGAAGCGAATTGCTTACAGATTAAATATGAAATACAGAAAGGCAAGCCCCAGTACAGACCCCGAACGACGCCCAATGTATAATAGTTCGCATTATTGATGTATCATTCATAGTAACAAAGGGATAGAATACAAACTCGTTAAAAGGAAAATATTCTTTCTGCTCATATTCGTAAATGGATGTTTGATTTGTGGACATTTCCGCCTATAATTAATGCACTGTAAATATTCTTACTGATCTGCATGGTCGTAATTATCTTGAAATATTTTGTAGTAATTTTTGTTGGTTATGTTATTATAACTTCAATAAATACTTGATTTTTATAAAGAGTTATCATTCATATGAACATACTGCAATCGATTATCAAAATAACGAGTAAACCAATACAAGACTTCAACTGTATATTTCTTTTTCAGTTTTTAAAATAAGATTCGATGTCAAAGGCTTTTAAGATTTTGTTGCTCGCCTTTCATTACATTATTGATCAGCTACCTATGATAAATCTTCCTTAGTTTCATTAATTATTATAGGGGCGTCTGATCCATTTTTCAGATGGGAGAGGGGCAAAATCATGAATCAACATTCGAAAGGCACTTGATCACACAAAGCAAACTCTCTCTCACACATACACACACAGAAACACCCCCCACACATATATATATATATGTATATATATATATATATATATATATATATATATATATATATATATATATATATATATATATATATACATATATATATATATGTATATATATATATACACTTGGAAGACAAATAAATAGACGAGTGAGACGTAGCTCTCTTATTTCCTTTATTTACGAGCTTTCGGCCATCATCGGCCTTCGTCAGGCCTACAAAAAACAGAATGAGATAGAACGAACATAACATAATTTGGTACGATTATCATATATGTATATATATATAACTTGGGTATAGTTACATTTGTTAATAATGTTGCAGAATTACAGAATTAATATATATATATATATATATATGAAGTTACACATGTACAACAGCTTTGGCAACTCTTTTTATTTAAATATTGTAAAGAAATGGAATGGATGAAGGGAACAATGGTAGGCGTAGCTTAAATCAAGGTTCCCCGGAGCTATCTACCCTTTGGAAAAATTGGTGATGCCGAAAAAAATGTCTCTGCCGGGAGACTCTTTACTCTCTCTCTCTCTCTCTCTATATATATATATATTTATATAGATATATAATCTTATTATATATGAAATAAACCTTATTATGAGAGCGAAACATTTGTTGAAAAGGGGAATATTGAGAGGGTTTTTTTTAAATCAACTTAGAGGTATACATAACTCACCTGGATCCGCCTATAAAAAAGGCGATTGCCATTTTCTTGTTTATTCATTGGCAAATTCCTGCATTAATGTACCTTAACAAAAGTTCCAATGATAGATGGAATCATTTCCCGCTCGGGGAAAATCATAATTTTGTATTGTACTATAGATGTAGAAACAACATTTTATACTATATTTGGTAAATTTCCCAATTTCTGTGTAACTTTATAGTTTTCTTTTCTTTTTGCACGGGGGGGGGGCAAAACGCTATGCTTGCCCCTCCGATACTTTCGTTGGTGGGGCGATCGCCCCCCCCCCCGGATCGACGCCTCTGATACATACCCACTATAAGGTATCTACGCTCTTCAATATCTCGTTTGTTTTGGGTTCCAAAAGTTTCAAAAACTTTGAGGGGAAGATCCTTGCTCATGCGAGCCCCATGGAACAGAATTCCTGAAGACATCAAAATCTTTGTTGAGTCTTTGAAAAATGTTCTGAAAACCTTTCTTTTCAACTTCTTGATTTCTTTTTGCACCTTGAGCACTATACAGAGTGAATTTGGCGCTTTATAAGTCAAATGTATAATTATTATCATCATTATTTCCCTTGTCCATAACTTGATGTTCTGTTGGTATACCAATCAGCAACTAGACTTCTTCCAGAAATCAAAGGTTATTGTTCTATATTCTATCAAATGGGTCCTCTTCTCATTGTTCACTTCTCTTTCTAATTCAAGACCTTCCGTAGGATATGAGCTGTTCCAAGCAAGCTTGCCTTCTGTATAGTTTCAAAGGACACCTCGACTCCTAGAATAGCCAGAAAGTTTCTTGTTGTCACATGCAGTTCCTTAGGCTCCGATGACTACTGGTACTTCCTTCGTCTTCACCTTCCATATCCTTCTCGGCTCCCGTGCCAGGTCGTTATACTTCTGTATCCTGTCCTCCTCTTTAAGCCAAGCTCTGCAGTCTCCTTGAATCGCAATATTTACGATGAGACATTCTTTCTCCTTCTTCTTTCTTTAAGAGAACGATGTCTGGTCGTTCTCTCAATTATTATTATCATTATAATTATAATCATTATTATTGTTAATAATACTGTTGTAAAAAAAATAATCAAGGGGCAGCGCTAGGATATATTGATGGTGGGGGTGAGGGGCGTGACCACTTAAATGTGAATTCGTTTTTTTCTCAGTTGAATAATATGGGTATTATAGCCCAACGGAAAAATATTTCGGTGTGGTCTGTCCTCTGCATTCCCCACCGGGGTACATGTACTTGAATCCATTATTCTTGTGACACCAAAATAAATTTCGAAGAACATCACTATAACAAACTAAAAAAAATAAAATAATTAATAAAATGGTTTTCCCTGAATACGACAATAGAGTAGCGAGGTTTAAAAACTTATCATGGCACCCGAAACAAAATTACAACAATATTCTAACCGACTGAAATGCGACATCCTGCCAAGAGTTCCTATAGAGGTAAATGAATGCTATCTTACGAAAATAAGCTTTTTATCAGCTCACGTCTTCAGGGCCTTAAGTTACATATCTCCAAGATTTCTTAAAGGACAAGTCTACCTAAGCAAAGATTTGATTTGAATAAAAAGAAAGAAAAAAAAACAAGCATAGCACTGACAATTTTATCAAAATTGGGTGTAATATAAGAAAGTTATGACAGTTTGAAGTTTCGCTTAATTTCACAAAACAGTTAATATTGTACATCCTGGTCAGTAAGCAAATGAGGGGACTGATGACATCACCCACTCACTATTTCTTTTGTATTTTATTATAAGAAATATTCTGATTTTCTCTTCATTTCTCCTAATTTTCATTTGAAACATTGTTTTAAAAGTTTTTTTAAGTTTCAGTCAAATTGGTCCTTATCTAGTCAAATCTGTAAAAATTGAAATATTGTATAATTAAAAAAAAAGAAATAGTGAGTGAGGAACATAATTTATAAACTCTATCATTAATTGCATGTCACCGAGTTGTGTGTATAACTATTTTATGAAAAATAAGCGAAACTTAAGAATGTCATAAGTTTCTTATTTTACATCTGATTTTGATGAATTTTTTTCAGCGCTATTCTTATTTTTTTTTACAGATTTGGCTTTAATGACCAACGTGACTGAACCACATAATGTTAAGACAACGTTATCCACATGCACGGAGAGGAATAAATCTTTCCTTCAAATAACGATGAGGAAAAAATTGAAATATTTCATATTTCATAATGAAATACAAAAGAAATAGTGAGTGGGTGACGTCATTAGTCCCCTCATTTGCATACCGACCAGGATGTGCATATATTTTTGTGAAATTAAGCGAATATTTAAAATGTAATAACTTCTTATTTTACATCCGATTTGGATGAAATTTTCAGTGTTATGTTTATTGGATTTTAATTTTTCTCCTTTTATTCAAGTCAACATTTTGTTGGGGGTGGACTTGTCCACTCAAGAATTCTTGAGCATGATTCGAAAGCCCAGTGCACCCTATACGATCCGAGTTTTGATTGATTGAATTTATTCTTCTTTATTTCAAACAAATTTATTATTATTATTATTATAAAGTCTTATTTATCCAGGGTAGCCTCATCAGTGACGTACACTGTTCTCCCAGAGGGCCCTGCTACATTTAAACACATACAAAAGAAAAAAACAAAGGACAAAAAATTAGAACGATACAAACAGAATAAAGTTTAGCGAATTGTGTCTTAAAACCTGGAATAAGATCTTCAGTTTCTCCAATAAGATGAAATAAATGATTGCAAGGTTGCCGCCCTTCTTACTGTAGATGGAATATTATTCCACAGAATTTACAATGTAGGTAGGAACAAGTCAAAATATGAATAACAGAAATGAAAATTTCAATTTATTGTAATAACATAATGCAGGGCCCTTTCCACCGATGATTATTCTATTGTTACTGGGAATGCTGAGCATTGTCACAGCACACTTGTAACAATACGCTGTAAAAAATAATTGGGTAAGATTTTAACCAGCACGAGGGTAATTATGTGTCCAACCAATTTGGGGCAGTATTTTACCCAATGCGAGAAGCATATTGTCCAGTAAATTAAAAAAATAAGCAGCAATTACTTTAGGTGGGGCAAAATTTTCATCACACTAAATTAATAAGAATGCCCAAAGGAAATGCTGGTTGGACACAATTACCCTCATGAAGCATTTTATACCCAATATTTTTAGAGTGTGTATATAGTCTTCCGTGGCCAGGTCCATGTTGATATGAACATCCCAGCCTATATGTAAAATCTTAACAACACTGAACATTCAATGTTCCAAATAGTCGTATATGATTATTAAAATCGAAATTTCAGTTTATGTCTAGCCCCCCTTTAGGAATAAAAGCACATCAAATTCCGTCATCATTGGCTGCGACTTGAACTGATTTGGATTCCGACAAAAAGGCTTGCAGCAAAGCAGATTATGAAATTTAGCATTCCGCCGAACTTCAAATGAAATAATTTTACTTATTGGGACTTTCATATTTTGTTAAAAATGCGATTTGTAAAAAGAAAAAAGAGTCACAACGGATCGTGTAGTGTGCGCTGGGTGTAATACATGAGAAACGCGTCTGACTGCACTTTTTTCATATATATATATATATATATATATATATATATATATATATATATATATATATATATATATATATATATATATATATATATGTATATATATATATATCCTTTCCATTTTTCCTATTCCAATTATGTTCTATAGAAACCATTCAATACATACAAAATACATTAGTATTCATAATATAATCATGTTCATTTTTTTCCCATAGAAATGTACAGTACGAAAAAGGTCATGATAAAAGTAAAGTACAGAAAAGAAGAAAACAATAATATTCAACAATATAATTCCATTTGCTGTGATGGATGGAAATTGAAGTTGATATTACTCTTTCACAATATATTGTGGTTATTTCAGAAGTAAATAACATACGTTTTAAAAGGAGTCGATGCTTCGCAGACGATCTTGAACACAGGAGGGAACACCTCTGTCTCCTTTACCATGGCTATTATTTTCTTTATTTCCTATTGCCCTGAATAACTTTGTGAAACGCTGTTAACAGTAATAGCCCTTTTCTTGTATAGGATATATCCAATAGAGCTTGCTCCGAAGCCAAATACCAGGAAAGAG
Source organism: Lytechinus variegatus (assembly GCF_018143015.1). NCBI lineage: Eukaryota > Metazoa > Echinodermata > Echinoidea > Temnopleuroida > Toxopneustidae > Lytechinus > Lytechinus variegatus. The sequence goes on along the minus strand of NC_054744.1, from coordinate 2,100,678 downwards.
ACGATTACAATGAGAGCGATGGCCCATCCCTCAATAGGATCTTGTACTAGAAAAGAAATGAATAAATAAATAGATAAAAAGAAATGGAAAGATTTAGCAGTAGATATATCAGATGAACGAATAGGTAAACGGATAAACATAATAGAATCACAAGGTCCACAAGGTTAGAATCCCACCTCATCACTCATGTCCTTTGGCAAGGCGTTTATCTATATTTGCCACTCTTCATCCGGGTGTAGCATATGGATTTCCGGTATAAAGGAATACCTTAAAAGTTTGAGCGACCGCACAGGGTAGCCTCGCTAAAGCCGGGGTAATAGTATGTAACGCTAGTAGAATTGTATCAAGCGCTATACAATATTGCATAATACTACCATTATTACCACTATTAGTAGTAGTAGTAGTAAGTTATCCATCAGTTCATTAACGGACCCTTAACCCTAACTGACCGAAAGCCCCCCCCCCTTCCCGCCTCGCGATTTTTTTTTTGACCGCCGCGCCGCTCGCTGAACTTTTCTTTCAAGTCTTGCTGTGACGTCCGGGTAGGTACCAGATTTTTTTTTTCATTTACCGGTACAATTGTTAGAAATGCTCCAAAGAAAATTTTCGTCCCAAAATATGCTTTTTAGGAACTGTAATTAGTGAATTAGAGCAAAAAGTATGATTTCCAGCATAAATTACCATAATCAATTCCCATGAAATAAAAATATGTGGATTTAGTGCAAGTCATCCATGTCATCCTCGATCGTGCAAATTTTCTTCGTGATCGCGCCATCCACGGTCGAGACCTTAAGGGGGCAATTCTCCCCCCCCCCTCCCGGCAAAAATAGCCCACTCAGGTAAGTAAGGAATATTCATTAAGACATTACCAACCCGGGGGTGTTTCATAAGTTGGTAAGTTAAGAGCGACTTTCAGAACGACTGGTGAACGTTTTTTACGCACTAAACCATCGCCATAGAACATTTTGGTGTTTACCATTTACCACAAAAAAAGGATCACCAGTCGTTCTTAAAGGTATTGTTTAACTTTGTGAGCAGCCGATTTAAAAAATTCTCAAACCAAGATGCATGTATTAGAACTAATAAACCCTGAAAACAACCATTATTGAGAAGAAAAGCTAAAACTGCAAGGCAACCCCGATTTTGTAAATAGGCGTCTTATAGATGCCTAAATAGTACACATAACTGTATGGGATGAAATTAAGATAGTGTTTCCGGTCACTTTATATTTCAATTTTTGAAACACTAAATAATTATTTTCGAACGCAATTTTTTCTGGGCTTCATTTTTGTAACATATCACAAACACAGGTGACAAGTGTGACCTTCTAGCTCAGATTTTTAAAAAGTCAAACCAATGTTTACCAATCACTTTAAGTTACTTACGAACTTTATGAAACACCCACCCGATATCAACACAATATTTACTTAGACACGAATCACAAAATCTTGTTTTTTGTGAAATAAGTAATAAACTGAAACTGATTCTAAACCTGAAAAACGACCTACCTGGATCTTCTGAGCAGGCAATTCCAACTCCATACGACGGAGAACAGCTGACATCACCCCAAGGTGTATAGTAACAATCAGTCAACCTTTCCTCGTAACCGACACATTCTACCTGATCCAGATGAACAGGCCTAGAAATATAGTTCGTATAGATGTTGACTTTACTGACATGATCATAGCCCAGTTGTCGGCATGCAACTTTAGCTTCACTTTTTTTCCAGTTGGTCCTGCAGATGTACCCCCACACGCCATTGTGGTATATCTCAAGTTTACCCTCATCGAAGGTTTCCCCATCTCGTAGCCGTACATCCCCTTCCGATGGAGGAACTGAAATTAATTGATTTATTGATTTTATTTTCTTTTTGCACTCATCATATGCAACATTACATCTAGGTGATACAATTAAGTTTTACAAAGCAATTTAAGCAATAGTCATAGCAAAGCAATGAAAAATATATATTAACAAGACGCAATATTCAATGAAAAGAAAATAACAGTTTAAACGAATGCAGGAGACCGCCATCGTGAGCTTGAAAATGATGGCGGTCTCGTAAAATGGTATATAAATTTCTTCATTGATGAAGTGGGTGCAATGCAGGTGCAGGTGCGGGTGCAGTAAATTAAAAGAGAATCTCATGACTTTGAAAGATGGGAACGTTAACCATGGGAGTTAGCTTTGAGGTGTCATCATTGGAGATAAAATAATAGGTTTTACCTTCACCGAAACCAGTAGATGCGCCAGCTACTATAATAAGTGGTGGGCAAGCTAGACGACTTGATGGTTACGCCATATTGTTTTCTCATAATGAAATATAAATGTATTATAGAGTCACTCTTCCCAGACTTTTTATACCGTTCTCCGTCCTCTCTTTCTCCTTCCTCCCCCTTTTCTTCTCTTTGCACCCTCTGTTTAACTTTACTTACCCCACCCACCCCCTCCATCAAAAAGCATAGGTGCGTGGCCACCCCATGTGTCTTGATCGAATCTCGATGACATCTTTTTCATGATAAAGTTACTTGATGATAGGCCTAGTATAAACAGTTTGTCATAGGATTCTACTAAGCAAGGGGATAAAAAGATACGTTATTTCATGCTTTCATTTTTTTAATGAAAGAATGTCACTTTGCGCATTTCTTGTTTAAAGGAAATGGAGTGTATAATGATATCTTTCCCTTTTGTTTTCCCCGAGCCTTTTCCTTCTTACTTTCTTTTTTTCTTGCCAAGCGACTAAAATTGAGTACCTGGTACATCTTTGCATACGATTCCAACCGTATTTTCTGCTCCACAATCATTATTCTCGATGTAATAATAGCAGAAATCAAAATCACTCTCTGTTCCTGTACAATCAACGTTGCTTATCATTCCCGGATAAAGGGCGGGTCCGAAATCCACGTCTCCGGATTCGAGTTCGAGTTCAAGTACATTACAGACAACCTGCGCCTCGGCTGGACCCCAGGACTCGTCTTTGCAGACGCTGTACCAAGTATCTTCACGACTGTAAAACTCTAATCTCCCCTCTTTGTAACTCGAACCACCCGTTAGGCGAACTTCAGCCGTTTCTGGCTCTGGAAAAGAAAAGTGTGACCGAATCTTAAATAACATAAAGAATATTTGTTAGCTTAAACACACTGAAAACTAACCGCTCGAATATACCCAGATCAACCCTTTTTGTAATGTACAGAGTCAGGATAGGCCTTTCAAATTTAATGAGATGTCGTCTTACATGAATATTATGAATTTAAATGATATCCGCGTTCATCCTGCGAATTCATACCCCTTAATCGAATCAATAAAGCGTGACCAATCAAAACAAACGTTAACTTTCCATTAAAACTAACGCGAAGTAGGCCTACATGAAAAGATATTTCCCAAGCATGCCAAGAAGTAAAAAAAAAAAAAAAAAAGACATCGCATGCAAAAGACGCTATGAATGTCCTGGAGAGCATTACATCCATAATTCTCGTCTGGCAATTGTCAGATCTTCATATCTTTCCTAGATTTTGATCGGATGAAAACCACAGGCGCCATTAAAAAAACTCAGACAAAACATATTTTGTGGGTTGAACATTCGATATGCCTTTCGTGCTATTAAGATTTTACCTTTAAAAAGAAAACAAGATAGACCGACATCCTGGTCGTGTCCACATTCGCTCACTCCCCAATCGCTCTTCTGGCAGTTCGTCAGGTTTACTTCGGTACCCCGACATCCTACGTCATCTAGATGTACCGGTCCATTGCCTGGTCCATAATTCTCATAAGCATACTTGACATTTCCCAATCCCATTTCCCTGCAAGCAACCGCAGCATCGTCCCCAGTCCAGCTAGTGTTGCAGATTGTACCCCATCGATCGCCGTGGTAGATCTCAAGTCGACCCTTGGTGTAGTCCGACCCATCCACTAGACGGACGATCCCTTCGTAAACTGCAGATAAAATTATCATTGATCATCATGCATGGTTGTAGTATGTAGTATTTGTATTTTCAAGGAACAATAAGCAGTAATGGATTACATCTGAAATGGTGAATTAGATTAGATTACATATTAATTAGGTACTGAGCACTTTGTAGTTAAAAAAACCTATATTCATAATTGACTAACTTTTAATCGTATTTCCCGGAATCGTCATCACGTATCAAGACGTTGTTCAACCTAGATATTCAAAAGTAAATAATATATAGTAATGTCGTCATTCCCTCAATGAGAGAGAATGAAAAATACATGACGTATATACTATTGGGCTTCTATGGCATATGGTGGGAAAAGTTTCTCTTGAAGCTGTCTAGGGGTCCGTTTGATGGAGAATAATTAAGGTAACTTTTTCATTATTGTAACTGCCATGGAACCTTGATTGTGATTGGCTACTGATCCTTGTTACCATGGTATTTGCCATAATGGCAAAGTTACCATAGTTGTAACCTAGGAACTGCAATCATCTTTTAGTCCTACAAGTCCCATCCTCAAACTTGCTGACATGTCTTTCAAGAATCTTTCTTAATTAATGAATGCTACTCTATAAAAGTTGACATCTACTGAGACAGATTTTTCCAAATATGGGTTGGCGATCGGGAAGGAGGGGAACTCCTCGAATTTCGGAGTTTTACAGCAACCGATAAGGGATCGTCTTAAAGGGTAAAAAAATCAAGAAATTACTTGATATGTCATCCATACCTTGATCAGTGCAGACAACACCAATATCATTTTCATGCCCTTCACAGTCTCCGCTCTGGAGGTCGTGTTCACAATCTTTAAAAGCCGCCTCGAAACCATTACAACGCACAACGTCAATGGGCTGATCAGTCGAACCAGGGCCAAAGTATGACCGTCCGAACGATTCGCTGGCGGCCAGGTAGCCGAGTTGTCGACACACGACGTTCGCGATCTCCATATCGCTCTTCATGCTCGTTGAGCTGCAGATGGTTGACCAATGTTCTTCATATTCGTCGTAATATTCAGCACGTCCCTGCGAGACAGTAAACCCATCAACAAGGCGAACGTCACCATGTGTGGCTAGTTTGAAAGAAAACATCACACTCGTTAAAACTATCAAAGCTGTATTCATTTTCACGGGCATTTTCCATTACCCATGTCTTTACCTGATAATCATTCCAAAACATGACATTGGTTATAAGTTATCAGAGTTCATCTACCTGACAGTGCCACCGCCGCCTCGGTCAGAAAAGTGGCGCCTATAATCTAGTATGGAAGCTTTTACTGCCAACTAGATGACGGGATGAAAAAACGGGTTAAATGACGAGAAGACAAGATGTTGGAACTCGGCAAGTCAATTTGTTTGGGAATGAAAGACAAGATAACGAGTTGTTGGAACTGGGCAAGCGTATCTGTTGGGACAAGAAGATAAGGTGACGAGTTTATGGAACTCGGCAAGTCTACTTGTTTGAGACAAGAAGACAGGGTGACGAATTAAGGCAACTCGGTAACGCGATTATTATTATTATTAGACTGTGTTTGATTCATAAGAAAAAGTGAGGGATGACGTCATCATCTCTCTCATCCCGACCATATGATGTACATCACTGATTCATATATATATATAACTATAGATATATGAATATAAATACCAATACGTGGTTACAATAGTGATATAGTTTGGATTTATCGAACTAATTGAAATATTGTCCTCTCATCCCAAACTAGCCCACGTGCCTGGTTTCAATAAGTCGCCATTTTTGTTCTTGTCCCAAACAAGTTGACTTCCCAAGGTGTCAACGTCTTCTATCCCTAAAAAGTCGACTTTTTGAGTTTCAACTCGCCATCCTCTCTTCTTGCCCCGAGCAAGCTGACTTTCCAAGTTTAAAAAAAATTGTCATATTTTCTTTACCTCCCAAGCAAGTAGACTTTTCGAGTTTCAACAAGTCGTCATCATGTATTTTTGTCCCAATCAAGTCTACTGCCAAGTTTCAACAAGTCCTCATCACGCTTTCTTGTCCCAATCAAGTCTACTGCCAAGTTTCAACAAGTCCCCATCACGTTTTCTTGTCCCAATCAAGTCTACTGCCAAGTTTCAACAAGTCCTCATCACGATTTCTTGTCCCAATCAAGTCAACTGCCAAGTTTCAACAAGTCCTCATCACGTTTTCTTGTCCCAATCAAGTCTACTGCCAAGTTTCAACAAGTCCTCATCACGATTTCTTGTCCCAATCAAGTCTAATGCCAAGTTTCAGCAAGTCCTCATCACGTTTTCTTGTCCCAATCAAGTCTACTGCCAAGTTTCAACAAGTCCTCATCACGTTTTCTTGTCCCAATCAAGTCTACTGCCAAGTTTCAACACGTCCCCATCACGTTTTCTTGTCCCAATCAAGTCTACTGCCAAGTTTCAACAAGTCCTCATCACGTTTTCTTGTCCCAATCAAGTCTACTGCCAAGTTTCAACAAGTCCTCATCACGATTTCTTGTCCCAATCAAGTCTACTGCCAAGTTTCAACAAGTCCTCATCACGTTTTCTTGTCCCAATCAAGTCTACTGCCAAGTTTCAACAAGTCCTCATCACGATTTCTTGTCCCAATCAAGTCTAATGCCAAGTTTCAACAAGTCCTCATCACGTTTTCTTGTCCCAATCAAGTCTACTGCCAAGTTTCAACAAGTCCTCATCACGTTTTCTTGTCCCAATCAAGTCTACTGCCAAGTTTCAACACGTCCCCATCACGTTTTCTTGTCCGAATCAAGTCTACTGCCAAGTTTCAACAAGTCCTCATCACGATTTCTTGTCCCAATCAAGTCTAATGCCAAGTTTCAACAAGTCCTCATCACGTTTTCTTGTCCCAATCAAGTCTACTGCCAAGTTTCAACAAGTCCTCATCACGATTTCTTGTCCCAATCAAGTCTAATGCCAAGTTTCAATAAGTCCTCATCACGTTTTCTTGTCCCAATCAAGTCTACTGCCAAGTTTCAACAAGTCCTCATCACGTTTTCTTGTCCCAATCAAGTCTACTGCCAAGTTTCAACAAGTCCTCATCACGATTTCTTGTCCCAATCAAGTCTAATGCCAAGTTTCAACAAGTCCTCATCACGTTTTCTTGTCCCAATCAAGTCTACTGCCAAGTTTCAACAAGTCCTCATCACGATTTCTTGTCCCAATCAAGTCTAATGCCAAGTTTCAACAAGTCCTCATCACGTTTTCTTGTCCCAATCAAGTCTACTGCCAAGTTTCAACAAGTCCTCATCACGTTTTCTTGTCCCAATCAAGTCTACTGCCAAGTTTCAACACGTCCCCATCACGTTTTCTTGTCCGAATCAAGTCTACTGCCAAGTTTCAACAAGTCCTCATCACGTTTTCTTGTCCCAATCAAGTCTACTGCCAAGTTTCAATAAGTCCTCATCACGTTTTCTTGTCCCAATCAAGTCTACTGCCAAGTTTCAACAAGTCCTCATCACGATTTCTTGTCCCAATCAAGTCTAATGCCAAGTTTCAACAAGTCCTCATTCTCCTCATCACGTTTTCTTGTCCCAATCAAGTCTACTGCCGAATTTCAACAAGTCCTCATCACGTTTTCTTGTCCCAATCAAGTCTACTGCCAAGTTTCAACACGTCCCCATCACGTTTTCTTGTCCGAATCAAGTCTACTGCCAAGTTTCAACAAGTCCTCATCACGTTTTCTTGTCCCAATCAAGTCTACTGCCAAGTTTCAATAAGTCCTCATCACGTTTTCTTGTCCCAATCAAGTCTACTGCCAAGTTTCAACAAGTCCTCATCACGTTTTCTTGTCCCAATCAAGTCTACTGCCAAGTTTCAACAAGTCCTCATCACGATTTCTTGTCCCAATCAAGTCTAATGCCAAGTTTCAACAAGTCCTCATTCTCCTCATCACGTTTTCTTGTCCCAATCAAGTCTACTGCCGAATTTCAACAAGTCCTCATCACGTTTTCTTGTCCCAATCAAGTCTACTGCCAAGTTTCAACAAGTCCTCATTTGTTTTCCGTCCCGAATAGGTCGATTTTCCGAGCTTCAATGGCCCTTCATCTTATATTCTAGCTAGGACTTAAAATAATAATGATAATTACAATTGCTGGATTTCTAAATCGCTTTAGGATGCAAAGCACTGCTATTATTACCCGTGCTGACTAACGGGCGCTCTGGCATTCGAAGAATTTCTGCCTACCGGATACCCATATCACCTCACCTAGGTTGAGTGCATGTGGGTAAGTTTCTTGCAAAAGGAAAACACGCCATGGCTGGGAATCGAACCCACGTCCCTCAGATTGAAGTATGAGAGTCTTAACAACTAGATCACGACGCCCTCATAAGCTTCCAAAGGCTATTCATGCGATACTTAAAGTATATCGTAAATCTGAAAATATATTAATATATAAACAAATATAAGAAGTATAGAATGTGGGTGAAATGATGGGTTGTCGCAAAGGATGTTGTAATGAAGAACACATATAAAAAAAATCTCACCTGGTTCATTAAAACAAGTCAACAGTACATTTGTCTGGACATTCGTATCAGAGGTACACGATGGTGAAGGGTTACCCCAGACACCATGGCGACAGTTACCAAGTGTCAGCTCGTATCCATAACAGCTCACTTGATCCAATTTAATGACGCCCGATCCAGAGGTGGGGGTGAACCCGAATCGTGCAACCCTATTGAAACCAAGATGGCGGCAAGCGACCACGGCTTCGGTGTTCAAAAAGGACTCGTCCATGCAGACGGTACCCCAACTACCTCCGTGGTAAATCTCGAGTAAACCTTGGTGATACCCTTCCTGGGTGATAACTTCCCCGGAAAGTCGCATTGTGCCTTCAAAAACTACAAATAAAGGAAGAAATAAGATATGTAACAAAAAATGTTGAATGCGACCGGCGCCACAATGCGTGTAAGTGTCAACCGGGCATTAATGAAATGATGTATAATTACATAACTGACCACTTTGTCATGATGACGATGGGCTTAGACGTTCTGCGTCCTACCTCCTCCCCCTCCCGTAGATCCTTCGTCAGAAGGCTCTCTGATTGATTTTGATCACCCCTTTTTGGTTAATGTTAGGGAGCTCGGGGGGGGGGTTAACCCCCACCCTTTCTCCTTGAGACCAATAGGTCTATATGCATGAGGAATAATGGAAACATGGTAAAAATCGTTGACTGAAAATGAATATTAAGTATAGATTTAAAGCATAGAATTTAAATGTAGTTTGAGATAATTAAGCATCCGGAAATAAAACAATTATATCTAATGCTTCCAACACTTCCAAAATATCAAATATAGCCATACTTACCCTCACTTTCACATACGATGCCTGCGTCTTCCTGATGAAGTTCACAGTCTTCGACACCCCATCCATCATTCTCACAATCAAGAAGATGTTCTTCTGTTCCATTACATCTTACATTACTCAACATCACCGTCTGTCCAAGGTTTCCACCTCCATACAGGGAGTTCCTGGTCGCTAGGATGGCCATCTCGAAGCCCAACTGGCGACAAGCAACATCGGCATCTATAAGAATCAGCAAAAAGATGCGATTAATTACCATGAATTGACTTAGGACAGATTTGAAAAGGATAAAGAGACTTGTATTTATTATCTCCATTTGACAAATGAGAGTTGTTTTGATAAGATTGTTTGCGTGAGCGACTGGATCATTCTTGTTCTATGTATTAAAGTTTGCATGAAAACAATGTGAATTTCTGTTCAAAATGATCAGTATCAATGACGCATTTACAAACTATTATCAACAAAATATCCGTGCATGACGAAGAAATAATAAATACGATCAAAGAAAGAAGTGGAGAATCATCACAAAAGGCTCATCTTCTTTGACCATTCGAAAATATTGTTTCATCCTGTCAATTGAAATAATGGTATCATCCAGGAATAACATATAGATACACATCAGAGAGGGAATAAGAAAGAACTACACCAATGAGGGGCATTAAAACAGTATTAACGCTTAATAAGAAAGCGATGCAGATCATTTCTGACTTATCCTGATCGCAAACTCCCTTACTGGTTATATACTGTAATACAACGGGGAAATCTTACTAATTCAAGATCAAAGATTCAAGATTCTTTTATTGGTCAATGTATGCATTTCAGGATATTTAGTTTCCAATGGCTTTAAGTACACTCAAAGATGAAAAATACAGTATATCATGATAATATTGAAAAGTGTACACTAACAAAATAATTAATAACTCTCTGCAATTACTTTAATATCCCTAAAACATTATCCATCGTAAAGCTTCGAAAACAACAGATGTAGAAGAAAAAGTATATACGTGTAAATAATGCTTGTATAAGACAATAGTGAAAGTAAGTTAGAGGGAAGGAAATAAAAAGAAGGAAATAAAGAAACGGAAGGAAGAGAAGAAGTAGAAGAAGGAGACCAAAAAGAAGAGGAGGGGAAAGAGAGGAGGAAGGAGAATATAAGAAGAAGGAAGAAATCGAAGAATATGACATTGTGTTACATCTGATATGTATAGAATTCGGGATAACGGAGTTCCGATAACGTAAAGACGATCTTAAGATAAGATAAGATATTTATTCGTCTTTCTTTCTACACATACATTTTATCTTACAAGTGTGCTTTCACATTCTACAAATGAAATTCATTGGGGATGACAATCGTGGCACAGTGGCATTCCAGAACGGTTTAACCTGTAACAATCAATAACAATTATTGAGGATACACTTCATATTACATACCTTTCAGATCCCATGAGTAATGACAGATAGTACCCCACTCATTGTGACGTAATATTTGAACTCGACCTTCTGATTCGATACCAACACCAGCTCCGATTAATCGGATATCTCCTTCCGTTTCTAAAGGGTCATCAAACAAAACGATAATAAAGATGGTAGTAAAACCTAATGGAAAACGCGTTTCTACTATAGAGATTATGTTATTGGTCAGTCTTATAAGCGTTTTTCTTTATTTGGAAGTATGACAAAGAAAACACAAAGCAATTTGAACGATCTTAGACGCTATCAATATGAAAGATTTAGTTGATCTCTCACTCTCAACAAAATTCACTTATTGCAAGTTAAAATAAAATGTAGAGAGGGGAGTTGAGAAGGGAAAGAAAGGAGGGGGATGTCGTTTTGCCCCCCCCCCAATAATTTGGACAACCTGACAAATTCATTATAGCAAATTAAAATATTGTTTACCACTTATCATTTGTTGATTTGCGATACGTTTTCTAATGTAAACTAATCTTTATGCTGCTCATTTTTTTCTTATATATTTTTTTATTACTTGTATTGTTTATATGTGATTTGTCACACAAAATCATTAAAACCAAATAAAAACTTTGTTTTAAGTTTTAAAAAGCACTGGAAACCACTATAAAACCACTTAACTGGGCATAATAGTAATATTAAACATACAAAGTTGTCGATTTTCGTTTTCACTTTGCGCCCAAAATTCAATATCATAATTTGGTCATTTTTTTGTTCGATTTCCCCCCTACAAGGCAGTGCATCACACTGGTCGTCTTAGAATTTAATCTGGCGGGACAACTCCCTTGATCAGTAACTTCCCTGCTAAGCACATCCAACTCCTGTTTAAAAGAATAGAAGATTTCTTACCATTTCCATACGAGCATATGATCCCGACATCTTGTGAATGATCGCATTCTTCTACATCGTCTCCCCATGTACCATCGCAAACAGTCAGACGATCCTCTACACCGACACATCTCGCATCAGCAAGATTTATAGGTAGATTAGCATTCCCGCCAAAATACGCATCGTACATGACAGAAACGGGTTTCCAACTCAACGCCACGCTCCCGAGGCCGAGTTGGTGGCACACGACCCGTCCTTCCGCTTCATCGAACAGACGACCACAGACAGTACCCCATCGTCCTCCAGAGAAGACTTCGACTCGCCCTTCGTACGCGTTTGAACCGTCAACGAGTCGGACGTCGCCCTCTGAAATGTTCCAGTAATACAGAATGCCAAATGAAAATATCTTTTCTCTTTCATCATGTGCCTACTAAACATACACCCTGTAGAATTTGGAAACTCATTAAGAAATAAGGATGGGTTTGATTGATTGATTGGTTGGTTGGTTTGTTGGTTGGTTGGTTTGTTGGTTGGTTGGTTGATTCATTCATTCATTCATTGATCGATCGATCGATTGAGTAAATGGTTGATTGATTGATTGATTGATTGACTGACTGGTTGGTTGATTCATTCATTCATTCATTCATTGATGGATTGATTTATCAATCAAAATTGATTTTGATGGACTTTATTCGCCAGGCACGATCAAACAAGTCCAGATAAAAATTTGTATTCAAATACCTTAAGCTGACGTGACTCATTTCCAATGGGGTCGATGCTTATATTCAAAATGGAGTCTCTTCTAATAGCAATAAATTGTAATCAATAGCATATTGAGCCCAAATTTTTGAGAAGACCATACATTGCGTAGATATTCTAAAGTCTCCGAACAAGCGAACCTTATAACATGGCAATATGATATTATTTTAACACATAATTCAGATAACAATATAATTTTTCGATTTCTCAATGTTTACTTGGTCGTAAAAGTAATGGGACCACGGCCCTATGCCCCCATGAAATGAAGAACTGATTTGAAAATATTGTGTCTACTCACCAGTCTCTGCTTCTACCCTGTGTGTCTGGAAGATATTAATCATCACCATCGCTATGAGCATGCAAAGGATATTCATATTTCTTGATAATGAAGTATACGTTATCATGAAAAAATAACCGTGGCTCATGAAACCATTTTCGTCTTATATACGCTCATGCATGTTTGATGAATAATTTTTATCTATGATAAATTGTTTGTCAGTACGTTAATTATTGATATATTTCGTACTTTGATCATGACGAATTAACAGGATCAGTGTATAAAGTTTAGCTTCTTTGTCATGGTGACTAAAATGAGGGCCCCCCCCCCTCTCTCTCTCTCTCTTTCTCTCCCTCCCACTCTCTCTCCCTGTCAGGGGGCGTAACAGGGATCGGGGGATGCCAAAAAGTTTAAACAAAAGTTTTAGGGCAAAGCTCTCTATGTGGGAGTAGCATGAAGAGTTTGAAAAATAGAGGGAGCACACAGCATGGAGCGAGTGGTGAAAGGTTTTAAATAAAAAACCTCCCCAGCGAGCGAAGTGAGTGAGAAAATAAAAATATGTGGGGAATATGGTGAATCAGGCAAAATTTATAAAACGTTGCTAGCGAGCAAAAAATCGGCAATTTTTATTACAAAATCAAATTTTGTGATCGATTTTGAAATAATATTAAGAAAATAATATAATTTTCACTCTTCTCTCCTTCCTTTAATTTCCATTTTTGGGGGTCGGGGATTTTTTTTTAGGGGGAGCAAGAGCCCCGATCCCCCCACCACTGATTTTGACATGATATTCATAAAGTAATCTTACACTTTTCTTTCCTTTTCTTTCTTCTCTCCTGTTCTTTTTAATGTTCTTGGGCTTCATGGTCTTGTACCCCTTTCATTGTAAGAGCAGAAGTGGAGTTAGTCCGGAGTCCAGGAGGAGTTACTCCACTTTGGAGGGCAATATGAAAATTCTGTGATTAGTTCGATCCGGATTCAAAGCGGAGAACTCAACCCACTTCTACCGTTTTCATACTGAAGGCGAAGTGGAGTTACTCCGGAATAACTCCGGATTGAGTTTATACGCTTGTACTGCGGACCGACTTTAAACCCCCTTTCATATTGGCAAGCACCGCAGCGGTGTATCCGCAGTCGTTGCCATGGTTTCCAAGCGAGTTCGCGCCATACGTGTGGCGAGATCACAGCGATAAGCGCATACCGCATTTCCGGTGCGGAGTAACTCCGTTTGTAACCCTCTTCTCGAAGTGGGTTGAGTACTCCGCTTTGAATCCGGATCGAACTAATCTCAGAATTTTCATATTGCCCTCCAAAGTGGAGTAACTCCTCCTGGACTCCGGACTAACTCCACTTCGGCTCTCACTATGAAAGGGGTATTAGAGAAATTGTTTGGCCTATGCCCCCAAACCCTTCCAATAAAAATTGAACGCCAATACAATGTGGGTGGGGGCTGGGTACGGAGCTTCCGGAAACTCTTGAGATTCAGCCATTTTAAAGCTGTCCGCTGTTTCAATCACGGGTATGCATGGGTTTTACAAGACAACTTTAACGCAGTTGCTTAATAAACCAAATATTTTGAGGGGCACAATATGGGAAATGTGGGAAAATGTCTAAAAGTCGGGAGGGAGCACAAAAATGTTTTGCTCTTTGAAAATTAAATTCTAATTACGTCATTAAAGGGGTATGTCTATATGGTCCTTGGTTAAGGATATAGGCGATGCTCGGGTGGTACCTCCGGAGCCATTTTTTTGTTCTAAATGCATGAGATTTATTTTTTTATTTGATTTATTTTATTTCCACATTTCAAAACAAAAGCAATGTATATACAAGTATAATTTTTTCAATATTACATAATCGGCAAATATTTTTTCAAACATAATGAATAATGTACATAAACATAAAATATTAACTGTACTGTGAAAATGATATCTATGCATACATTTTTCTTTAATTACTGAACATATATATATTTCTAGAAATGTGGGAGACCTCCATCTTAAGCTTGGAGCTTGAAAATGATGGAGGCCTCGAAAGGAAAGGGGATAGAAAACCAGACTGTATAGTATATTTAGCAAGCCTTTATAGACTTCATATTTTTTTCCCTTCCCGTTCATTGTTTTCAATCCTTTTGATTTTTTTTCAATTTGTTTATTTTGAACTCAGCTTTTCCCCTAGCATTTTAGATCATTCCATTTTACCTTTATTTCCCATTTCTTTTTGTATATTTCTTTCCGTTCCCGCCATAAATTCCCCTTTCATTTTGTCATCTCCTAAATTATTTCCTTTTTCTCACGTATTCACCAGTTTTTCAGGATGATTTGTTCTTTCTCACATTTTGTATTTTCTCCTTTTCCCTCTTTTTTTCCCCTTACCTTACCAGCTTATCTCTATCTACCCATTTTGTTAACTTCATGCATGCATTACATTATTAAGTTGGATCTGATGGAGTGTTTCCAAAGTCGGAGATCACGGTGTCATCTGAATACAGATAAACCTCTCCTTTACTTATACATAATTGGGAAGACCATTCATCATAATGGCAAATAAAAAGGTCCCAGGAATCGAACCTATTAGCCACATCTTGACTTAGTATTTTGGATATTAACATTATTATTTTCTTTTGCTAAGATATGACATAAACCATGTAAACCATGTAAACACATATAGACGTGTTCTGACACAAAAGTTTATTTGATATACAATTTCAAGAAATTGTGCTCCTCGGTTATTTCTACATTTACGAGACCTAATCAATACACAATTAAGTAAAATGAAAATTCAGAATATTTAAAAAATGATCAATAATGCAATCAGATTTCTTTTTTGATATTGACAAACATTAGTGGTGACTGCCACTGTAGTAATGGGGATTTTGTTCGATGTGATTAAATTGTTAAAACTAAGCATACTGGGCACAAACAAATTTGATAGGTTCTATGGTTGATAAAAAATAACGCCTTTTATGTTGAGCAATTAGAGTTAATTACAGCCCGATAAGATTAAAAGCATGTGTCATTAGCTGATTACGTACGCGGACTCAACCGGCACACCTATTGTCATCAGAAAACAAATCAAAATCATGACCAAATAGATGAAGTTACATCTCTAAAATATCATATTAAGAACAAGTGTGTGTAAGTCTCCTGATAGTTTTAACTTTTGATATATTGTAAAGGATGACCCTAATCTTTAACTCATTTTGAAGTATTATGCTAGATATTTCGTGGTTACATTATAAGCACAATATGATTCAAGTCAAGATACGTAGATTTTGTTGAATAATAGAAAATGGATATAAACCTAATAGATTCCAGTTTGATTGGGGCGTATTTAGAATGCAATATCTTTTGATTTTTTTTTCAATATTCAAGACTACTATTTTATTTCCAAATAAAAAGCAAATGCAAAATAATTTTAAATGTAATGTTATACATAAAATACAATAACATGATGTTATATCAAATCATACCCCCCCAAAAAAAAACAGTACAAAGTAGAGAGTCTGTATGGGAATAATAATAATAATAATGATAATAATAATAATAGTAATAAAAAAATAATAACAATTAAAATAATAGCTGAATTTATATAGCACTTGATATTATTACCCCGGCTATAGCTAAGCTATCATTAGCGGCGCTCAGTGCATTCAAGGAATTAATCCTGTAGGGTACACTTTCACATCACCTGGGTCGAGTGCAGCACAATGTGGATAAATATCTTGCTGAAGGAAAACACGCTATGGCGAGGATTTGAATCCACGACCCTCTGTTTGAAAGGCGAGAGTCAGAACCACTAGACCACGAAGCGCCCATAAATGCAGTAGTCCAATAAAAAAACCCATTAATCTTATATTCCTCCAGATATTTTTTTCGTCATACCACAGAAACATCGTTTGGAACGATTAAAGACCGAATTACTCGTTCAAAATTAAAACTATAAAGAAAGAAAAGGACTTCTGAAGGAGAATTATAGCTTATTTATCTCTCGATCTTAACCCCCCCATATATATTAATGCTTTGACAGCTCGCTTAAAAATGTGAAGGAGAATGTCAACCTTTACATAATTATATGTGCTGGTATACATAAATTAAAAAAAAAAACTATATGTGCTGGTAAACCGAAGCGACCCAATCCCCCCCCCCCTCCCCTTATTCAGGGGAGGAGCCGATATAATCAACTTAAATGGACGTCATGTAATATTATATTCATTTCCATTCCCCATTTCCTTCTTTTGTTTTCTTTCTCCTTTTGTCACTTCTTTAAAATCCCAGTTCCTTTTTTTTCTCTCTCATTTTCTTCACTACTTAAAATCGCCACTGCCACCTCCCACTGTGATACCCCAATTGTGCTTTCATGCCCGTATAAAAAGAAAATGAAGATGAATACACGAAGCTAAATGATTGAAGATACAGTAATAGTTCAAGCGAGCGAAATGACATTGACTGCATAATGGGGCTCACGGAAATATTACGAAGGAAAGGTTTTTAAATGGGAGAGAGATGTAAATTTCCGGTCTCCTGTAACTGATATAACTAAAATGATGAGTTCGGCTAAGACAGGATATTGTCTATTCAGATAGGAAATACGACTAATTAGACCAAAAAAAAACAAACAAACAATAAACAGACAGGGACATGTGGCATTGATCACACTCTGAATAAACATATAAATAAAAAGATAATTATCTTCTTCATGTCAGTTTGACGAAAAATGGCGGTATCTATTCAAAGCGAAAATGCTACAATTCTGACCAAAGAAAACAACAACAAAAAACCACAGGGTTCTGCGACATTGATCATACTGTGATTGAAAATAAAAAGAGAATCATCTTCTTGATGTGAGTTTGGCGGGCAAAAAAAATGCGATAAAAGAAAAAAAAGACACACACTCAAGGCATTTAATATGTGACGGCGATCGAACTGTGAATGAAAATAAAAAGAGAATCATCTTCTTGATGTGAGTTTGGCGGGCAAAAAAAGATGCGATAAAAGAAAAAAAAAGACACACACTCAAGGCATTTAATATGTGACGGCGATCGAACTGTGAATGAAAATAAGAGGAGAATGCAAACTTCCTGACTTTAAACTTAGGGCCTTTTTATTCTTGAATCTTGAATCATCATTGTATTGATGATTGTCATTCGTCTTTAGAATAATCGGACCTTTCACACGCTCTCTCGAAAACTTTGATTTGAATTCGAATTCCCGAGCGAAGGAGGTGTGTGTCCTCGGTGACTTATCCATCAGAGCACTGCATTGATATGATGAGTGCATGTCAATAGTATTATCTATGGAAGTGCTTGAAAGGACACGTAAGCTCCGCCCCCAAAAGATGTTTTGAAGGTCGAGCCTTTCACACGTAAAATTCGTGACGCGATTTGAATGAAACTTTACTGGAATTCACCTCTGGAGTAGAATTTGAATTCGTGTTTGTGATTAGCGTTCGTGATTCTCGATTGGTTTGACAGGTGCTAAGAATTCGTAATCTTTTTTCATTGGAATCATCATTCAAACTACGATTTTTTTTAACCGTGTGAAAGGGCGGTGTATTATTACATAGTAGTATATAGGCATACATAAATAATTCTTTCAAACATCTGTTTTGTATTAATCGATCAAGTATAATTAAAGGCCTGGTCACACCGCCCGAGCGTTGTTGGAGCGGTCATGGAGGGGAGAGAAAAAAAATAATAACCGCTCGCTACCGTTCACCATTTTCGATTTCAATTGTTTTTTTTTGTTTTTTTCGATTTTTGTTCTCGATTTTTCCCCCAATTTTGTGAGCGAAATTCGACCCTCTCTCCCTACCGCTCCAACAACGCTCGGGCAGTGTAACCAGGCCTTAAAGTGGAGCTAATGGGCGCGGGGGGGGGGGGTAATAGAACTATAGTTTGATTTCATAGTAGTATATAGAACACGATTAAAAGTTAGGTTAATTGAGTGGGAGTATAAAAATAAGAATCTCTTCTGAATTCTCGCATCCAGTATTTGTTCCCTTCCCCCCTCTCCGATCCTTAGCGCTCTTACCCTCTCTCTCTCTTCTATCCTTTTTTAACTCTTTCTTCTTTCCTTATTCTTTCTCCCTCCACTCTACCTCCATAAGATGCAAAAATCAAGTAATTTGAATTATCGAGGACGTCGCTTATAAATCATTCATTGCATGTCCATGGATAAATGAATAATAAAAATAGGCATATTGTAAGACACGTTCTGCTTTAAATAGAGCTATACAAAAATACGTTTCTTAACTGAATTCCAGTTCGATTGCCAATAAATGGTTATAATGATGATCCTAAAATATAAATATATATATATATAATAGTCAAGTATTCTAGTTTTCAGATGAGGAGTAAATTAAGATATTGGACTTTTCACTGACAGTGAATAGAAGAATTGAAGAATAATTTTTCATTTGACCCGGATCTTTGCTAGGGCAATACACCGAATGGAGTAAGGTATAAATACCACGCCTCAAAGGTAATTTTTCCACTTTGATTAGATTCTAATGAAAATTGTTGAGGATTTGCTCCTCAACTCCTATTGGCATACAAGATTTATTTTAATTTTTTTCAGGCCAAGTTATATTCAGAGCAGAACAGTAAAGAATTGAAAAGAAATTGTACATAATCGCCTGGAATTTTATTCTTATTTGTGAACGTATATATAAACAAAAATAATTGGCAGGTATTTTAAGAAGTCATTCATCTTACCATGACCAGTATTTTTGATACGATAGAGACATTCACAATTTGGACCGATTATGAGAATTATAGCTTCAACGACTCCGTGACCGAAGGAGCATCAGTAGAAACCAGTGGCGAAGCGGGGTCTCGACCCTCTAGCCTTGCCAGTCTTGTCTGTAGCGGTGTCTTTACTGCTCTGATCATCATCACCAATACCATCAGCCTTCTGGCCTTTGTTGTTGAAAAGCGACTCCGCACCTATAACAACTACTTCATCATCAACCTCAGCATACTTGATCTTCTTGTCGGAGTGTCATTGTCCGCACAGGTAGCGCATGCTTATCATGGTCGTTACCCATTTCCCCAAGACGTCTGTAAGATCTTAACCGGCATCGCGGGCGGGATTGTCAACGGCTCCAACATCAGCGTGGTCGTCATCTGCGCTGACCGACACCGAGCCGTCTACGACCCAATCAACCATTTCATATCTCGAACCAAACGTAAGGCCATTCTTATCAACTGCCTACCTTGGGTTATAGGACTCTCCTTCTGGTTGTGTTACACCACCGTCTGGGAGTTCGTGGTCGACCACGACAACGGCACGCAGTGCACGCCGCTCTTCTCCGAGAGTCCGATCACGTACATTATTCAGAACGTCTGTAAGTTTCATCTGCCCTTCGTCATCATCTCCGTTCTCTACATCCGCATAATTCTTCAGATACGAAAGACGGCCGGTGGAAGGAGCGTGAATAAGAATTTCGATTCGAAGGCATCGTCGTCGTCGTCGTTGGAAAGGACGAAATCAAGCATTGTCAAAGAAGTGACGTCATCAAACATTGATCAGCATGATGGGGGCGTGGACGAACCCGAGACTGAAGTGAAGAATGATGTCACCGTTTCTCATCCAGACAACAGATTCACTTCATCTAATCAGGTAATTCCATTTTGATCTTTTTTCTTTCTTTTTTTATTTTTATTTTATTCTCATTTGAATACAATGTGA
This sequence comes from Lytechinus variegatus, assembly GCF_018143015.1. Lineage (NCBI taxonomy): Eukaryota > Metazoa > Echinodermata > Echinoidea > Temnopleuroida > Toxopneustidae > Lytechinus > Lytechinus variegatus. Next base: position 2,080,417 of record NC_054744.1, on the reverse strand, counting down.
AGATTACCAAGAGGTGCATTCTCACTGTAGTCCTATACATGTAGTGGGGTATTGCAAGAAACTTGCAATCAATTGCAAGTCAATTTTTGGTCCCTAAATCAATCATATGTCTTGCAGTTAATTACAATTAGTGATTGATTGCTAATTTGTTCCTTGAAACAAGAAGTTTAATCTTATTTGCTACAGTTTACGTTGTTCTATCAGTTGTAAAATTGCAATAGAATATTTACGATTGATCGCAAATATTTTCTTGCAACACCCCCTTAGTGTGTGTTTCATACATGGTTTTATCATAGAGCTGGTACAGATGGTTTCATCAACATTTTCTTGTCTGACATGTTGGAGCACTTTTTCTATGGACCTTTTTCCATGGACCTAACAGAGTTTGTCAAATAAAACGACTATTAAGTTCTATCACGAAACGCTGCCCTGAGAAAAAGAAAAAATCAAGGAGATGTGTTTGAATCTTCATGGTGGAATGAAGAGGAGACGATGAGAAATGAAAATGGGAGAATCTGGTTTGCAATTGATAAGCGAGAAAGAGATATGAGAGAGAAGAGTATTTTTTTTCATAAGATAAAACGGAGTCCTTCACGGGAATTTAGGCAAGAGTAGTGTTTTATCAACAATTTTCTTTGGTCTGACAAGTAGTTAAATTTGGCCCTTTTCCTTGATTTTGATTGGTTGAGAAGTAATGTTACTATTATGGTAACTTTCGGACAAGTGTTTTCAAGAAACGCTCCCCTGAATTAATGGCAAAATATGTGTTTACAAGTTGTTGACAAACATATGCCAAATCGTTCAAAAAGAATTAGTACAAAGGGTTTCCCTTGGATGAATACCAAAGGGTTTCCCTTGGATGAATACAAATATTTGTAAACTCATGAAAAAAACGTGAAAAAATAAAAGAAAAGCTTGCAAACTAAAAGATGAAAAACTGATGAACGAGTACAGAATATTACAAAATAAGGTAACAAATGAAGTAAGGAAATCAAAGAAACAGTATTACTCTGATAAATTTACAAATTTTAAGGTAAACCCAAAACAGACTTGAAAAACCTTAGAGTCCATCATTCCGAATAAAAAAACGTGAAATACTTACAGTTTCGTCTAACTCGGATTGTAATACTGAAACTGCTAACCTATTCAACACTTACTTTGCAAATGTAGCGAGACAATTAGCCAGTGAAATAACCGATATGAACCCCCATACAGAAAATGATAATTATGCAAATGAGACTTTTGCATTTACTCAGGTGAACGAACCTGTTTTGAAAATCATAAGAAATCTTAAAAACACGAGGTCTGTCGGTGTTCATATCTGTCTTTGTTTTAAAGGCATGCTCAATGGAGATATCATTGAGTATTGCTAAGTTGATTAATTTATCTTTGTCAAGAGGTATATTTCCGCTACAATGGAAAAAGCCAAGATTAACCCAATTCACAAAGGTGGCGATGACAATTCTCCTTCGAATAATAGGCCCACCTCAATTTTGCCCTGCGTATCTAAAATACTGGAAAGGGTTGTCCAACGGCAAGTTTTAGATTTTTTTGCGAAAGAATATTTTGACACCTGCCCTATCCGGTTTTCGGCCACGGCACTCAACCATTACCACTCTCCTAACATGCCTAAAGGTAACCGACGACTGGTTTCACTCAGTCGATCTGAAACATTACATTGGGGCCGTCTTCGTCGAATTAAAAAAAAGCATTCGACACCGTGAATTGTGATATTCTAATGAAAAAATGAATAACTTAGGTATTTCTGGCACACCATCCTTATATGGTTCAAAAGTTACAAGTCAAACCGGGTTTGTAGGACTCTTATTAATTCGGAACTCTCTAATGAATCAGTTATTAACTGCGGTGTGCCCCAGGGATCACTCCTTGGACCACTGCTCTTTATATTACATGTCAATGATTTAGTGAAATGTATCAATACATGTCATATCAAACTGTATGCGGATGACACCGTTTTGTGTTTTTCACACCCCTCCATTGAAATAATCAAAGAGGCCCTGAACTCAGATTCAGAAAATATGTACCAATGGATGTGCCAAAGTTAAGTGTTAGCTGTAAAAAAAAAACGGTCTGTATGCTCATTGGAAGCAAGAATATGATTTCTAAACAAAATGTCCTGCATGTTTCATTAAATAATACCCTATTACAACAAATTCATCATCTCAAATACCTAGGCATCATGGTTGATGATTATTTGAATTTTAATTTGCATATAGATAATATGTTGCAAAAAAATAGGTCAAGTAGTCGGCTTTCCGGGAAGATTGCGGCGATGCCTAAGTGAATCGATTCTGAAATTAATATATTTTCATTTCATTTATTTCCATATCCATGATATCACAAAGTATATAATATATGGTTCATTGATCCTCCCCTGCTTTGATTATGGTGATGTTGGTTACGATGCATCCTGAGGAAATACACAGACCGCCTTCAAAAACTTCAAAACAGAGCAGGTCGTATTATACTCCAGATTAAACCCGAATCTCATATATCTATTTTGGAAATGCATAATACACTTAACTGGTAATTGTTGAACAACAGAAGAAGCGATCATTCCCTTATTCTCGTGTATAAGATCATGAATCATAGGCGGATCCAGCTTTTGGCGAAAGGGGGGGGCGCACTGCCGAGCGGCGCACATATTTTTGCACTTCACCGGCACAATAAAAGAAAATGTTGAAAAATAAAAAGGGGTAATGCCTGACCCTGTCAAAACACGCACACGCACACACACACACACACACACATGCATATATATATGTATATATATGACTCATATCATATACATGACTCATGAGATAGAGACACATATTTCACCGACAAATTAATGCGAGCGCGAAGCGCGAGCTGAAATTTTTAAAGTATACTGACCTGAAAACAGGAAAAAGGTGCCTGTTTAGGACTGTTTGTAGTAACTCATGAGGAGGATACATATCTCACTACACAGATAATGCGAGTGCCGAGGGCGAGCTGAAATTTACTTATATTCTGACCAGATAGCTTGATATTCTAAGCATTCTTGGTACCAATGACTAAGATGGGTATCTAAAAAAAAATGCGAGCGCGAAGTGCGAGCTTAAAATTTTGATATTTCGATCTGAAAACATTACAGTTTAATGTACGTTTTAATAAAGAACAAGATTATATCCAACAAAAGATTATTGAAAATCGAAGCGGGAGTTCTTTTGAGGTTCAGAACTAAAAACGGGACATTCTATTCACCTATTTAATCATGAAAAGTATGGGGTTTTGCTACAGAAATGATGCGAGCGCGAAGCGCGAGCTGAAAATTTTTATGTTCCAATCTGATAATTTGAGCACGATTTTTAATAAAGAACGAGTTGTGTAGCTCAATCTCGTTTGCTGATTTCTGTGTAACATTACCATCTTGTTGTTTTTGCACATGCGGAATTATTGGGGGAGGGCAAAACGATCATTCTTGACCGCGGCGCCGATCTAGATTTGGTTAGCAATAGGCCCTTATTCATTATTCTACCGGCGCTTATTTATTGAAATCAGGGGACGCTGATCATTCTTGACCGGCGCCGATTTAAATTTAGGTGGCGCCGGTTAAGACAAAGGCAGCGCCGATTTGTCTTGACCGGCGCCGATTTAAACAAGTAGTACTGATTATTTTTACCGACGTTACGTAAGATTCAGGCAGCGGCAATCCATAATCGACTGGCGCCGATCTAGAACCAGGAGGCGCCGATTATTCTTGACTGGCGCCGATTTTTAACCAGGTGGTGCTGATTATTCTTGACCAGCCCCGATTTAGATATAGGTGGCGCTGATTATCCTTGATCGGCGCCGGTTAAGAACTCAGGCAGCGCCGATTTTTCTTTACCGGCGCCGATTAAATAGCGCTGATTAAATAGCGCTGATTATTCTTGTCCGGCGCCGATTTAGATTAAGGTGGCGCTGATTATTCTTGATTGGCGCCAGTTATATGCAGGCAGCGCACTGCTATACCGGCGAAGTTGTTGGGAAAAGGGTAGTTAAAAGAAAAAATAAGGAAGATGATATGATTACGCTTTGCTGGGGATAGTCTTTCCTTTACTGTTGCTAATGTTATATCAGTGTATAATTTTTTTTTTAAGCAGCGCCTTTTCCCTTTCTTTCCTTTATTTTTAATTTTTCAAGCGGCGCCTTTTCTTTCTTTTACTTTTTTTTAATTTTCTTTATTTTGAGCGGCGCCGAAGGCGCCGCTCAAATATTAGGGGGGGCGCGCGCACCCTGCGCACCCCCCCTGGATCCGCCGATGTGAATAATCTATCTCCAAAATATTTAAAAGCCCCCTCACACCTGACCGAATGTAGGCAGACGAAGGGCGACGAATGGGAAAAATGAACGAAATGCACGCGAATTTAACGAATTCAAATAGATGATTCCGTCAAATCATGCGATCAGTAACTATTGTCAAATTTTATCAACGAACGGTAACCGAAGGATAAATATGACATGCAAAGGATATCGATTTTTCGGTTCACCTCTAAGAGAAAATTGCGGCCAAAAGCGAGCGAAGGGTTAATATAACCCTATAAGACGAAGGAACAGTGAGCGATGGTTTGATGTGACGTGCAATTAGAAACGAAGACGAGGGAATAGATCAGACAATCTTGTTCGTTGTGTCATCGTGTTGCTTCGTTACGGGTTTGAGATCTCTCCACTTTGGCAAAAGCGCGAAGAGGAACTATGCGCTACAAAACAGACGAGCGATAAACGAAAGATTACCGCAGACTAAATTAGAGGTGCGAATTCAAACAGATAACCAACGATTTTTCAATTCGTCGGGAAATTTTAAACATGTTCAAAATTTCCGCGCGAATTTGAATAATCGCAGCTGTTAGTGCAGAAGATGTACGAACCCAAACACGAAGGGTAAATATGATTTACTATCAGTTACCATTGAAAACGATTTTTTTTAAATGCCTTTCGCCAGCCATCGCAAGGCATATTTCAGGCAATTCGTTTAGGTGTGAGGGGGCCTGAAGAAATGAATTTGAGTTAGTATCACGTACGTATCCCTCCCGTTTCGGAACCAAATTTAAATTACCCAAACCAAGAACAAATTACCTCAAAAGATCCTTCAAGTATAAAAGCGCCATGGCTTATAATTCCCTTCCTCCTCACATTACATCATCCCCTAGTATTAATATTTTCAAATCTAAGATTATCGATCTGTACCCCCTACCCCTTCCCTGTTAGGTTTGCACCCCTTCATTTTTGTTTTATCGAAATATGTTTTCTATTGATATTTGTATTTTTAATCATTTATGTTCGTCACTGTTTTCATTTATCTTCTGTACATCTGTTATTTTAATCTGGTTTTGTTGTGTCTAACTTATAAGTTAATTTTAAATTTGTTGGACCCCACGGAAGACCAGCGTGACTGTGCTAGTTACGCTGAATAGGGGCTATCCACTGTATTTCATTGTATATAATTCTACTTTCAATACGGAAATGAATACTACTACTACTAAAAAATAATTTATTTTTGATCGGCGGAAAAGTATTCTTACTATGGCAATCGTCGGATTAAACGTCATTTGTCGGATAAAACCCTTGACAAGTCTTTTCAAGCTAACCCAGTAGCGTATAGATAGGGGGCTTGGGCGCTTGCCTCCCCTCAAAAAATGAAAATCATGACCAAGAAAAAGAGGAAAGAGAGAAGGGTGAAATATCATATCAATTTCTGAATTATTATGTCAAAATCTATCACATAATTTGATTTATGCAATAAAGATGTTGAAATTTTTGCCCGCTCGCAACTTTTTATAAATTTTGCCCGATACTACGCTATATCTTGCCCCTTCAAGATTTTTGGCTCGGTACGCCACTGAGCTGCCCTGAACATCTAGCTCGATCCTCATCTCATCTTGATTAACTCAAAATTTGTGACGGAATATTTATAAATTAACGATTATAGTGGCCAACAAAAACATGTATTTTGGACTAAATGACCTTACATTTTTGGTGATAACCTTTTTTTCGCTTTTAAATTTTTTTGGGTTAAGATGGCCTTACATTTTGGGTGATAAACTATTTTCCTTTTTTTTTTTTTGCTTGTCAAATTTTCCAGCCCCTGGTCACCCTACCTTTGGGGACAGATTTCCGCCGATGATAAGCGGCCAACATAAAAAAAAGAAAGGAAAGAGAAGAAAAAAGATGGAGGGTGGAAGAATTTATACGAGGAAAAGGGGAAAAAGTGAAAGAAAAGAAGAAAATAGAGGATAAGAGAAATCAAGTCATAAAAATAACGAGTTATATTGTTTTTATTTATTAATTTTTACTAATACATAATATACTTTGTGGTATTTGGTTTTTGTTTTCAGTCTCCTTTTACCTTTTTTTTCAAATTTCCCACTTTTTTCCCTATTATTAACATTACACCATGGACGTCAGAGTACAGGGTTATCATTTTGGGGGAGGGGGACATAATTGTTGCATCTCCCACCCCTTAAAAAAAGATAATCCTCTGCGCTGATGGGGATACAAGCGACCTAGATGGAAAAATTAGTCAAAGACCTTTTTTATGTAACCATAACATTATGGTTATCTCCCAACAAGAATTTGGAAAAAGGGAAATGAAAGAGTGGAGTGTGAACTATAACACCTTTTATATATTGAAAACTGGACATTTTAAGCGCTATGTAGTCCTCAATTTAATCATAACATTAAACAGACAATGCAATTGCGAAGCGCGGGCGGAATATTTTTATTCTTGATCAGTGGCGTGTATACGGGGGCGCAAGTGGAATACGTGAGCAAAAAGGGAAAAGGGGCTCAAATAAAGAAAAGGAAAAGAAAATATGAAGAAAACAGGCAAAGGAATAAAGGCACATAAAGGGAATCAATCTATCTTGTACTTATTTGTATTATGTTGAAGAATGAAAAATAAATTGAATTGAACTTTCTCCAAGATAACCATTGAATTTAACTCTTCATCACTCAAACTCTTGTATTTTTTTAATCAAACATGTTTATCATGTCACGTACACTTTTACATCTCTTTCGTTTCCCTGTTGATCGGCGAGGTCCGTCTGTGAGTGCTGGGGCTGGATTCTGGAGACCTTTAATCTCTCTTTTTCTTATTTCATTTTCTATTTTAATTTCCCCTATTTCCTTTTAATTTAACTGGTTCATGCTCAAGTTGTTACTTTAATTTTTATATGCTAAACAACTGCAAGAATATTTATTAGGAGGCTGCACTCTACAAGCCCCGCTTTTTAGCAGCCTCCTCCATTTCCAACCTGATAAATGATATGAATTGAAATTGAAAAAAATAAATTGAATTGAAAAAATAATTGAATTGAATACCACTGAAGGTGATTAATGCCCCCGTCCTATGCTCTAACCCTGGTTCCCAATATATTTAGAAAATAAATCTTGTATGTCTTTATCTAGGGATGAATATCAATGCCAACTTTGGTTAGTGATATACTAATTCTCTTCAAAATTTCTAACAAACAATCCTTAGAATATCCCTTTATATCTAAACGCAAATATCATAACTTTTTATTTCTAGCTGCGGGTTTGCATATTGATAGGTTATTCGATCTTCATTAATTCTTACAAACTGTTCTGTCAAAGCTTTTCATCATGCGCTAGTTTGATAAGGAATATACAAATCCTCTTCCTTCATTTTTATAGATAAGTAGATATATTCAAATTTTCAGCACACCTCTCATGCTTGCGTTAATTGCTTAGTTAGATACATATAGTGGGAATACTTCTTCCTAATGTGTCCGGACAAATCGAATTTCCAGCTCGCTTCGCGCTAGCGTTATTATTGTTTAGATAAGATAAATGCATCATGTTAATGATTACAAAAAGTGCTTGGAAAAGTCATTCTTAATATTGAAAGGAAATTGGCTCGCGATTCGCCCTCGTATTAGGTCGATTTATTTAATGAGATCTGTATGAATTCATAAAAGGGTCTTTTTAAATGTTCCCTTTCCAGGTCTGAATGTCAATAATGTTTAGCTCGCACTTGGCGCTGGCATTTGTTGTTTAGTTGGATACAAATCATATTATTTATGATAATCTTGCAAACTTAGAAATATTCCGTCTGAACGTCTTAATATTGAGAATTATTCGCACTCGCATTAATACTATGTTTATTTTGACTAGAAGTGTGTTTACTTAGTATATATAAGGGGCTAGATTCTAGCACTTGCCCCGGGCGCCATCGTAAAGGCCTGCAGGCCAAAGTATTGCCATTAGCCAATCATTTTTTTCCTTCGCTCTTATTTTCTTATTTCTCACCTACTTCCTTTATTTCTAGCATTCTTCCCTCTTCCTCTACTTCTTTTCTTCCTTTCTCCTAACCTCTCTCTCTCTCTCTCTCTCTTGCGCCGCTGCTGGGGACCGCAGTCGATTCGCCCAGTCCATGGATCCGCCCATATCAACCACTTTCTTTTCATTTTTCTTGTAGAAATCCAACGCACAGCGGATGGAATCGCCCTCCGAGTCGCGCAAAGCCACACGGACCCTCTCCCTCATCATCGTCGCTTTCGTATTGACCTGGATCCCTTTCAGCGTGATCAGCTTACTCCTGACCATCGATGCTCGTCTCATCATTCCTCGTATTCCCATACAACTCTACGTCTTCTTTGCGTTTTTGACGTATGGAAACAACCTCTTGAATCCCATATCATACGTGGTATCTCAGCCATTATTCAGGGCTACGGTGATGAGGATCATATCATGTAGGGTATGGTGATCAGACATGGTGATCGTCCCCTTGACCATGATCTGTTGTATATCTACAGCGCTACACTCAAACATAAATAAGTTATTTTCAACCCTACTTCTACCATTTAGCATAACTTATAAATAAGGTGAGTAGCAAGCTTCGTCGGTTAAACAGAACACACTGATGTGAGGCTTGTACCATCACATCGGGTTATCATGGTCATCGCGTCCTGTAGGGCAATCGCGAAACCCGACCTCGAGAAAAATCAAAGGTCCTCTAAATTTCCGAAAGGTCGGGTCCAGTTTACCCAATTCTCAAATGGTAAACTGGACCGGACGTTTCGGGAATTCAGGAAGCCCTTTTCTCGAATGGTCGGTTACGCGATTGCCGGACCAGACAACCCGGTGTGATGGTACAAGCCCTGAGGAGATGACCGTGACTGAAGACTGAAGACAGACTCAGAGGATGCTGCACCTATTGCTCTCTTAACGTTCCTTCCCCCAAAATCCCAATTATATAACACTCCGTTTTACTCTTGAACTTGAATTGAGATTCTGACGAAAGTAACGTAAAATTCCAAAATTCTTTCCAATAAGATTTCCTTTCTGTAGCGTTAAACAGGGTCAATGAGTTCTGAAAACTCTTCGCACAATATCGACCATTCTAATCGGTTAGCTTTTGATTATAGATAGAAGAGATTAAAGGGGTAATCCCTTTATTACATCTATACAAATAACTATATCTAAACAAAGTAGAATTCGGTGAGAAAATGCTGAAAATGTCATCAAAATCTGATAACAACATAAAGAAGTTATTGTAGCAACATTCTGTGAAAGCATTTATGCACGCCGTCGTGAATATTCAAAAGGTGAGCTGACCGGTCACGGTGGCTCAGTGGTAGAGCGTCCGCCTCATGAACAGGAGGTCGTGGGTTCGATCCTCGGCCGAGTCATACCAAAGACTTATAAAAATGGGACCTTCTGCCTTCTTGCTAGGCGCTCAGCATTTAGATTGGAGAAGGGAAATAATAACATATAATGTTATGCAGGGCCCGCTGGTAGAGCAGTTTCTTAACTGAAGTGGCTACCCTGGGTAAATAAAAAGTTATTATTATTATTATTTATTATTATGATGTTCATGTCCGCACTTTTCTTATTATTGTGTTATTATATGAAATTGTGATTATTTCATATTTCTATACATGCGTGTATGATGGGTCACTTATAATAAAATATTCAATGAATATCTAATGCATTAAATCATTTGTCAATCCAATATTTTAATCTGTTTGGAGGACAAAATCTGAATGAATATAATTTCATATGATAAAATACAAAAGAACAAGTGTGGATGTGACGTCATTGGTTTGTTCATTGAATATTCATGAAGACATGCACACGACTTCCACCAAAATAATGCAAATATTTGAAATGTCATAACTTTGTTATTCCCTGACCAATTTTTACAAATTTTAAGTACTTTGCTTGTTTGGTTTACCATTCCACAGAGGGAAGACATTTTAAGGACCTTTGAATGACCAAATATTGGCAAGGTCTTACAGTAGTCTCCAAGATAACTGAAATTTGTCATCTCTGTGGAATGACTCAGAAAGACCCCTCAAAGAATTCTGAAAGACTGATGGATATTTCTTGTCTTAAATCCCCATTCCATAGAGAGCAAAGCCTCTGAAAGACTGCTGTAAGACCATGAAACTTGCTTGATCTTTCTAGGGTCTTTCAACGAACTTTCAAAGATCTCCGAGGTCTTTCACGATTCCTGATGGATCTTTCAATGATCTTCGTAGTCCTCGTGAGTCCCAAAACTTTTTGAAACGGTTCAAAACAGTCTTTCAGCGGTCTGCAGGAAAATTGTCTTTTGATGGTTTTTCATCAGTCTTTCGATGAACTTTCAAAGTTCTTACTAGTCTTTCCATGATCTTTCGGCAGTCTCTCAAGATTTTTGCGGAGATCACTGTAGGACTCATAAGAGATCATTGAAAGACCAGGCAATGTCCATGGAAAAAATTCTGAAAGATCACTAGTCTCGTTGCATAAAAGATCTTAGAAAGACCATTCAAAGATCTCTATAGGACTAGTCTAAGACCAGTAAGACAAGAAATATCCATCAGTCTTTCGAAGTACTTTGAGGGGTCTTTCTGAGCCATTCCACAGACATAACAAATTTCAGTGATCTTGGAGACTGCTGTAAGACCTTGCCAATTTTTGTTCTTTGAATAACGAACCCTGTTTTGATTTCGGATTAACGAACCTTCGGAATAACGCCACAAATGTTCAGATTAACGAACCGTTTTTCGTTTTAGGATTAACGAACTTTGAGGCATGGGCAATTTAAGTGTTTCGGAATTACGTTCCTTCGCAAGAAGAATCTTCGGAATAATGAATCTTTGGAATAACGAAGTGTAACCGAATTAACCTCCTCCCTTGAGATCTCGGTTGCTGATCTCGCAAATTGGAAACATAATAGTGTAGGATGTAATCTACGTTCGATGTCATATTGCTATAATATTATAACAACCTTTAAAGATCATTTTTAAATCCCATGTATAACTTTTTAAAGATGATAGTATAGTTATAAAATGTTAAAATTGTATTATAAAGACACTAAAATAGAGATGTTTCTAATTCATTTTGAAATATTTTGGTAAATATAAGAAAATGTTTTTTTTCCAAATGTTTTGTTAAACTATTACAAAACATAATTTCATTACGTTTCTATAACGGTTATCTAATTGTCATAATATTGTAACAACATTTTTTAAAGATGTTAATTTTTCATCAAATATATAACCTTAAAAATGTAAGTAAAATATTAAGATTGTGAAAAAAATGTAAAAATCATATCATAAAAACTTTGGATATATGTTTAAAATACATTTCAGTAACGTTTCCGAAAATATCAGGAAAACATTTTTCAAAAACGTTTAGTTAAAATATTTTATAAACAGTTTCATGACACTTCAAGAACGTTTGATGTTATTGTCAGAATATCTCAACTTGTTTTTAGAATGATATTTTCACATCCAATGCTTAACATATTTTGGTAAAATGTTAATTTGTTTCTCAAAAATATTAATATTACATCCCAAAAACGTTTCTAATATATTTCTGAAACATTTTAGTAAATATTTAAAAAGTTTTTTCAAAACTGTTTTGTTAGAATAATCTAAGAACATAGTTTCTTATCATTTTAAGAACATTTATTATTACAGTCATAATATTCTAAAAATGTTTTTAAAATGCTATTTTACATCAAAGATGTAAAATTATAAAGTCAGAAAAATTTAATTGTGTTTCTCTTAAAATGAGGTCACAAAAACGTCAAAAATATTATGTTACTGATACATATTTGAAACGTTTTTAGAGAACGTTAGAAAATCATTTTTCAAAAATGTTTTGTTGAAATATTTTGAAAACATATTTTCATGACATTTTATAACAGAATTCATTGCCATAACATCTTAACGTTTCAAAAATGCTATTTTTACATTAATAATGTTACATTATGAAACATTCGAAAAATATTTTGTTTTCTTCATAATGTTTTTTATTTACTAATGTCAAGTTAACATATTATAACGTTATGTGTTAGCTAGGCTATGAAGGGCATTTTCGAGGTCTCCTGCAGTTTTATAGTCAAAAGATATATATAACTGAGTATCATCTGCGTAGAGATGATAATAGCATGATGTCTTGCTATGTCACCCACCGGAAGTGTATACTGAATAAAGTACAGGACCAATAATCAAGCCTCGTGTTAGTCATATTCAGAAATTTGGGGTTTGGATAATTCACCCAATATTTCAACTTGAGAGGACCAACCACTTAAACCAGGTCAAACCAACGGATCTAACTCCAATTCTGCTGGACAAGCGTGATAAAAAGAAATATCATGATCTTAAGTGTCAAATGCAGCAGATAAGTCCAAAAGGGTCATCAAAAGATCAAAACATAGAAAACACAGCCCCATCTATAGAGTTTCTATGACGAGTATTTTTATGAAAATAACTTTCCATTTTTACAAGTTTAAAAGTTGTAATTTGAAATAGCATGATGCGCTAGTATATGTGAAATATATAGATGTTTGTCAGGAAATTAATTTAATGCAATTCTAATGTTTCAGTTTAGTTCGAACATGTGTTTTAAATATTTACTTGGTCCAAAGTTAGGGTAGGCCAATAGACAATTGTACGTACATATGTTTTGAATGTTTTAAAAGCAAGCGTTGGAAACGTTTGATACCCCCCCCCCCCTTAGAGTACAAGTGTAAGTCATATTTTGTACAGGTTGTAGTAATATTTCTTATTAGGTGAAGAATTTTCATACAGGTGTCATAAATAGCTAATACAGTGCTCTAGCATTGATATGATTGATGAATGTAGATGTGGAGCGTTGTGGCCCAGTGGATTAGTCTTCGGACTTTGAAACAGAGGGTCGTGGGTTCGAATCCCAGCCATGGCGTAATTTCCTTCAGCAAGAAACTGATCCACGATGTGTTGCACTCGACCCAGGTGAGGTAAATGGGTACCGGTAGGAAGTAATTCCTTAAGAAGCTGTGTGCGCTATGAACGCCTAGCTTAGCCGGGTAATATAGGAGCGCCTTGAGCACCTAACAAGGTGGAAATGTGCGCAATATAAATATCCTATATTATTATTATTATGTACAGATGCACAGGAAGTGTCTTTTATTCATAGAATGTATTGCTTTATGCACTCATCTGTTATTGAAATTCTTTGGATTACTTTATAGAAATTTTACAGTTAGTCCTAGTAACGATAGGGTATATTAGGAGGTTAATTTTAGTAATTCAGGTAGAACCACCTACGCTAGAATAGAAGTTAAAACTGAGGGACTACGTCGGTGACGAGATAACGACCCCAGCTGCCGGCCGCCGGTTCTCCACCGACATGATTCGTCAAAACTATTTTTATTATTGGGGCCCGATCTCGTCCACTAATTCGTTAAAGCCATATCTCTCTGATCTGGGGGTTACTCATCGAGGGGCAACACTGTCTGCGGAGGCCGAGTGGAAGAGATATCGCAAGCTGCGGAGGCCAGGAACTGGACCGACCACCAGGGCCGAGTGGGGCATGTCAAGCCAGAAGAGATGATGGGCTAGAGTCTACGATTATTATTAAGTTAAGTTATATTTTGTTATCCATGTATATTTTCATGTACAATTATTGTAAGACTATCAAAAGAGAACAGAAAGATTGAAGATTTGATTAAATCATAACTGCGGGAATAACTGTAATCCTCAGTTATACGTATTCCTTATTTGGGGTCAAGCAGCAGTAGGTAAATAATTTTAAAAAAGTCACTTCCCACGTGACAATGTTCCAATGTATTATTTAGAACTGCCTGTGAACATAAACAATACAGGTCTTCTATGACGAAGAATTCATTCATGACATTATTTATACTCTTTGAACAAGGTAGCTAGGCCTAAACGTCGCAATAAGAATAATTGATGTGCTGACATTATTATGTGGAATGTATACGTTACTTTGTAATTGTATTGTCTAGAACGATCTGCAAACATAATCAATGCAGCTTTTATGTTTTCTATGACGAGGAATTCATTTATGATGCTAGATTTTCCTTTTAACCAATGACATGGGAATTAGCTTAATCCCCTCCTGCATATGATAAGTTAGTACCACCGGCATATATAGCGTGAATAACATGAAGCAAATTATGAAATACAGAAAGGCCAGTGCCCCAGTACAGACCCTGAACGACGCCATATGTTTAATATTTCGCATTTCTGAAGATGTATCTTTCGTAGTAACAAAGAAATAGAATACAGAATCGTTAGAAGAAAGATATTCTTTCTGCTTATATTCGTAAATGGAGGTTTGATTTGTGGAAATTTCCGCCTATAATTAATTCACTGTGAATATTCTTACTGATCTGTATGGTCGTAATTATCTTGATATATTATTTTGTAGTCATTTTTGTTGATGTTTAGAATAAACTTTTTTGTGACATTAAACAAATCTTTAAAATGTCATAACTTTCTTATTTTACATCCGATTTGGATGAAATCTTCCGCATACATTCGTAATTCCGAAGCTTCGTTATTCCGAAGGTTCGGTTATTCCGAAGGTTCGTTAGTCCGAAAACGAAATGATTAACGAACCTTATTTCGTTTTCGGACTAACGAACCTTCGGAACAACGAACCTTATTTCGTTTTCCGATAAACGAACCGTATTACGTTTTCGGATTAACGAACCTTCGGAACAACGAACCTTATTATTTCGTTTTCGGATTAACGAACCTTCGGAACATCGAACCTTATTTCGTTTTCGGATTATCGAACCTTCGGAATAACGCCACAAAATGTTCGGATTAACGAACCCTTTTACGTTTTCGGTTTAAAGAACATCGAGGTATAGGCAATTTACGTGTTTCGGAATTACGAAGTGTAACCGAAATCTTCAGTGTCATGCTTGTTAATCTGTTCTCCTTTTATTCAAGTAAACTTTTGGTTGGGGTTGTCTGTCATTTAAGGAATGTCTTGATCAGTAATCATGATTCGGAAGCCCAGTGCAACCTATACGATCCGTTGCGATCCGATTTGAAATTTAGTATTCCATCGAACTTCAAATACAATAAGTTTACTTCTTGGGACTTTCATATTTCGTGAAAAATGCAATTTGTTAAAAATCGCGTCGCAACGGATCGTGGAGTGTGCACTGGGCTTAGATACACGAAGAAACGCCCCTGTCTGCGTTACCAAAGTTTTTGTTTTTAATTTTTAAGATCTTCAACACAGAAAGGAACACCTCTGTCTCCTTTAACCGTGGCTATTATATTCCTTATTTTTATTTTATGACAAATACCCTATTAACTTTGTGAAACGCTGTTAACAGTACTAGCCCTTTTCTTGTATAGCATATGTCCAATAGTGCTTGCTCCGAAGCCAAATACCAGGAAAGAGACGATTACAATGAGAGCAAAAGCCCACCCCTCAAGAGGATCTCGAACTAGAAGAAAAATAAATAAATGAATAAATAAATAGAAATTGATAGATTAAGCAGTATATAGATGAATAAATAGGTAAATGGATAAACAGATAGAAAGAGAGATATAGGCATACGATAGACAGATAGATAGATACATGTAGATAGATAGATAGATAGATATAGGTAGATATATATAGGTAGATAGATACGTAGATAGATAGATGGATGGATAGATAGATAGATGGATAGATAGATAGATGGAAAGATGGATGGATGGATGAATGGATGGATAGACGGATGGATGGATATATAAATAGAAACAGACAGATCTTGGGAAAGTGAGAGAAGAGATAGAGAGAACATGTTAGAGTTAGAGAGATAAAACAAATTTAAAGTTAAAAATTCAAATGATGGGGTCAACCATGAATATAAATTTTCATGGTTACTGTTGTTGCTGCCGCTGCTGCTGCTTCTTCTTCTTCGTCTTGTCTTCTTCTTCGTCTTCCTCTTCGTCTTCCTCATTACTATACTAAATCTACAACTGCTGCTACTACTATGTCCAGGTAAAATACCCAAGCAGTCGATTTTTTAATTATTTTTTTTACATTAGGAATGCTCTAAAAATATTTTCGTTCTAAAATAAGCTATTTAGGAGTTTTGATTAGTGAATTAGAGCAAAAAGTATGATTTCATGCATAAATTAGCATAACTGATTCCCATAAAATAAGATATATATGGATCTAGTGAAATTTATCTATGCAACTGTAGCTTGTGTCATCCTCTATCGTTGTTCAAATTGTCTTTGTGATCGCGCCATCCGCGGTCGAAACCTTGAGGGGGCACCCCCCCCCCCGGCAAAATAGCCCATACAAGTAGAAAGGGATAATCATTAAGCCATTACCGACCAGGGGGCGCTTCATGAAGCTGTTCGTTAGCTAAGAGCGACTTTAAGAACGATTGGTGAACTTTTCTTACGCGTGTACCACAAAAAAAGGATCACCAGTCCTTCTTAATTTATGAACACCTTTATGAAACACCCACCCGACATGAACACAATATTTACTTTAATAGACGCGGTTCACAATCTTGTTTCTCCTAAAGACGACAAGAACACACTTGTAGTAACCTCGATACTAGGCGGTCCTTTTTAGGACCAACACTTGCCCAAGAAAGATATATGGTGTACCGTGAAACCTACTACACTATTCCTCTTCGCCATGGAAATCTTCCGAAGTTACAAAAATCTTGTTTGTTGTGTGAAATAAGAAATAAACCTGAAAACGACCTATCTGGATCTCCTGAGCAGGCAATTCCATACGATGAAGAAAAGCTTACATCACTCCAAGGACTAAAGTAACAATCAGTCGATTAATAGTCCCACAGGCTCAATACATCAACCATAAAAATGTTTTTTTCTGATGAAGTTTTTTTTTTCTTGATTCATGTTCCTATGAGGTCCTAGAACAAATTCTGCTTGGTTGCCGAAACTTGCCGTTTGGGCAATTTTTCTAATTTGCATAAATCCAAAATGGCCGCCAGATCTTGAAAACCTAACTTTTGAACTCTTGCTCCAAAATGATGAACAATGACTCTTTTTAGGAGGTTAGGTGTGTTTAGAATCTCATTCTTCATTTTTTTTTGCAATATAAGGTCATCTTCAAGTCAAATCCAAGATGGCCGACAGATGATGCTATCTTGAAATGTTAACTTCTGACCCCTTTGTCACAGAATCATGAATAATACCACTTTTCGTGAGTTATTTGGTATGTTAATTCCATTTCTGTTAATAATTTTGCAATATATGTAGGATCATCTTGAGATCAAATCCAAGATGGCCGCTGAAAACCATATAAAAAAACCTACTTCCCGAGACTATTGAACTTAAACCTTGAAGAATTACTCTCCCCCAAAAGCGTACACGCTGTCTTCGAGAGGGTCAGGTTACTATTGTGTGTAGGAGCTCATGTAAGGGGATTTCAGTAAGAATTATTTATTTCTCTTAATCTCTCCATTTTGAGTTTGAGGTCAAGCCAGGTCTAAAAGGTCAGATTATTGTTCATAGATTTCGTCATTAACCTCTCACCTAAGAATGAAACCTTGCAAGATTTGGGCTATGATCCATTTCGGTAGTTCTAATCATTTTCGATGTCCAACCATACTTTTCTAGTGAAAGGACTTCAAAGCATTATATGAATTAAAAAGTGATTTTCCGTATTTTTCAGAAAATCATAATTAACTATGTACCTTCCTTTTTATCATTGGGCTTTAATTTCGTCCTGACTTGGTCAGCAAAAATGCACCATTTAGCCTCCTAAGATAGGCTGTCCCCAAAAACTGTTCCGTGGTCATATAATTCCATGAGCACAATTTGCTACAACGCTGGAACATAATTATCTGGTACCTTCCTTCAGTTCCAGTGAGCAGTGGTGTAAAGCAAGGCTTTGCCTGGCCCTGACACTCTGTGGGGTCTTCTCCATGCTTCCCCAGTATGCATTTGGCGAATGCACAAAAGGCATTTATATCCGTACCAGAGCAGGTTAACATTGACCGACTACGTGCAAAAACAATGGTCAGGATGGTTCTCATTCGTGAGATTTTACGGCAACGACGTCGCCCTTGCCTCTCATAAAGAGACGGGAGTACAAGACCTAGTCAGCCGTCTGTCCTGTGCATGTAAGGAGTTTGGATCACCAATCAGACTGTAAAGGACATAAATCCTGATCGACTCAATACATTGACTATCAACAGCACGCACTCATCTGACTGTGGTGGACTCCTCACCTACCTTTCACTTGACAAGAAGATAGGCACCAGGATAGAAAAACTTGCCACAGTCATGGCCAAGCTCCTGTATAAAGAAGTGAGTCTGAAAACGTATACGCCGAACAACATCTTCTATGTCAGCTGCCTCGAACGTATCCTGCACTTTAAATGGCGGGACAGAGTGAAAAATGCAGAGGCCCTTCAGCGTACATGCTGGCATCCCAAACTTATTCTCCCTCCTTAGTCAAGGGCACATCAGGTGGTTGGGGCATGTTCGTCGCATGAAACCTTCGCAAATCCCTTCTTGGATTCGCCAAGGTAAGGTGAGCTATGTGATAAGTCTCACCCCATCGGTAGATCACACATTCAAACGTGACATATAGGCGATAACACTTGATGTGGATAGACGCCATCTATGGAGAACTACTACATGTAAGTACATGTGTCAAGACGTCAGAAATAATTGGAATGCTAAATTGCTGACCAAATACCTAGGAGAAAGGCTAGGGCAGCATCTCTATCTGAACCTCGCTATTTCAGCGCCATCCTCCTTCATCTGTAAAAATTGCTCTAGAGACTGCCAATCAAGAGCGGAGCTCTACAGCCACTTTCCAAAATGTAAGACCTAGCGCTACAACATCGTCTGTTGACACGTACGGACGCCTACTTATCACTGGACACTTTTATTTAGGAATTATGGAGAAAACACTTTTAAACTCGTTATTCCTCGTCATTTTGGGGCAAGGGGGTCAAAAGTTTGGTTTTCAAGATGGCATCTGGCGTCCATTTTGGATTTATGCAAATTAGCAAAATTGTCCAATCGGCAACTTTGGGCAACCAAGCTGAATTTGTTATAGGAACTCATAGGAACCTGAATCCAAAAAAAATCATCTGAAAGAAAATGTCTAGGTTCGGAAAATGTCAAATCGACTAAGTCAAACTTTCATTGTCACTGACACATTCGACATTATCCAGTTGGAGAGGCCTGAAAATATAGTTCGTATAGATGTTGACTTTACTGACATGATCATAGCCCAGTTGTCGGCATGCAACTTTAGCTTCATTTTTTTTTCAGTTGGTCCTGCAGATGTACCCCACACGCCATTGTGGTATATCTCAAGTCTACCCTCATCGAATGTTTCTCCATCTCGTAGCCGTACATCCCCTTCTGATGGAGGAACTGAAATTAAAAGAGAATCTCATGACTTTGAAAGATCGGAACGTTAACCATGGGAGCTAGCTTTGAGGTGTCATCATGAGAGATAAAATAACAGGTTTTACCATTTTTCGAAACCAATAGATGCGCCAGCTCGGGTATTGTAATAGGAGGCGGGCAAGCTGGACGACGTGATGGTTACGCCATATTTTTTTCATATCAAAATATAGATGTATTATTGAGTCACACTTTCCAGACTTTTTATACCGTTCTCCGTCCTCTCCCCCCCCCCCTTTCTTTTCTTTTTCCCTCTTTTTCACTTCACTTATAATCCCCACCTCCTCCATCAAAAACATACGTGCGTGGCCACCTCAGTGGCTGTGCGTCTTGATCGAATTTCGATGACATCTTTTGCATGATAAAGTTACTTGAATGAGAGAGAAAATAAGTTGTTAGGCCTAGTATAAACAGTTTGTCATAGGATTCTACTAAGCAAGGGAATAAAAAGATAAATATTGTGTATAGATTTAAAGCATAGAACATAAAATATAGTTTTAAATGATAAAGCATCCGGAAAAAAATAAGTATATCTAATATATCCAACACTTCCAAAATATTCAATGTAGCCATACTTACCCTCACTTTCACATACGATGCCTGCGTCTTCCTGATGAAGTTCACAGTCTTCGACACCCCATCCATCATTCTCACAATCAAGAAGATGTTCTAAAAGTAAAGTGATGCAGATCATTGTTTTTTTATCTGAATCAACGTGATCGCGAAACATTACATTTCTTGTGACCACTCTTCATTAGTCACTTATACAGTAGTCAAAATAAATGCTTGGATGCGTACAACAAAGTCATTATCTCAATTATTAAGGATACACTTCATATTACATACCTTTCATATCCCATGAATAATGACAAATACTACTCCACTAACTGTTACATAATATTTGAACTCGACCTTCTGATTCGATTCCAACACCAGCTCCGACTAATCGGATATCTCCTTCCGATCCACCAAGACATCCTATGGCGGATCAATACATCAAACATTTGACTGCTACAGTTGACAGCGTTTTTTGTTCAGTATCCAGATGCAGATGTTTCTATATTATAGGAGATTTTAATGATTTGGATGAAAGCCTGATTCTACATAATGACTGCTTTAAACAAGTTGTAACAGAACCAACTAGAGGAAACAATATTTTAGACAAAATCATTTCCAACTGTTACAATCACTTTAAAAACCCACAGATTCTTGCACGAATAGGTATGAGTGTCCATTATTGTAATTTGTGGTGCCCTTTTTCAGAAAATGTGTCATTGCAAAATAAGATCAAAAAGAGATCTGTGCGTCCTTTACCTCATAGCGGAATTCGTGAATTTGGGTCTTGGTTAATTGATCATTCTTGGGAGGAAGTATACACCACAGAAGATCCTTCTTCAAAATGTGATTTATTTCTTCATACTCTTCAAACCAATCTTGATCGATGATTACCGGTAAAATCCGTATCTATGCATGTAAATGACACACCATGGATGAACTGTAATATTAAGTCATTAATTTTGCAAAGGCAAAAATCTTGGCATGCTCGTAACCAAGTCCTTTGGCGGTATTTAAGAAATAAAGTAATAAAATCGATCAGGGTTGCTAAGAAAGAGTTTTACAATAAAAGAGTACGCAACCTTAAAACTCAGAATCCTGCTAACTGGTATCGACAAATTAAGTATCTGACAAATGGTCCTCAAAATCTGGCACCAATTAGCATTCCGGGTCTGTTAACGGATGTTCTAAATAATTATAAAGAAACTGCCAACCGTATAAATGACAATTTTCTACAAATTTCTTCAAACTTACCTAGGTTGAATAAACATCAATTACCGTGTTTCTTACCGGCGCCCTCTATGTGCCCTATCGTTCAGCCGTATGAAATATACAGTGTGTATCAAAAAAAGTTTACACTTTGAAAAAGCCCTGGGAAATTAAAAAATATACAAAATGTGGGTAATTTTTCACATATAATTATAGGTTTGGGTCTCATCTATCCAATGAAAGTAAAAGTTTTGACAGAATGTTACACTTGAGTGAGCACTGTCCATTTTTGTAAAGCTCGCAGAAATCTGTTTGCGCAGAAATGCTTGTTTTCACGCTGTGTCAAGGGGAAAGGGCGAAATCAAACTTACCCTGCGAAGCATAACTCATAAATTTCCCTCGCACTTTTAGTCAATTGAAATACAACGGATACATTCATGAATATTGTAACAATTTTGCCGCCCAAATTGAAATTTCAACACTTAGTAAGCACAACCTTTACCCTTTTTGTGCCAGCTGGATCTGAGGACATAACTGAATATGTACAAAAGTTTATATCAGACATCTCCAGCATTTTTCACTAAGTTTTTATCATTTAAAGTTGGTTTGCATTTCATTTTTCATTTAATACTTGTTTCTCCACACTTTTCCCAAGCTTGACAATGATTAACAAAATGAAAATCAAGCCTAAGCCACTTCATGTAAATCACGTAGCTCAGTGTAAAGCAAATATCGTCACGATGGCCTCAGTGTGTGGGGATTTGGGCGCAATGCACTCTTCGAAGTGTTTTGTGCAAGGGAACAAGTTTAAAAAGTTAAATGATATCTTCAAATCAATTTTACTATTCCACATGTTCTTCATGATTAAGGTCTTCTTTTATTCGCATAACTATTTCAAAGTTCTGCGCAAATCATTTTTCACCAAGTTTTCAAAAATAACGCCGTCGCCGCCGCCGCCGCCATCGGAAAAGCGGTGCCTATAGTCTCACTCTGCTATGCAGATGAGACAAAAACGTATTGCATGTGCTGTGTACAGAAATGGTTTCGGCTAGAGAGGTTGATCTGACCCATGAAATCAATTGCCAGTGATCCACCAATAATCCACATTAAATGCAATATCGATTCGATGGACTGTAATGATCTATATCTAAGCCTTCATTCAGTAAGTTTTTCCTCACTCAATATGTACTCGATTTGTTTGAAAAACCACTTTCTTATCCATGTCATAATCTATTTTAGGTCCTGCATTTCGAATATCTCCAGCCGTCAGTCGTAATATACATGTGTGTATGGTGCGGGTGTCGCGGGAAAGGATTTTGCACACGAAAAGCAGATCTGTAGGGCCTGTAACCCCCTGTAACACAAAGCTTAGCATTGATTGTAGAGCAGTTTTCTACGTTTGATTCTATTGACTATAATGTACAATCAATCTTAAAAATCAAGTGTATGATTAAGCGTTAACTTTTGTGTTAGGGGACCCTAATGTTAGCGTCCGTGAGGATTGCGAAAGGTCCCAAGTAACTGCTCATGCAGGACCTAGCCTGTGGAATTCTCTCCCACACAGTTTTAAAACCCAGACTTCAGTGACCACCTTCAAGGGCAACCTGATAACATATCTGTATAAAAGTGTTTTTTGGTAGACATTGACTTATTGTTCAGACATGTATTATATGTAAATAGTTTTTGTTGTTCTGCTCTGAAGCGCCTTGAGCATCTAATCAAGATGGAAAGTGCGCTATATAAATCTTATGTATTATTATTATAACTCCCTAGCTTATATTTAAAAGAATAGAAGATTTCTTACCATTTCCATACGAGCATATGATCCCGACATCCTGTGAATGATCGCATTCTACTACATCATCTCCCCATGTACTATCGCAAACAGTCAGACGATCTTCTACACCGACACATCTCGCATCAGCAAAATTTATAGGTAGATTAGCATTCTCGCCAAAATACGCATCGTACATGACAGAAACTGGTTTCCAACTCAACGCCACGCTCCCGAGGCCTAGTTGGTGGCGCACAACCCGTCCTTTGGCTGAATCGAACAGACGACCACAGACAGGGGGGGGGGCAAAATGATAAAGTGAATCAACGTTCCATAGGCGCTCGACTACTCAAAACAAACAAACACATACATAGGCCTATACATATATTTATATATAGGCCTATATATATATGTATGTATGTGACTCATGAGAAAGAGACACATGTCTCACCAACAAATTAATGCGAGCGCGAAGCGCGAGCTCAAATTTTGTAGTATACAAAACTGGAAAAAGTGACCTGTTTAGGAATGTTTATAGTAACTCGTGAGGAAGATACATATCTCACTACACAGATAATGCGAGTGTCGAGAGCGAGCTAAAATTTCTTTATATTCTGACCTGAAAGCTTGATATTGTAAGCATTTTTGGTACCAATGATTAATGATCGGTATCTAAAACAATAATAGATGCGAGCGCGAAACGTGAGCCGAAAAGTTTGATATTTTGATCTAAAAAAATTGAGTTAAACGGACGTTTTTAATAAAGAACAAGATATATATCCATCAAAAGATTATGGCAAATCGAAGCGGGAGTTCTTTTGAGGTTTAGAACTGAAAAGGGGACATTCTATTTACCTATTTAATCATGAAAAGTATGGGTTTTAGCTACCAAAATGATGCGAGCGCGAAGCGCGAGCTGAAGATTGTTATATTCCTATCTAAAAAAGCGAACATTTTGAGCACTATTTTAAATAAAGAAGGAGTTTTGTATCTCAATCTCGCTTTTCTAATTTCTGTGTAACATTACAATCTTATTTTATTTTTGCACATGCCGGATTATTGGGGTACAAAACGATATATTTGCCCCAATATTTTCATTGGTGGGGCGATCGCCCCCCCCCCCCGGATCGACGCATCTTCTCCAGAGAAGACCTTGACTCGTCCTTCGTACGCGTTTGAACCGTCAACGAGTCGGACGTCGCCCTCTGAAATGTTCCAATAATACAGAATGCCAAATGATAAATATCTTCTCTCTCTCATAATGTGCCTTCTAAACATACACCCTTTAGAATTAAGATGGTCGACTGATTAGGAAATAAGGATTGATTGATTGATTGATTGATTGATGGGTGGATTGATTGATTGATTCATTCATTCATGAAATAAAATGAAGAACTGCTTTGAAAATATTGTGTCTACTCACCAGTCTCTGCTTCTGCCCTGTGTGTCTGGAAGATATTAATCATCCCCATCGCTATGAGCATGCAAAGGATATTCATATTTCTTGATAATGAAGTATACGTTATCATGAAAAAATAACCGTGGCTCATGAAACCATTTTCGTCTCATATACACTCATGCATGTTTGATGAAAAAAATCATCTATGATAAATTGTTTATCATTACGTTAATAATTGATATATTTCGTACTTTGATCATGACGAAGAAATAATATGATCAGTCTATAAAGTTTTAATTACTTTCTTTGTCATGGTGACTAAAGTGAGGGTTCTTCCCCCCCCCCGCTCTCTCTCTCTCTCTCCCTGGTAGATGCGTATCAGGGGTCGGTGGCGGGGGGGGGGGGGCAATAGCCAAAAAATTCCCGGTCATAAAAAGTATGGAATGAACAGGATTTTTTATGATCGTGCGCAAGCGTTTTAGGGCTAAGCTCTCTATGCGGGAATAGCATCAAGAGTTTAAAAAATAGAGGGAGCACAGCACGGAGCGAGTGGTGAAAGTTTTTTTATAAAAGTCCCGAGAGAGCGAAGCGGACGAGAAAAGAAATTAATATTTTCATTTAATCTTACTTAGTGATATATTTTGACCTGTGGCGTATATAAGCCAAAAATGTTTAGGTGACAAACTATGGTGAATCAGGCAAAATTTATAAAACGTTGCGTGCGAGCAAAAATTGCGATAATTTTATATCATACAAAGATAAAATTTTGTCATAGATTTTGACATTATATTCCGAAAAATATCATTTTTAAATTCTCTCTCTTTCCTTTAATTTCATCTTTGGGAGACGAGGATTTTTTTGGGGGTAAGCAAGAAATCTTTCGATCTTAAACGACCCTATATTAATGCTTTGACAGCTCGCTTTGTTATCAAATGGGAAGGACAATGTCAACCCGCATGTACATAACTACGTTGGTTAAACGAAATGACCCAATCCCCCCCCCCCCACACACACACACCCTCATTCAGGGGGCGCCAATACATAGGGAGGGGGACGACTTAATGGACGTCATGTAATATTCATTTCCAATCCCAATTCCTTCCTTTTTTTCTCTCCTTTTTTTCACTACTTAAAAATCACTACTGCCACCCCTACTGTGATAAACTAATTGTAGTCATGGCAATATAAAAAGAAAATGAAGATGAATACACGAAGCCAAGTGAATGAAGATAGAGTAATCGGGTGAGCGAAATGATATTGATTTCTGAAAATAAAAAGATAATTACCTTCTTGACGTCAGTTCGGCGAAAAGGGGCGTTATCTATTCAGATCGAAAATGCTACGAATTATTTTGACCCCAAAATAACAAAAAAGAAACCACAGGGTTCTGCGACATTGATCATACTGCGAATGAAAATAAGAAGAGAATCATCTTCTTGAAGTGAGTTTGGCGAGCAAAGTGGACTATCTATTCGATCGAAAATGCGATAAAAGAAAAAAAGACACACGCAAAAAGGCAATATGTGACAACGATAGCACTGTGAATGAAGATAAGAAGAGAAAATGCTACTATTTTTGTTGGAAAAAAAAACACAAAAAAAACCCACAGGGTTCTGCGACATTGATCATACTGCGAATGAAAATAAGAAGAGAATTACCTTCTTGACGATTGAACATGCGATAAAAGAAAAAGGACATAGTCAAAAGGCGGTATGTGACAATGATCGTACTGGGAATGAAAATAAGAGAAAATGCTACTAATTTTGACGGAAAAACAAAAAACAACAACATAGGATTCTGCAACAGTGATCATACTGCGAATGAAAATAAGAAGATAATTAATTGACTATCGAAAATGCGATAAAAGAAAAAAGGCACAGTCCCACAAAAGACAATATGTGACAATGATCATACTGGGAATGAAAAGAAGAAGAGAAATGCAAATAATTTTGAGGAAAAACCGAAGGATTCTGTGAATCATACTGTGAATGAAAATAAGAAGAGAATTTATTTACAAATAACACACGCACGGTACACAACACCACCCTAATTCAGGAGAATTTGCTTTGACCCATGTCAGCAAATAAAAACTGAAGAAGGCCAGGGCCGAAAGCTTTACAACATAGTGTATACTTTGCTTCATCCTTGATTCTACTCTACTCTTCACACATATATTATAAACAATGATCAAAGCGATTGGTACATATATCCATACCCCTCTCATTATATATATATATATATATATATATATATATATATATATATATATATATATACATATGACGCATGAAAAAGAGACACATATCTCACCCTCACAAACAATGCGAGCGCGAAGCGCGAGCTGCAATCTTTTTAGTATGACATGAAAACAGGAAAAATGTGTTCCCCCCAATATTTTCATTGGTGTGGCGATCGCCCCCTGCCCCCCCCCCCCCTAGGATCGACGCCTCTGTGTATACACTTCTCTCTTAAATCTAACCCGACTGGCAATATTTTTTTCTTCTTAATGCATGGTGATAAAATGCAGATTCGGACCAATTAAGACTAGCACAAATTACAAACTGTGTGGCTTCTCGTGCTCCATCGGGCTTACCGTAATTCCTTAGACGATTTATCTTGCCACCCTTTTACTCCCGTTTATTTTTCCATCCATTAATTGATTTATTAAAATTAATTTATTCACCACTGGTGGGATGGAGCACCCTGTCAACGTTGGAGTTTTTTTATGTCATGTGTTAAAAAATATCATATACATAAACATTTCATTCTTTTTCATCTTGAACCTCCACCCATCTGTTTAATAGTCCTGAAAAAGAATGTTTTTCTTTAATAACAATATACACGAATTGCGAGGGAAACAAACTGATTAATAGCATATTATAATCATCACTATAATCATCATGATCAAACTTTGCATTTTTTTCATCATCATTATTATAATTTTTCTATTCTAAATTATTGGGGGGATGATGATACAGGCCATCCCCCCACTTGAAATATTGGGGGGAATATATCCCCCCCCCCGTGATCGACACCCATGCTTAGTTTACAAAGCTCGGAAAGCAGCCGACAGGGCCTCGACAAGAGGCTACTACAGCATGCAGCGGAGTATCGCGGCACAAAGGCTGAACGCAGAGACTAACTTTTGCTTGCATTTTTTCATCATAAATGTGTCTTCCTTCTTCAACAGCATCTAATCACCACGGTGGCGAATTTTCTTATTCCGAATATAGATGAGAAATTTAATTTTCTTTAACATATTTGAAAATAAAAATCCGCCACCGTGGTGCTTTTTTTATATGATTTTTTAGTGAGGGTATGTCAGAAAACCCCATTCACTTTGTACAGGAGAGCTATTCGGCGATATCCTAAAAGATTACGTCATGCGACCACCAATCCCTGTTATTCGAGATTCTGTCGAGTTTCCTTGACTGATCGAGGGGGGGGGGCGTATGAAGATTCGAATCCGACGCGCGGAAAGTAATTTAAAACAGTGGAGCGCCTCTAGCATGTCTAGCAGTCTAACCTGCATCACGCGATTCAATATAGCAGCAGTGCTGACTTTGAAAACAACTATGAAATAATTATTGACAAAAAACACCATTCATATAATGATACAATACTACGTTCATTGACAATAAATGACATTTGACCTAGATCATGCGACTTAAGACTTGTCAGTGATACTTGATTACCACTATGTCCACATTTTATAAGCTAAATCTATAAACTTTGAAAGTTATGAGAGGAATCTAATAATTACCTCCAATATGGCCAAAGTACAATGACCTTATACAACCTTTGACTTTGGTCATATGACTTGAAACTCGCATGAGATGTTCAGTGATACTTGATGACTCTTATGTCCAAGTTTTGTGAATCTTAGAGTATTAAACAATGCTCATTCCACATGTTCAGGGAGGAATTAACCTTTGTTTCACTTGACAATGAGGAGAAAAATAGAATATTTCCCTATTTCATAGAATGAAATACAAAAGAAATAGTGAGTGGATGACATCATCAGTGTCCTCATTTGCATACCAACCAGGATGTGCATATAACTATTTTGTGAAATTAAGCAAAACTTAAAAATGTCATAACTTTCTTATTTTACATCTGATTTTGATGAAATTTTCAGTGTTATGCTTATTGGATTTTTCTCTTTTTATTCAAATCAACTTTTTCTTGGGGTGGAGTTGTCCTTTTGGTTAACCTTATGGCTAAGTTTCATGAGCTAGGTCCATATACTTTCTGAGTTATGCTGTAATTTCAAAAACTTAACCTTCGATTAAGATTTGGCGTTGACACCGCGCCACCGCCGTCGGAAAAGCAGCGCTTATTGTCTCACTCTGCTATGCAGGTGAGACAAAAAAAATCACCAGACTGTTGAAAACAAGTCATCAGACTTCACAAATTAGACCTAGTGACATGAAGACGAAATGAATGTAAGTATATCTGGAAATTAGACAAAGTGGGAATTAGCCGAAGTGGAAATTAGACCAAGTGGAAATTGGCCGAAATGGAAATATAGACCAAATGAATTATGGACCAAGTGAGGATTATTATACCAAGGTATTGGACCAATTAGTATAAGACCAACCGACTATTAGATGAATTGGTATTAGAACAAATGAAAATTAGACCAAGTGGTCATTAGACCAATAGGATATTAGACCAAGTGGTCATTAGACCAATTGGATATTAGACCAAGTGGTCATTAGACTAATTGGCTATTAGACCAACCGTCATCAAAACGCAATACCGACTTGGCTGCCCGATTCTGGATGTTTGCCGAAAATGTACCACATAGTAGGGAGTTTGCATATAGTCAATTCTTGATGTATTCAAAGCTCTCACGGCATGCTCGCAGACAGCCTTGCTTAGAAAAGGCCTTACACGAGCTATATTTGAGAGATGAATATGCAGCGACCTTGAAAGGGATGAAACATAAGGCGATTCATCTTCAGGGAGGAATCAATCACAACAACCGGGCTTCTAACTGAAGAGGAAAGTTGTACTACAGTATCACCAATGACGAGACAAACATCGGACACAAGATGGAGAAAGCGGGGATTGGCAACAACCAGGAACTCTGTTTTGTCACAGTTCAGCTTTAACATGTTACTCTGCATCCACTGCTGCGGGTCTCTAACACACACAGATAGTGTGGTGAGAACTAGGTCGACTGCACGTGTCCTTTGGGTCTGCGAAGTTATACAGCTCCACGTCGTCTTCATAGATGTATACCTTCATGTTGTTCGATGATGCCTGACTTGGGCTGGGTATAAAAAGTAAAAAGCTGCGGACCGACCACCAATCCCTGTGGAACACCGAAATTCAGAGGAACTGATTCCGATAGCTTATACGCGACCTTCTGCCTGAAACTACGTTCCTTCAGGTAAGAATCGAAATAGGTTTTCACATTCCAAAAGATGCCGAATTGTCTAGTGAGATGATTCTGTAGTATGTCATGATCGACGGAGTCAAATGCAGCAGGCAGGTCTAGGAAGACAACAAATGTAACAAGTTTGTTGTCTTTCACTCGAAGAATGTCATTTTGAACAATTAAGAGAGCAGTCTCTGTGCTATGGTCACGTCGAAATGCTGACGGATTCTTAACATGCAGATCATTTGTATCCAGATAGTCCAAGGTTTGGGACAAAGCAGCCTTCTCATTGATATTGGAAAGAAATGGAACATTGGATACAGGTCTCTAGTTTTTCAAGTTATCACGATCGAAGTTAGATTTCTTGATCAGTTGAGTAACCAACGCTTCCCTCAGTGCTACAGGAAAGAGACCGTTGTTCAAAGATGTATTGATGATTGACACAATATATGGAAGTAGTGTATCAATGTTCTCCTTCAAGATCCATGTAGGCAATAGATCCAGGAACACGACTTATTAACGGGGAACGAGTGAACTTTTACACTTTCTCTCTGTAGTGACATCATCAATTTTTCTTTAGCTGAGACACTGCTCCATCTTCATGTGACACATTGGTACAAACTTGAGATGCCGCATTCCCTTCACGAAGATCTGATCTAATTATCTCTACTTTCTGAATGAAGAAGGTGACAAATCTATCAGGTAACGATGTAGCTGAGGTATCCACAGGAAGAATGGTCGGCGATCTGTTCAGCAGCGTATTGAGAACACGTAACACGTTCTTAACATCAGCGCTACATAGCTGGTTTGTCTAGTACTGTAACTTCTGTCGAAATACGAGGTTGTAGACGTCATGAACTGTAAAGTACAACTGCTGACTCTCGGGTGTTCGCAGCTTTCCCCAACGTCTTTCCATTTTTCGCCGTGGTCGTCTCGCTTGATGGACCTCATCTGTATATCAAGGAGGATGGGGGTGAAAACGATGGACTTGCTGGCAGGACAGTGTTGGTTGAGGACATCCAGAAAACTTCTCTTATAGAACTCCACCTGGGTATTAACATCACTTTCAAAAAGGAAATCACAATTAAATGCCTCCCTTAAACTGATGTTAAAGGAATCCTTGTCCAAGTCAAGAAAGTTACGTCTCATGTTGATACACACCGCTGCTGTTTAGCTACATCGATGACACAACTTAAAAGGTGGTGATCGGTTTAGAGTTTAATCAGCACTTCACATTTGGCACAAGAGGGTGATCCAGCCTGGAAATAACCAGTTCAAGGACGTGGCATTGCTTGTGTGTGTTGATGTGGTGATGTGCTGCTGCAGATTAGCTTGTGCAATGATCTCCAGAAAACATGAGACATCTGGCTTTGAAGGAGTGTCTTCATGCATGTTGAAATCGCCAAGAATGAGGAGCTTCGATGTTTGTGTAGTCTGCTCACAAACCAGTTCCTCGAAGTCAGGCGCTCGGTGTATGAGAACGGAGAAGGGTAGTAATAACATATTATGTTATGCAGGGCCCGCTGGAAGAACAACGCTTACAGCTGAGAGTGGCTACCCTGGGTAAATAAGTGTTATTATTATTATCATTATAAGCCAGAAGAAAATACTGTGTTTTGAACCCAATCTTTGCTGAGAGAGGAGGTTTGCAGATGTCAACATACCATACAGAACTTGAGGGATCAAGAACAAGTGCAAGTTCAAATGTGTCATGAAAGGACGAAAGTTGACAGAGGACAATTTCAATCGAGTCTTGTAAATTACTGCAAGCCCATAATGGGCATCATTTCCACCTCTTGTCACGTTTAAGAATGCATAACCAGCGGGTGTGCACGCTCCGTTGGCAACTGGATCATCAGCTGCGTAAACAGGTCTCGGTTAGAAACATAATGTCAGAATATGATCCAGAATATGATCATAATACAGGAAGGTCGCCTTAGTCCTCACAGAACTGCAATTTCATAATTGAATATTCAGTTTACTATCATGGTCTTGTGTTTGAGATACTTTCACTAGATTGCTGAGGTTCCTGTTTCTGTCATTTTGTACCTCATATCAGCCTGGTCGATTGTCAACATAGACTCTAGGAGAGAGGCAAACTTTAATCTCTCTTTGATTCCGCCTTCCTCCGCGTTTACCACGATGACTCCCCTGTCTCTTTTGCCCTGTCAAAAGATTTGACTTCAGGAGAGGAGTTACCGGTGTGTGTAAGAGAAGGTCGACATCTCTGCGGTGTGGGTTTAGATGCAGAAGAAAGTCTCTATCATAAAAAAAAATCCATAATCCATAATTTATTGTTCGAAATAGACATGAAATGAAATACTCCGAAAATTTGCTTTGCCCAATTGATCGTGGGCCCGGCAGCCACCGTGCAGCGCCAGATCGACGAGGCTCTAACCCTTTAATTGTTGAACGCCAAACAGGGTAGCAGCAACTCCCATCTTTTAACGTCTTTTGGTCTGACGCGGCCGAGGTTTGAACCCCGACCTCCCGGTTGTGAGACGGATATGCAAAGAAGTGGTCTGGCCTTGCTCACCCAGCCACCCTGGCAATGATTCACATGCCAGAAGGCCTGGATATTCCATCCATCTCTGACTTGTACATTGAATGCCACACTCTCGCTCATGTCCACATTCGTGAAAGGAGTGATTATAAAGTCAATGAGTGTTTGGATTCCAAACTTGAAAGAGAGAAAAAGTGGACAAGAAAGTGTCTGCTACTGTGCAATCTGAAAATATTTGGAATGATATACATGTGCAAAATCTAACAGCTAATAAACAAAAACTTGAAGTAAAATTTTAAAACTCATGTAAACAACGGGTGTCAGAATACTGGCGAAGTCATGTGAGAAAACTGGCGGTGCAAGGCAAAACCCTTGAATTAATTAGTATAGAAACCAATAACTCCCAGTGGAAGAGTGTGGCATACAATCTACCCGAAAGAGTAACCAAATTTATGCTTAATGCTCTAACGGACTCATTGAATACACGGGCAAATTTGCTTACATGGGGTAAAAGGTCAAGTGATAGATGCACAAAATGTTGTAATCGTGAAACACTTCACCATGTGCTAAATCACTGTCCAGTTGCCTTAGAACAAGGACGTTTCACTTGGCGCCACAACAATATATTACATCATATCGTTGAGGTCGCCAAGTCGGGTATTGATGCGCACAGTGAATCTGAATCGAGTCCTGTCATCCAAAGTGATCTCGCAGGTGACGCACGGTCTGTCCGGTCTACTGTACCTGTTGAATGCACCCAAACAGACTTAATCCCAGATATGTGCATATTTTGGAAACGGGATAAGAAACTTGCAATTATTGAACTCACGGTTCCTTTCGAAACAAATCTGATCAGGGCAAATGAACGAAAATCAAATAAATATGCACCTATGATTTCGGACATAGAAGCCAATGGTTTCGATGTGGCTTTCCTTCCTATAGAAATAGGTTCCAGGGGCTATATCAGTAACGACAATTCACAAAAGCTGAAGAAATTTCTCTCGCTATGTGGGAAACCAGTGCCTTTCAAGACCTTTCGGGATAAACTTGCGTCACTTGCCATCACTTCTTCATTTGTAATATATTCGGCCAAGGAGGAACCTGTATGGGAATGTCACAATCCTCTAATGTAATAATGAAATAATAAACAAATACCGTAAGACAACGAAATAATAATAATCATAACAAAAAAATACTACGACTCATGAGGATCTCCAAAATGTGCCCCCCCCATAACATACACCCTCGGAAATATTTGTTCAACATATTGCCGTTGGTGAGCGTATGAGCCTTCCGGCTGTTGATTGATAAAATGCATTCATTTAGTGTGCAGTTTTCTTTGTTTAACGGTTGGTGGGTTCATGCGTTCACTGGCCCAATACTGTTTTTTTTTAGTTCTTTTTTGTCTGAGGGTGTGTGGTGTGGAGGGGGGGGGGAAATTTATAACTATGTATCCAAGGAAGGAAGAAACGTAATCTGGTCTTTGTCGGGATGTATGTGCAATCATTTAAATTTATTTAATGCCCTGGAAGTCACATGTTCTTTTCTCTCTCTTTTTCTATCACACCCCCTCTCTCCCACCAGCCCCCACCCCTCTCCCTCTCTCTCTCCTCTCTCTTTTACTCTTCTCCTTTTTCATTCCTTCTCTCACTTTTATAACTTCCACCTCTCTTTTCTCAACTGCTTTTACTTTTTTTTCCTTTTACACACTGTATTTCTTTATAATAATTTCATGCTTGTTTTAATATTTTGATTCGGGGTAATTATAGTAATGTATTGTATATGCTATTATGTTAATATAATCTATGTTATTTATGTATGCCCTGCTTGTTCTGTTGCTCAGATATGTCCTGGGCATTCCTTTCTTCTATGTTTGTATATATTTTATTCCTTTGTTTGAACGATTTGAATGTCAATAAAGTGATGAATTACATACTAAGGAGGTTTCAAATGAGATGGAGTAACAGCAAATAAAATCTCTTTGAACAAGGTTAAAAAGCCGCCAGCAGAAAGTATGTCAGGCATGCACTTTGCTCAACATCTCTTGCAATTGTGTAGACAAATAATTCCCGCATGACTCCGCAGTTATAGGTCATACATAAATGAAAATATGCTTTAGTGATGATAATTATTTTTTCGTCACATCTTGGTCTGGTTATATGGTAGTACATAATTCGGAGGCATGCGAAAATAAACTATGCAATTTGTCCTGAAATATGACTCAAATTTGCTCGACTGGGCATGTGCGGACACTCATCTGGAATATACAGTAATGAACAATAACATTCTACAGACCACATTTGACATTTTCATTCGCCGCAAACGATCGGAATAGTGTTAAAATCTGGTTTCTTCTTCTTCTGTGTAGTCTGCTTCCTTTAATCCTGAAGATTCTTGCAGAACTTGGTGAAGTGTGTGTCACAAGGATAAAGTGCATGTGCCAAATATATACATGGTGCAAGTAAAAACAGGTATTGATCTAGCTGTTGTTGCCTTTCGTCAGTTGTAGACGAAAGGCTTCGGTTGATGGTGCTGTCACAACATTTACTGGGAGAGTGTTCCACATCTTGATGGTTCTAGGGAAGAAGGAGCATTGGTGTTGTTGGGTCCTTGATTTAGGCATCAGATATCCTGGTACATTTGGTGATGTATGCATCAGAGTTGAATGGGACAAGCTCGTTGTGGATCTTGTAGAACATCACAAGGCGAGAGATTTCCCATCGTTGTTGAAGGGATGTCCATCCTAGCTCCTGCAGCATCAGTGTGAATCTAGCTGCTCTGCGTTGGATCATTTCAAGCTTCTAGATGTTCTTGGAGGTTGATGGATCCCAGACAGTAGATGCATATTCCACCAAAGGTCTGACAAGTGATTGGTATGCTGTAGCTTTCAACTTGGGAGAGTTTACTCGCAGGTTTCTTCGTAGGAAGGCAAGGGTGTTGTTAGCCTTTTGACAAACATTGCTGATGTGACTGTTCCACTTCAGGTCTGATGTGATAGTGAAACCAAGATATTTTGTTGCTTCTACAGGAGTAAGGATAGCTTAAAGGCCAAATTCTTTCTTTTTTCACTAATTACAGATTAATTGATATAATCTGGGTAAATATCTCGTCGTAGTAGTGCTTGGTTATTGATGTTTTGTCATGCATTCAAATTTCAGTTTGTTTATTAATATAAAAGATGAAAAATTGACACAAATGGATATTCGTAAAATTTCACCCCACTGCTTTCTTCACTGAAACTGGCGGCTTCGAAGGCAGACATCAAACGTCAAAAGGTCCTTATTACCGTTCTTTCTTTCGTGCTTCTTTAGAAATGAACAGCTGCTTGAGTAAATTTGTTGCCTGTTGGAACTCCAGTCATAGAATCTTCTTTGTCATACATGTTAGACCTCAAGTCCAATTCAAAAAGTAGCAAATAGCCAATACAAATAGAACAATGCAGATGACAAGGTTAATATGTATAATAAGTATAATAAGGCATTCTAAGAGAAGGGTCCATTGTTTGATAGTTCATTGGCTGGCTGTATTGTCAATCCAGTATGGCTGTTGTGAGACTCAGATTTAGCCAACCCAAAAAATGATATCCTAACTACACTCATCGGCACCAGGCACCAAGAATGTCCAGAAATTGTCCAGGAGGGTCCTGAAGATTAATTCAAGCACATCCTACCAAAATCAATGGTTATTAAGTAAATAAAACTGAGCAAATATCAAAACACTGAAAAGCAATAAAGGGGTCTACCTGCTAAGCGAACCACCTTCTACAAAATAAAAAATAAAGATCGGGGAGCTCACAAAATCAGAGACGAATAGGTTCCAAAACAACCAAATCCATCCGAAGGCCATATTCGAGCAGAATCGGACCGACTTCATTTGGCAGAATTCGGTTATAGTGTAACCCTAGCTTTAGCGAAAGAGATCAATTTTAGAGCCAATAAAGAAAAAAAAATCACTGAAAGTATTTAGGTCACCGTCAACCAAGGGAAGACAGAAGCAGAAGGGGCCCGTTTCGGAAAGGATTTGCAACTGTTGTAACTTTGTCATTATGACAACTACCATGGAAAACTTGATTCTGATTGGCTGCTGAGCCCTGTTTCTATGGTAATTGCCATTATGGCAAAGCTACAACAGTTACAAGTTCTTTATGAAATGAGCCCCTGATGTGTCCCTGTTCCTGTAAAATATACATAGTTGTGCATCACAGAGGGGCAGACATGGACAACTTTTTCCGACATGAGAACAATCCATATAGCCTTCTTCTATTTCTGAAAAGGAAAAACTCTACATGGGAAAGAAATCTGATCTCTTGAGTTTGAAAAATGATAAATTTACTGGTTTATTTATTTAATGTGATATGGTCTTTTTTAATACTAACTTTTTAAAAGTAAGTGGTGCTCACTCAAGCGGAAATATTTTTCGACAGTTATATCGTCATTAGCTTACATGGATCTGGAAAAATCTTCAGGATATCACAAATGTATAATTTTACAGGATTTTTTTGATACGCTGTGTATAGAACGCGAATAAAAGTTATGTTAAAAGAGTGGGAGGGTAGAAGTAAGAATCGAACACAATTAAAAAATCTCTTTTGAATTCTCGCCTCCGGTATCTGTTCCCTTCTCCGATCCTTAGCGCTCTTACGCACTCTTTCACACACTCTCCTCTTCTTTTTCTCTTTTTTTTCTTCACTTATTTTCTCCCTCCACTCTACCTCCATAAGATGCAAAAATCAAGTAATTTAAATTATCGAGGACGTCGCTGATAAATCATTTGTTGTAGGTCCATGGATAAATGAATGATAAAAGTAGGC
Source organism: Lytechinus variegatus (assembly GCF_018143015.1). NCBI lineage: Eukaryota > Metazoa > Echinodermata > Echinoidea > Temnopleuroida > Toxopneustidae > Lytechinus > Lytechinus variegatus. Next base: position 2,043,096 of record NC_054744.1, on the reverse strand, counting down.
CTATTGCAAATCACGTTTTGTTTTGAATAAGTCTACAAAAATACGTTTCTTAACTGAATTCCAGTTCGATTGCCAATCAATGGTTATCATGAAGATCCTGAAATATGAATGAATATAATCATGATAGTCGAATATTCTAGTTTTCAGATGAGGAGTAAATTAAGATATTGGACTTTTCACTGACAGTGAATAGAAGAATTGAAGAATTTTTTTTTTCATTTGACCGATCTTTGCTAGAGCAACACACCGAAGGAGTAAGGTATAAATACCACGCCTTAAAGGTAATTTTTCCACTTTGATCAGATTCTAATGAAATTTTTGAGGAATTGCTCCTCGACTCCTATTGGCATGAAAGGTTTATTTTAAATTGTTTCAGGCCAAGTTATATTCAGAGCAGAACAGAAAGTAGTGAAAAGAAATTGTACATAATCACCTGGAATTTAATTTTTTATTTGTAAACGTATATATACACACAAATAATTCGCAGGTATTTTGAGAAGTCATTGATATAACCATGACCAGTATTTCTTATACGATGGAGACATTCACAATTTGGACCGATTATGAAACTTATAGCGTCAACAACTCCGTGACCGAAGGAGCATCAGTAGAAATCGGTGGCGAAGCGGGGTCTCGACCCATTAGCATTTCCAGTCTTGTCTGTAGTGGTGTCTTTACTGCTCTGATCATCATCACCAATACCATCAGCCTTCTGGCCTTTGTTGTCGAAAAGCGACTCCGCACCTATAACAACTACTTCATCATCAACCTCAGCATACTTGATCTTCTTGTCGGAGTGTCCTTGTCCGCACGGGTAGCGCATGCTTATTACAATCGTTACCCATTTCCCCAAGACGTCTGTAAGATCTTAACCGGCATCACGGGAGGGATTGTCAACGGATCCAACATCAGCGTGGTCGTCATCTGCGCTGACCGACATCGAGCCGTCTACGACCCCATCAACCATTTCATATCTCGAACCAAACGTAAGGCCATTCTTATCAACTGCCTACCTTGGGTTATAGGACTCTCATTCTGGTTGTGTTACACCACCGTCTGGGAGTTCGTGGTCGACCACGACAACGGTACGCAATGTGCGCCGCTCTTCTCCGAGAGTCCGATCATGTACATGATCCAGAACGTCTGCAAGTTTCATCTGCCCTTCGTCATCATCGCCGTTCTCTACGCCCGCATCATTCTTCAGATACGAAAGACGGCCGGTGGAAGGAGCGTGAATAAGAAGTTCGAATCGGAGGCATCGTCGTCGTCGTTAGAGAAGACGAAATCAAGCATTGTCAAAGAAGTGCCGTCATCAAAAATTGATCAGCATGATGGGGGCGTGGATGAACCCGAGACTGAAGTGAAGAATGATGTCACCGTTTCTCATCCAGACAACAGAATCACTTCATCTAATCAGGTAATTCCATTTCGATCTCCTTTTTCTTTTCTTTTCTTTTTTTAAATTTTATTCTTAATTTGATGCGAAGATTACCAAGATGTTCATTCTCACTGTAGTCCTCGTGTGTGTTTCATCAACATTTTTTTTTTACCCTTCTATGGGTAAACCATGGACCTAACAGAGTTACGAATATTACGTCCTATCATGAGACGCCCCCCTGAGAAAATGGAAAAAAAATAACACTCTAAAAAAACTTAACATTATTTTGAAAGGTTGGAGGAGTTGACATTTTCTAAATGTTGCATTTACCACATTAAATGGGTTTACCCAACACTTAAAATGTTGAATTCAGCTTAATACAAGGTTGGATTAACATTTGGAAAAGGTTTTCACTCGTCCAACCTTTCAAATGTTGATTTAACATTCGAATTTTTAGAGTGAAGGAGATGTGTTTGAATCTTCATGTTGGAATGAAGAAAAATGAAAATGGAAGAATCTGGTTTGAAATTAATAAGCGAGAAAGAGATATGATAGAGGGGGGGTTTTTTTTCGTAAGATAAGATTAAGTCCTTCAAGGGGGATAAGCAGGAGTAGTGTTTTTATCAACAATATTTTATTCTTGTCTGACAACTCAAGTAGTACATTTCTTTGCATTTAATTGGTTGAGAAGCACTGTTACTATGGTAACTTTCGGATAAATGTTACTTGTCGGATGTACGTCCGACAAGTATTTTCAAGAAACGCTCCCCTGTAAAAAAATCCTTTATTTTTGATTGGCGGAAAAGTATTCTTACTATGGGGATCGTCCGATATAACGGGATTTGTCGAATAAAACTCTTTGACAAGTCATATCACCAAACGCTCCCAGCTTGAAGTTGAAGGGTATATGGTTGAGGATTCTCAAATATGGCGAGTAGATAAGATACCGTCTTCTTACCCATGATAATGCAGTCAAGAGATAGTGGGCTTGGGGGGGGGGGCTTCCCCCAAAAAAAAAAATCATGACCAAGAAAAAAAAAAGAGAGAAAGGGAAAGAAAGAAGGGTGAAATATCATATTTTATTAATATTATTCCAAAGTCTATCACATAATTTGATTTATGCAATAAAGATGTTGAAATTTTTGCCCGCTCGCAACTTTTTATAAATTTTGCCCGATACGCTATATCTTGCCCCTTCAAGATTTTTGGCTCGGTACGCCACTGAGCTGCCCTGAACATCTAGCTCGATCCTCATATTATCTTTATTAACTCAAAATTTGTGACGGAATATTTATAAATTAACGATTAGCGGCCAACTAAAAAAAGGAAGGAAAGTATAAAGAATAAAAAAGATAAGGGTAGAAAAATTTATACAAGAAAAAAGGGAAAAAACAAAAGTGAAAGAAAAGAAGAGAATGGAGGATAGGCGTAAGAGAAATTCCTTCATAAAAATAACGATTTTTATTGTTTTTATTTATTCATTTTTACTTATACATACTTTGGGGTATTTTTTTTCTTCCAGTCTCCTTTTACCTTCTTCTTTCATATATTTCTCTTTCCTTTCTCTCTTATCAAAATTACACCATGGGCGAATTTGCAGAAGATAACTTTTTTTTTTTGGGGGGGGGATAATTCTCTGCACTGATGTGGATACAGTCGACCTACGACCTAGATGGAAAAATAAGTCGAAGACCTTTTACGTAACATTATGCTTATCTCCCAACAAGAATTTAAAAAAAGAGAGAGAGAAATGAAACAGTGAAGTGCGAACTAAAATACCTTTTATGTATTGAAAACTGGACATGTTAAGCGCTATGTAATAATAATATAAGATTTGTATAGCGTACGTATCCACCTTGCTAGGTGCTCAAGGGGCTCCTATATTACCCCGACTAAGCTAGTCTACCGATGCTGGTGCGCACAGCTTTTTGAGGAATTACTTCCTGCCGGTACCCATTTACCTCACCTGGGTCGAGTGCAGCACAACGTGGATAAATTTCTTGCCGTATGAAATTACGCCGTGGCTGGGATTCGAACCCACGACCCTGTAGTCTATAGTTTAAATATATCATTAAACAGGCAATGCAAGCGCGAAGCGCGAGCGAAATATTTTTTATATTTGACCAGTAGCGTATCTACGGGTGACACTTTACTGGGGCACGAAAAAGGGAAAAGGGGCGCAATAAAGAAAAGGAAAACAAAAGATGAACTGAAAAGGCAAAGGAATAAAGCCACAGAAATGGAATACCACAGGTGATTAATGCCCCCGTCCTATGCTATTACCGTGGTTCCCAACAGCATATTTAGAAATAAAATCTTGCATTTCTTTACCCAGGGATGAATATTAGTGCCAAATTTGGTCAGTGATATACTTATTCTCTTCAAGAATTCCAACAAACAGTCCTTAGAATATTACTTTTTCAAACGCAAATATCATAACTTTTCATTTCTAGCTGCGGGTTTGCATATTGATAGGTTATTCGATCTTCATTAATTCTTACAAACTGTTCTGAAATACATGTTTCTCTGGTTTAATTGTCAAAACTTTTCATCAAGCGCTGATTTGATGAGGGATACACAAATCCTCCTCATGATTTTTTTACAAACAATCATGAAAATTACACTTTTTTAGGTGAGGATATGTAAAAAAAATCTCGGGCTTCGCGCTCGCATTACCCCGATGAGAAACGTATCCATTTTCCTACAAATTAACTAAGCATTATTGCTTAGATAGGTATACATGAAATTCTTTCTTTCTAATATGTTCCGATTTCAGGTCTAAATATCAATAATTTTCAGCTAGCGCTTCGAGCTCGCTTTATTATTATTTAGATATATGAATCATGTTAATGAATTTTAAAAAGTGCATAGAATAGTCAATCTCAAGATCTTAATATTGAAAGAATAGGCTCGCGCTTCGCTCTCGGACCTGGGGGCACTTCCATTGACGAGTGGATACCATGCGCGACCATGGGATCTCGAAAAGCACCCTCAAGTATTGTCCATATTCTGGAAATGGTGCACCCCTTAACAGGTTTTGGCATGTGAAACCCCACCCTTAACAAGTATTGGAAACAAAACGGTACAATTGGCAAGTATTCCCTGAACTGAACCCCTAAACATGTACAGCGATATTTTTGTTATGTCATGGACTTCGGACGTCAGTTGTACCTCTACCTACATAGTACGTCCAAGTCTCCCACACCTGGCGCAAATCGGACTTTAAATACGTAGTAGTGGGGCAAAAAGTACATCCTTTATAAAACATTTTAGCATTTTTTATACCCTCCCAAATTTGACCGGAAATTACACGTAGCTTTCCGTCCGAAATATTTACCCTTTTTCAGTATTTTAGAGTTTTTTGCCCCCCTTATTGCGTTACGTAACGTACCCAATCTTGAAAAAGAGACAAATTTTATGCGTTTCCTTTCAATAATTGTCAACTCGCGCTTGGCGCTCGCATTCAGTGTTTAGTAAGATACCCACCATAATTATTTGTGATAATCTTACCAAAAAACCTGAGAATGTTCCGTCTCAACGTCTTAACATTGAAAAATACTCGCGCTCGCATTGATGTAGTTTATTTTGACTGGTAGCTGAGGGGCACTTGCCCCGGGCGCCGTTTGTCCTTGATACACCACTGTTGTTGATATACATGTACATAGTGACCTGAAAGTTTTTGCCATTTGCCATTTTTTTTCCTTTCCTTTTTTTTTCTTCTTATTTCTCAACTAATTCTTTATTTCTGTTATTCTTCCACCCCCTTCTCTTCTTTTTCCTTTCTCCCTCTCACCTCTCTCTCTCTTGCGCTTTGCCCCCTTCCACATGTTCCATGGATTAGCCCACATCAACCACTTTCTTTTCATTTATCTTGTAGAAATCCAGCGCACAGCGGATGGAATCGCCCTCCGAGTCGCGCAAAGCAACACGGACCCTCTCCCTCATCATCGTCGCTTTCGTATTGACCTGGATCCCTTTCAGCTTGATCAGTTTACTCAAGACCATCGATGCTCGTCTCATCAGTCCTGGTATGCCCATACAACTCTACGTCTTCTTTGCGTTTTTGACGTATGGAAACAACCTCTTGAATCCCATATCATACGTGGTATCTCAGCCATTATTCAGGGCTACTGTGATGAGGATCATATCATGTAGGGTATGGTGATCGTTCCCTTGACCATGATCTGATGCCTAGCGAACGCGCTACACTCAAACATTAATAGGGTATTTTCAATCATACTCCTTAAGTTTAGCATAACTTATAAAGAACAGATATATAGTTCGTCCCAGACAAAAGCGAAACCGAGATTAAGCGATGATTTATCACAACTTAATCACAAATACAATAGACAAACGACATGTAAAGCTTAGAATCTCCTCTTTCATCTGATATTACGTAGAATTGTTCCTCATTACGCATGAGAAAGCAAAATTAATTTGAAGATAGGATACCAAAAACTCATTTGGCGGGGGTATCTGAATTTCAAAAAGAAAACCACATGCCTAAAATGTTCAATTTGCTCTTTTATTTGATACCTTAATCACAAAAAAATGGCCAAGAAGTAAAAAAGTTATGTTCCCTCGAAACAATGCTTGCATTTCCATACTTTCATAATTTCATGAAATAAACGTGTTTTCACCAGTTTCCCGCGGAAGCTATAGCATGGTTAACACAAGACTTAATGCATGGCTGATCGTCAACAAAACGGAGTGCCAAGTGAGTTTGAACGCTATCCGTCGACAAAGAAAAGAGGCAACCCTGATTGTTCCCCTGCTGTTCAAGCTGCCTACAACGAGGCTCAAAGAGCTTGGAGAGATTGGCGTTCTGAGAACCGACCTAAAGCAGGTCATTGCTACCGGAAACATCTACAAAGCAAAAAAGGCCTCCCGGAGTTGCTTGAGGCAGGCTAGGGCCTCCCAAAAGCTCTCACATGGAAGCAGATAGAGAAGTCATCCCATTCTAATCAATATCTGTTCCATCACCTGATCAAGAGGAATAAAGGCAGCAATTCTCATCAAAAGAACACCCTAGAATATGCTGACCAGATCTACCTTGATTCAGAGGTTCCCAATGGATGGCACATCTACTTCTCTGATCTTGCACACGACCCGTCCACTCTTCAAGCCAATGCAGCCGAAGGGTATACTGACACGATTGACACTCCTGCTCAGCATGTAACTGAAGAAACTACAGCCCCTTCTACACACTCAGTCTGGCAACTCAGCTCATTGGACCTCAAAGATGCCATCACTAGGCTGAAATCTGGAAAAGCGCTAGCGGCCCAGACAACATCAGTTCTGAGCATCTGAAACATCTTGGTGAAGTAGCTCGCAGGCTGCTGCTTGTCCTTTTTAATGCCATCCTACATCAAGGACACTGCCCTCAGCCTCTGAAATCTGGCATCATACTCCCTTTTCACAAAGGTAAAAGGAAGTGCACAGAAGACCCTCGCAACTACCGTGAGATCACCCTTATATCTACTATTTCAAAGTTGCTAGAGACGTGCCTCAAACCTCTTCTTGAATTCCAACTCTCCATCAAGGATATACCAGACCAGCTGCAATTTGGATTTAGAAGAGGATTCTCCTGCCAACTCACAGCTTTATGTTTGCAACTGATCATCGAAGTTCAACAAGCGGAGAAAAGGCCTACCTACGTTGCCTTCCTAGATGCTGAAAAGGCATTCGATAAAGTATGGCATCGAGGCTTGCTGAATAAACTGAGAGCCGCTGAACCGGATCATTTCATTCTTCGAACAATAGAGCCTGTATGATGTTATGGATAGCCTTGTATACTGGGACTGCCGGAGTCCTTGTTCTTGCCGATGATGTGGCTCTTCTGTGCAACTCTGCAACAGAGCTTCAGGTGATGTTAGACGCCACCTTAGCCTATTGACAGTGCTGGAGGTAAAAGATCAACCCAACTAAAAGCGATGTGGTGGTCATACACCGGAAGTAGAATGACACACAGACTGTCTGGAAGATGGGCGACTCCCAAATTTCCTGTAAGGATTGCCACGACCATCTGGGCATTCCCAAGTCTGGTTCTCGCCTAGACCCCACCGACCAGATCATCTCGAGAGGCCTTAAGACATTTTATGCCCTCAATCATGTCAATGGCACGGGTGCTCATAGTCTGGGATTGATTTCAACACTGTCCTCTCGTCTTTGGAACGTGTACTGCATCCCAAGAATGCTGTACGGTACAGCAATCCTTCACTTCACCAAAGCCATGGAGTATAAGCTGGACAAGGCTCAGAACCATCTTTTCAAGAGAGTCCTTGGGATTCCCAATACTGCGGCTAACGAATGTGTCTTCATGTTGACCGGTCTTCTTTCCACCAGTGCTAGAATAGACTAAGAAATGCTTCTTGACCTATATCAGATCAGGTTTGAGTATGGAACCTTCCTTCTAGCACTGCATGCCAACACCCAAAAAGTCAAGTCCCTTAGGTGTATTCTTCAGAAATATGGGCTACCACCACTTGAAGACCTACTTCTCAACCCCATCCCTTATCGAGCTTGGAAGTCTACCATCAATAAGGCCATCAACGATCATGTCCAAGCTCAGATGTTACAGGGAGGCACTTCCAAGCCTTCTCTTATTTGCTGGACACTGAGGCTCTTCACTGATCCTTTGGATCTTTACCCCAAGGACCCTCCCTCTTCCATTATCAGACAAGCCTTGACTGTGAGAGCACTACTCCTTACATCAACATACTTTACCCAGTCCAGGCTCTGCAAAATTGGGAAGAAAACAGACCCAACTTGTGCCTGTGTAAACTTGAAGAGGACACTACAGAGCATATCCTTGCCAAATGCCCATGTACCCTCCACCGATGCTACACTCTCTTGGACAAGATAAGGAATCTCCTAAAGGATTTTCGATCCTCAAAAGCCTCCTTCAATACCAGCAATCCCTGCCAACTCACAGCAGCCATCCTACTACCATATGATGCTTCCCTCCCTCACAAGCTAAATGCCTTGATCCTAAAACCTACCCTGCACTTCATCTTTAACCTGCATGTCCTTTTATTGTCCCTTAAACCCGTCAACTCTCAGAAACCTGCCTGTCTTTCAATCCCCTGGACTTGACATGTACCAGACTCATTGACTCAACTTTTGCAGTGATACCTGCCGATCTCCGAACAGCGGAGGAACTGAAACGAGAGAGCTAGCCTGTAGAACCTCTTCATTTTATGAAATTATTGAAATTCAAGCCTTATTTCAAATAACCAGAACTTTGTTATTTCTTGACCATTTTCTGTAATTGAGGTATCAAATTAAAGAGCATGCAGAATTGCAGATAGTGAACTTTTTAAAAATGTGGTTTTCTTTTTGAAACCCAGATACAGCCCGCCAAATGAATTTTTGGTATCCCCTCTTCAAATTGGTTTTACTCACTCCTGCGTGAATGAGAAACAATATTAATAATTACAAATGAAAGAGGAGATTCTAAGCTTTACAATGGTATGTCATTTGTCTATTGCATTTGTGATTAGGTTATGATAAATCATCGATAAATCTCGGTTTCGTTTTTTGTGGGACGCACTGTATATACATACATAATAACATAATGGAGAGAAACAAGATTCATCGGTTAAATTTAACTGAATTTGATTTTAGTTACGTATTTTGAGTAATTCTTCTTTATTTCAATAATATTCATCTCTAAATTGTCTTTTGATCTTAATCTAGGTTTGCAATTTGTTTTATTTCATTTAATGTGATAGCATTGATATGTTAAAAATTTTTATATATTGTATTTTGCTTTATATTAATTGTAATTCATTTATTTTGTAAATATGTCTACAGGGCTCTTTTGTAAAGCAGGCCTTAGGGCTCTGAAAGGACTACTAATTACCCTGTTTTTAAATTAAATTGAATAAATAAAATAAATAAATAAATAAACAGAACGCACTGATGGTAGGCTTGTACCATCACAACGGGTTATCGCGTCGATCGCGAAACCTGACCATTCGAGAAAGGGGCCCACTAAATTTCCGAAAGGTCTGTTCCAGTTTACACAATGTTTTGGGAAAATGATAGCAAATTATTGCCCGAACCGATAACCCGATGTGACAAACCTATGGGATGACAATGACTCAAGACAGGTTTCCACTCAATAGAGGATGTTGCACCTGTTGCTCTCTTAACATTCCTTCCCCCAAATCCCAATCATTCATATTCCGTTATACTCTTGAACTTGAATTGGGATACGTCCTAACGAAAGTCACCTCAAATTCCAAAACTCTTTTAATAAGATTTCCGTTCTGTAGCGTTAAACAAAGTCATCGAGTCCTGAAAACTCTTCGCACAAAGTTAACCATTCTAATCTAATGATAATCATTGATGCAACTTATTTTATTATTATTATTATCATACACATGTATAGAAATATGAAATAATCAAAATTTTCATACAATAACGTAAGAAAAAGAAAGGTGGGAGACATGACGTCATCCGCTTTCCTTATGAATATTCATGACGGCGTGCATAACTGCTTAGAATGTTGCTTCAATGTTGTTATCAAATTTTGATGAAATTTTTTAGCATTTTCTCAGTGCATTTTACTTTGTTTATTTAGATATAATTATTCTCAGTCCGAATTACCCCTTTTTTCAATTCTTTATTCCATTTCCATTCAAAACATAATACAAAGTAATATAAATCAAGTACAATTTTACAGACCAGCATTCTTACTTCGTAAAAAAAGTATAATATTGAGCGTAAATGGAAATGAGGGGGTCCACTTGGAAATAAAAAAAATATTGCCGACTTATTCTATGCGTATATAATACAGGAAAGAAAAAAGAGAAGGAACAAAAAGGTCGAAATCATATTGATGTAAACATAATTACTGACCAAATGCAAAACTATTCGCACAAAAGTTCGGGACCCGACCTTTAATCTCTTCTATCTATAATCAAGAGCTAACAGAATAAGAATGGTTAACTTTGTGCGAAGAGTTTTCAGAACTTACTGACTTCGTCAATCCAATTCTTTAATTTTGGGGAGGAAATTTGAATGAATATAATTTCTTTGAAATGTCATAACTTTGATTTGTTATTCCCTGCCCAATTTTGATCAAATTTTCAGCATTTTGCTTGTCTGGTTTCTCTTAAAACATGTTATTTTCAGCTTTGATTCCCCTTTAACCCTAACCATGCAAAACATCGGGGAGGGTTAACCTCAAGGGGTTACGTTCGTATTTCCGAAGGTTCGAATATTCCGGAGGTTCGTTATTCCGAAGGGTCGTAATTCCGATGGTTCGTAATTTCGAAGGTTCATTAATCCGAAAACGAAAAAAGGTTCGTTAGTCCGAAAACGTGTGTCAATGTGTGTTTTGTAGAAATTAAGCTGAGCCGCCAAAGCTCAAAAAGGATGATCGATGTCCATGTTTGAGGTCTTAACCGCTGCTATTGTGGTCTAAACAATCGCCATCCCCCGCACAGAGCCTTTTTTTTAGGTTGGTAAGTGGTAATCATTAATCAAGAATGGATCTTTTAGTAGAAAATTTGAACTTGGAAAAAAACAATTTTTAAAATGCATCAATACTCCCCTAGCGGAGTTGACAGGTCTGGTAATAAGATAAACATTATGAACTAGCCTCATAAGTCTACGATCACTCCTCAGAGAGAATTCTGGGTACGTGAACGCCCCTGGTAACGATAGATCAGCCCCTTCTCACAGGGGCGGCGGAACCAGGGGTAGGGGGCACTTGCCCCTCCCTCAAAATTCCCGAAGGAAAAATGCACTTTTCTCTTTTTATTATCGAAATGAAATACCCGTTTTGAAGTACAACATAATACATTTTAGGTTAGAAAACCACATTTTGGGCTCGCGCTTCGCGCTCCTATCAGTTATTGTTTAGTAAGGTACTTTTTGGTACTGAATGTCCAGTTTTCAAGTTGGAAGTAACACAGTTTTTCAGTTCGAGCTTCGTGCTCGCATTTTTCGATTGTTAGAATATATATCTCATTCATAAGTCAATAATGCAATTCGCATTCCAACATCTCGCAAGGATGCCACTTTAACAGTAATTATATAGGCGCCTTAATTAAAGGTACTGTTTAACTTTGTGAGCAGCCGATTTAAAAAAATTTCAAACCAAGATTAAACATGTGTACAAGTGCATGTATTAGAAGAAATAAACCCTGAAAACAACCATTATTGAGAATAAAAAGCTAAAACTACAAGGCAAACCCCGATTTTCTAAATAGGCGTCTTATAGACACCTAAATAGTACACATACGTGTATGGATGAAATTGAGATGGTGTTTCCGGTCACTTTATATTTCAATTTTTGAAGCACTAAATAATCATTTTCGAACGCAATTTTTTCTGGGCTTCATTTTTGGAACATATCACAGACGCAGGTGACAAGTGTGACCTTCTAGCTCAGATTTTTTAAAAGTCAAACCAATGTTAACCAATCACTTTAAGCAAAAATTGAGTTTTACAACTTCAGATTGAAAAAAATCTAAATCGCTCGCTACAACTCTCTCGCGGAAAAATAAAGCCTTAATATATATTTTATCAGAATCAGACATCACTTCAAAAAAGCATTGCTCAACTTAATGACTATACAAAACACACGACTTCAGGCAGATGATTATTTCATGGTGAAAATATCCGTTTGCAGAAAAATGCCCATTTTGACATATAAGTGCTCTTTGGCTTTGCCCCCCCCCAAAAAAAAAAAAAAAAAACCAAACATACGTTCCACTGTCCCTGCCTTCCCAACCTAATAACAATCAAACAGCAACTATGTTTTTGCCCCACCCCCTCCCTCCACCTCGCTTGCCCTTCCTGTTATCCCGGTTTCGCCACAGATGATTTCATTTATCCGATTAACGAAACTATTTTCAAATTCTTTATTGTTTATTCAATAAGGGGCAGCCCATTCAACATCAGTTAATCTCCCATGGGCCCCTATACACAAGAATGTAAACACAGATAAAAACATTCAAAATAACATGACACATGCAAACAATGCAATAAAAGCTGAATTGCGAAGACAAATGCGGATTAACGAACCTTCTTTATATAAAAAAAAAACTTATTTCGTTTTCGAAATTACACTGCAAAAACTTTGGTATTGATTTAACACCAGCCCGGAATCTATAATGTCCACATCAGAGAAGTGTCAAACAACACCAGTTTGGTTTTGGTCAAGCACCAGATAGGTGTTTATACAACACCAATTAGTATTAAAACAGCATCGGTTTGATTCAAAACTGGTGTTTTTTTTTCAATACTTCTCTGGCGTGGACATTCCGGGCTGGTGTTAAATCAACACCCAATTTTGGTCTATTTTGCGTCATTTTTCAACCGTATTCCCGGCCATTGTAAATTTCAAAGTAAAAAGTCAGCGAGCCACTCGGTCAAAGGATTTCGAGCAGCGGAATGGTCGAGGTGTTTTAGGGTTAAAGCAGACGATTATAAAGGCAGCTGGTAAAAGTTCGACAAAAAGTTTTGAATAAGTGTGAATAAAATGTAAAAATCTCTATATTTCTAGATTCTTATTTAACAGTTTTACTTTTAATCACAACTTCAAGATAATTCATTCCGTGTTGAGACATCACAAAAAGGGAAGAAGAAACGATAAATAATAGGAAGAAGGAAAATAAGGTAGTAATAATAATATTAATGATAACAATAACGATGAAAATAATAATGAAGCTAGGAAAACAAAGAAGAAAAGAAAGGGGGATGATAAAAAAGAAGAATAAAGAAGAGACAAACACACGCTGGAAGGATAAAAAGGAGGAAGAAACTGGAAGAGGCACAAAAATGAGGGAGAAGAGGACGAGATTTACACAAAAAAGGAACGATAATAATAATATTCCGCATTTATATAACGCTTAACACATCGGAACGATTTCTCTAAACGCTTTACAGATATATATAAGAAGAAAGTCTGATATCGTACCTTTCAAGTAATGAAAAGAAGCTTCATATCGGGAAATTGATCAAACTGAACATGGCGGCAAAAGAAAATTGGTTTCAAAGAATTTGATAACCGCTTCCCATTTTTGTTGGTTGATTGTATATCATTATTATGAATATATTAAGATTGGACAAGCGGTGACCTAGTTTGATAAATCAATTACTGGAGAATGGGAAGTGTATTGAATACATTAATTAGATGTGGGCTCTGTGTACTGTACATATTAAATATAGAGTTGCTCCCGTCGACATTGTTAAATTAAAGCTCGTTGCACAATATAGGCCTACTATTTTAAAACTTAATTCAAGCATTATGCACGCCAAGCAGGCAGTAAAAATGAAGCACCTTAATACATGTTGTATATCAAACAGAAACGTATTTCACTGAGTCTAATTGTCATTTTGGTCAGTTTGCAAATGAAATATTTGAAAATCTGAATGTGTACATAAATATATAAGTAGGATCTATTCTCATGTTTTTGCAAGAAACATAGGTGAAATGATTTGTTTTGTCATCCTAACCATTTTATTCTTTGAAATTATTGGTTTCGATTGTGTACATTCATTAATCGTTTTATCAGGAAGGATATAGCAAATAAGTTGCATATAACTTATAAGAGAAATATTGTATTTAGATTTATTTGTTTGTTTAAGTAAGAATGTGTAAATTTGAATTATTGTCAATTGCTATTATCAGATAAGGGAATTAAAGAATGTGATTTAATGACATACGGCAAGAAAATAAGTCTACATTTCATTTTTATTCACACCAAATTCTTGGTAAAGTGCAATAATTTCTTCTCACTCTCTATCTCACCCCCCCCCCACACACACATGCCGCCACACTTCATTGCCATTCCTGAAAGCACTTTCCCATTATTTTTTTACAGACACCTGCCCCGGCAAAAATATAAGAGGGCATCAAAATTCTGTCAAGGTGGGATTCACTCTCTAGTTTTCCTCTACCCCCTCCCCCCTTCCCTTCCAGAGGTAAGCTATAGTGCTCTGATCGCCATCAATCTTTATTTCATCAAATCAACTCTTCAATCTTTCTTCCATTAACTTTCCGTAGCTTGCACAATTTCAAGACTACCCACCTGAATTAATGTTAATGGACATCTCACACTCAATCATGAACAGGAACTAAATTGATTACTCAAAACATTATCAAGTAATATTTATTTAAATTTGGCACGGAATAGTAGAGTATTCAATATACAATTATTTACAACAATAGTCAGACATTTATTGATCAATGGATAAACAGGATATGTGCTTGATCTATTTTCTCATTATTTATGACACTAAAAGATGGTACATACAGAGAAATATTTTCTTGAAAGTACAGTATCTCTAAGTCTATATTTTGGAAATCTCAAAGAAATGTGGGTAAGATAATTAGCATATAACATGTTTCCAATGTGGGATGTCTATGAAAAATTATTGGGATAGTGAAACGGCAAGATCTTGATATCTAGCTCATCCTGGCCTTGGAGCTTGGGGGGATACCTTCCTATGATTTCTCAAGAAATGAGATAAAGGAGGAAAAGGAAGATAAAGAGGAAGAAATTAATAATAGAGCAGTACACAAGAAGTATATGCTTGTAATTCTTTTCTTACCCCTATAATTCAATTGAGAAATCAAGTAGGTCATCTTGCCACCACGGTTGGGCTCTATTACCTTCTTCAATTACAATTATGTAGTTAAAGAAATGTTCCCATTACCTTTCAATTGAATTACACTTTTTCAATTACAATTACCAATTACTTTTGTCAATTACAATTCATTATTTTCTATAAAGTCATACATGAAATAATTTTGTATTTCATCCATACAGCCACCCATTTTAACATAATTCTAAGTGAGAGATAGGGGAGATTGGGGTTAGTTGGAAAGCAGGGTAAGTTGAAACATTGTAATTTTCGTTAACGCCTATAAATGAATTTATACATAATACTGCTCTCGATTTATTGCAATTAGCAATAGCCATCCACCATATTACAGACAACACATCTGCAACAAGCCTGGAGAAGTTAGAGAGGAATGTTTTCCTTTCTGGTTATATTTTTTTCTTTCAGAAATGTTTTATTATCTCAGAGAAGTTTATAGACCAAGTTACGTAGTTTAGGGGTATAGTTGACACTTGTTTATTCTGTGTAGATGTTTGGTGAACCTCATGAAGGTCTACCAGATAAAAAAAATCAAAATCGGTCAACAATTAAAGAAGCATTTTATGTAAATTTATATGCATAAATTAGAATAAAAAAATTTCTAGTAAAAATTCAAAATTCTGTGCAAAAGTTTGGTGAACCACATGAAGCTCTACCAGAAGGAAAAAAAAAATTGTTCAACAAATAAAGAAGCCTTTTTGTGAATTTTGAAAAATGTGCATGAAGTAGCATATTTAATGAGTTTCAAAATTCTGTGTAGAAGTTTTGAATCCCCACCTAGTGCAAACAGAATTAAAATTGGACTTGAAATGCCGAAGAAGCATTTTGAAATTGTGGACGTGCTATTATGCTAGTATCATACGGTTACACTTCGTAATTCCGAAGCTTCGTAATTCCGAAGGTTCTTTATTCCGAAGGTTCGTAATTCCGAAACACGTAAATTGCCTATACCTCGATGTTCGTTAATCCGAAAACGAAAAAGGGTTCGTTAATCCGAACATTTGTGGCGTAATTCCGACGATTCGTTATTCCGAAGGTTCGATAATCCGAAAACGAAATAAGGTTCGTTGTTCCGAAGGTTCGTTAATCCGAAAACGAAATAAGGTTCGTTGTTCCGAAGGTTCGTTAATCCGAAAACGAAAAAAGGTTCGTTATTCCGAAGGTTCGTTGATCCGAAAACGAAATAAGGTTCGTTTATCCGAAGGTTCGTTAATCCGAAAACGAAATAAGGTTCGTTAATCCGAAAACAAAATAAGGTTCGTTTTTCCGAAGGTTCGTTAATCCGAAAACGAAATAAGGTTCGTTAATCCGAAAACAAAATAAGGTTCGTTTTTCCGAAGGTTCGTTAATCCGAAAACGAAATAAGGTTCGTTAATCCGAAAACAAAATAAGGTTCGTTAATCCGAAAACAAAATAAGGTTCGTTAATCCGAAAAATGAAAACCGGGAAAGCAGAGGCAGAGGCAAGGGGAGGGGGCGGGGGACACTGTTGCCGTTCAGTTATCATATGAGGATGGGAAGGCAAGGGCGGCCGAACGAATTTTCGTTGGGGGTAAAGCCAAAAAATGAAACTCATACGTCAAAATTGGGACTGTGGTGATATTTTCACCTGAAGATTATCATCTGCTTGAAGTCATTGTCTGTTTGATAGTGATTAAGTAGAGAATAACTTTTTTGAAGTGACTTCTTATTATGGCAAAATGTATATTTAGGCTTTATTTTTCGGGAGAGAGTATAATGAGCGAGAGGCTTGGTAAAACAAATTCAAAGGTGAAGTTGTATAACGTTTTTTGTGGTCAGTTATTCTTAAAATGGCATTATTGCGAGGTGTTGCGAGCGTGAATCACAAGCTAAACTTTAGGTTATTTCAATAAAAATGAAAATTAGTTTTTAAAAATCCGAGCAGATTTCTGCTGTCATTAAAAAGATGTACATCTAAATAAAGAATTAACACGAGCGCAAAACGCGAGCTTGAACATACTGACCAGAAAAGGAACCTGTTAAAGAAAGCATTTAGTGACCTCTTTAGGATGCATATTTCACCAATCGAATGAGAGTGCGAAGCGCAAGCTGAAATTTTTCAATATTCCAGCCTGAAAACTTAACTTAACTTGTATACTTTAAAAGAGTATTTTATTTCGAAAAAAAACATGAAAAACGGCATATTTATTTTTGAAAAAGGAACTTTCCCATTTTGGAAAATATTAATTCCCCTGTTTTTTATTCCATTTTTGATGCCCCCTGCCTCCCTCCCGGCGGATCCAACTTTCGTCAAATAGAGGGGGGGGGGATTTTTTTAGCCATATTTTCCTTGATCGGCAGTTTAAAGTTGATTTTTGTTTGTTTCTTTGAAAGGGTAGTCCTAACAGTCAATAATTAGCTTTATCCTTATAAAATAAAGTAAATATGTAATAACATGATAAACCCTTTTTAAATAATGCGAGCGCGAGCTATATATTTTTGTTAATATGATGGGCAATATGTTTGCGATCTTCAAAGCGAGATGCCTATGTAACTAAATTTAGATAATAACTGCTAGCAAGAAGCGCGAACAGAATTTTAAAATATATAAGCTCTGACCTGATCTAAAGGGGACATTTTAAGAACTTTTTGCAGTTAGCCATGAAGATGATGCGTGTTTTAGCCAATGGTGGCGGAACGCATTTTTTTTGGGGGGGGGGGCAAGGTAAAAAAAGGGGGCCAATAGGGGCAATTTGGTGCAAACGGATATTTTCACCATTAGATTATCATCTGTGTAAAGAGGTTGTGTGTTTTTGTAGTAACTAAATTGAGCACAATTTTTTAAGTGATCACTAAAGTTATATATTTACGTTTCATTTCTGCGAGCGTAGAGAGCAAGCGGTTTGGGGGAAAAAGTCAAATCTGAAGATGTAAAATTCACCTTTTTGGTCAATACTGTTAAAAGGGCATCCTTGTGAGATGTTGCGAGTGAATCACGTGCTCAAACTTTTGGAAATTTCATGTGGGCCTAGAATGATAATATTGATATAGATATCATTTACCCAGGGAAGCCACTTCAGTTCTGAAAACTATTCTCCCAGCTATTTTTTTTTTTTACAAGAATGCTTAGAATGTCCAGTTTTCAGGTTGGAAAATCGGAAAAATTTGGCTCACGTTTCTCGCTCGCATCAAGTATTGTTTATTGAGGAACTCATTCTATTCCTGGTTACAAAAAAGAAATATGAAATGTCCAGTTTTCAGGTTGGAATATCACAAATTTTAAGCTTGCGGTTCGCGCTCTCATTATTTAGTTCGTGAGATATATATTCTATTCATGAGTCACTAAATGCAGTCCTCAAAAGATTACTTTCTGAAGCCTGTTGCATAAAACTTTTTACCTGAGAAAACTCTGGTAAAAACTAAAAACTAAGGTTAGTCTGATTTCCGCCAATGACTTTAGCACAGGGCAAAAACTCCTGTAAAAACAACCTGAGTTTTCTCAGGTAAAAAGTTTCATGCAACAGGCCCCAGGTCAGTATATAAACAAATTACAGCTCGCCCTCGCATTAATTCTTTAGAAAGATACACATCTTTCTCACGATTACAAAAAATGCTCCGAATGCTCACTTCACGTCTTGTTACATAAAATGTCTACTAGTTTCAGCTTGCGATTCGCGCTTTCAACATCTCACAAGGATCATTATTAGTATTATTTTTATTTTTATTACCAGCAGAAGCTGTTATTAAAAATGACATCCCCTCCAATACAAATCCTATTATCTAGAGGTTGCTCGCACGCTTCCAACACACTTGATCCCCTGCATCTTTAATTAAACCATTTGCTTATAGGCAGCAATTGCTCAGATAAAATCGAAATTGGCCTATGCTTGATGAGGGCGCCATTCTTAATGAAATACATGCTTTGGCCCCAACACACATCATCGATCGTTATTACTATATCATTGCATAATATCGTGTAATCTTGTAATGACAACATCGTTTTTGTTACCAAAATGAATTATTTTCATTTTCGGAAATACGAACCTTATTT
The DNA here is from genome assembly GCF_018143015.1 of Lytechinus variegatus. Lineage (NCBI taxonomy): Eukaryota > Metazoa > Echinodermata > Echinoidea > Temnopleuroida > Toxopneustidae > Lytechinus > Lytechinus variegatus. The sequence continues at coordinate 2,024,084 of NC_054744.1, read as the reverse complement.
AATTTTCGGATTAACGAACCTTATTTCGTTTTCGGATTAACGAACCTTATTTCGTTTTCGGATTAACGAACCTTCGGAATTACGAACCTTATTTCGTTTTCGGATTAACGAACCTTCGGAATTACGAACCTCATTTTGTTTTCGGATTAACGAACCTTCGGAATTACGAACCTTATTTTGTTTTCGGATTAACGAACCTTCGGAATTACGAACCTTATTTCGTTTTCGGATTAACGAACCTTCGGAATTACGAACCTTATTTCGTTTTCGGATTGACGAACCTTCGGAATTACGAACCTTCGGAATGACGAACCTTCGGAAATACGAACCTTCGGAATAACCGAACCTTCGGAATTACGAAGCTTCGGAATTACGAATGTATGCGGTATCATACACACCAATTATATGAGCCTAGGTTAAGTCAAACTGAAGTTGTCGCATACAAGGAAAAGTTAACGGACGGATAGAGCAGGGACATCACGTCCCTGGATAGAGGGGCACCGAGCATGATAGTCCTGTCTAGGATAAATGTATGGCACAAGCATAGAGCACGAATTCAAACTTTTTACAAAGATTTTCAAGGTATGGGCCTGAGTTTTCAGTTTTCATACACAGTGTGTAATGTTTTATCATTCGAACTTTTGTGAATTTTTTTGAATTTTTTCATAATAATGAATTAAGGCTGAACTTCTCTTGGCCAGGTTATCCTTATTTGGAAAGGTTGGAATATCAGTCATTAGATTTTGTAAAATTTGTTCCCACTGTATGTAAGAAATTCTTGTTGAGAAATATGACCTTTGGCAATTCTCAAACATTTCAAATGCAAGCAATGCAAGATAGTACTGTATACCTAGGGGGAAAGAGGAATAAGGAGAAATAAGTTTTCAATGAATGTTATTGAGTAAAGAGAGTAAAATAATTGAATGTAATCAAAAGTAATTGAAGTCAATTACAATTACTTTCCATTTATAAAATTCACAATTACAAATCACAATTACTCAAAAATATGTAATCAATTAATTAATTGATCCGATTACTTTACCGTGCTTGCCACCCATCAAAATTTTCTGAAGCTGCAGCTATTGTAGCACGAAACATAAAATTGAACAATTAATGATAACTGTATATTCATAGAAAACCATGTATCCTACAAAAAGTTATAATCAGCTGAAAACATTGATTGTTTCTCTTTATTTTACTGACCAGGGCTTCACAAAATAAAACAAAACCAATCTTACAATGACTTGAGCATATCTGTAAACCAATGGAAAATAATGTATAACAATCAATCAAGTGTATCTAAACTAGATACCAGGGACAAGATTTTTCATAAAGGATCCATTTAGTTACACATTAAAATGTTGACATTTACATGTACATATTACACATGAAATATATGAACTCACAATGAACATCCAACATCTCAAACATTGCCAAAATGCATACAGACAGCAATCTTTATTTTTAAATCATATTTGTTAAAATAAATGTTACAAAAAAGAACATATAAATAGGCTGATATGTTCCTTGCTCCTCTTAAAAAACATAAAAAATAACTCCTTTGCAATGTAAAACTCAACATTTACATGATTCTGGAAGTCTGAAGAAATAAATTGCAAGAAAGTCAACCTGATTAATAACTCTGATCATCTAGTTAAAATGTATATCAATTTAACTTCATGTTTTGGTGAACTTAGAAATAATGAAGTAAGTCTTTGGTGTAAATCATCTGAAACCATTATATACAGTACTTTTCCATTCTCCCTTTTAATTCTGAACTCCTAAAAATATTATACTAAAGAAGGCTTCCTGTTAAAAGTGCCAAATAGTGGATCCCATCTTTTTTTTTAAATGTAATTTAAAGACTAACTATCAGAAAGCAAAAATAAATAAAAGCAAGTTGGAAAGCTCATTGGTTACAAAACACAACTAATGCCAGTTTCATGCATTTTCACAGCTTACCAGCTGAATATTTGATCCTTCTAACTCGTCGTTTGGTTGACTTTGTAGTTGAGATTCGCCTCATGGTAATTCATTGTTTTGGGGAATAATTTCATAATGCTATGAACCAATAAAACGGGCCCATAAAAAATATCCAAGGTTATGGCCTTCTATTAATTCAAATCCTGGTAATGTTGGATCATCATCAGGATATTGATTTAAAAGTACTGTTAAGTGCAAAGAGGAATTTGACAAGATATAAACCACCCCTCCCCCCTAAAAAATAAAGAAACAGAAAAAGAAAGTGTCTGTGATAAATAAACAAATATCTCACAAATAATTGCACATGTATTTTTTCAAAAATTTTCAATGTAAAAAGCAAATAAAATTGATCTTTTGTCTGTACATCTCAATAAACAAAGTAAAAAAATACGGCTTAACCCTATCTTAACTGGGCTCTTTCTTACCATTATACTGGGGGGTGGTCAATATGACCCCCAATCCCTCAGATCTCGGCCGTTGGTGCGCGATGACCGCAAAAATTTACACACTCATAGAGCTAGATCTAAACTACAAGACTGTGTAGTAAAATTTTCAAAAAAATAACTGCTTATAAAGTTATATATTTTATTAATTATCCAAATAAGCGTATGAAATTTGCCCTAATTTGGGTTTATGTGTATGTTTTTGCCTTGAACTCACTTTACATAGCTAGTAGAATGCTAATTTTAGGTGAACATATCTTTCTTACAAAAATCTACAAAAAAATTGGCAAAAAAATAATGTATTTCCTATATATCTTAATGCTTTTTTAATTCTTATGTATTTCTTTTTTTTCAAACCTTTGTTTTTCATTGTTTTTTCAATAAACTTTGTCGGGGACCCTTTTGCAATCATAAGCAACATAAAATAAATCCACATAAACCAACAATAGTAAAAATAATCATACATTTATGATTTTTTATTGAAAAACAAAATTTGCATTGACTTTATACACGTTTTTGAGCAATTTTGGGATCGACATGCTCTTACAAAATATTGGGTATTTGTAATTTCGAAAAACGCGTAACCGGGAGTCGTAAATTTGGTCTCAAAAGATGCGCAAGACTTGAAAGTAAAAGTCAGCAAGCGATGCAGTCCAAAAATTTGCGCGGCAGCTAAGCGGCAAAATTCGTTGAGAGGGGTCAAATTGACCCCCCTCCCCCAGTTTAATAAGGGTTAAAAATACAAAACTAATACTTGGCACTTATGACAAAATTAGAATACTGTTTTCTTCTCTTTTCTTTTGGTGATCCAATCAATATACAGATGAAAAAAATACATTACAGAAGAGAGGATCATAAAGAAAAAAAACACTTATGTACAATAAGACAAATATGAAACCTTTTTTATAAGCTTCCACTCCATAATGATTGTTAAAATATGATAGCGATGCAAACTTAACCTAGAAACAAAAAAAAACAAATTAATGAGAAGACAAAGAGTGGCATGATGAAATGTTTGATTAAAGCTTGGTAAAAGCTTGTTAAAATTTTTTAAAAAGTCATGTTCTCAAAAATATGACATATGTGCATCAAGGGTAGTCCAGTAAAGGATTGCTCATGTTTTTAGAGCCCATTGTTTTTTTAATGTATGAGCCCATTGTATTTTTTTTAATTAATTGAGTCCACTGTTTATGTTTGGCTAACAGCTTAGCAACAGGCATGAATAGCAGCTGGTTACATGCTGAATTAAGTCTTATGAATAAACCATGGTTTTAAACCACAGATTGAAAATCACCTTTGTGAATTCAGGCCATTTGATTACACCATGGAGGTGTAAATAAAAAATATATGAAAAATATAGAAGATAGAGGAAAGTAACTCTCCTTATATTTCCACATAAAACAATAACACAATTTCCTCATTTACTAAGAAACTCATTCCACCGAGTTGCTTCCTTTTATCATGAGATGGCAGAATGCATCATAGATGACAACCAAAAATCATTGGGCGTAAGAGTGATTGGAAGCAGTTGTCTCAGGTATGCAAATGGCAGCCATTTTTGCCAAATAAGCATGCCACATAAGTTGCTGGACAAATATAGTGGTTTCGAATTAATGCTGACAGAAAAGTTTGTGGCAAGAGTAAAAAACAATATTATTTGTGAATTTCATAAACTCTCCATGATTCATAAAGAATATTAGAGTAAAAAGAATATTAATATTAAAGTAAAAAAAGGTCCATGGTCCATTGTACAGAATTTCCATTGAAATGGCTCTTAATAAAAAATGACCAATAAAAAAGAAAAGACATGTTTGAATCAAGCATGTATGTTCTTTGTAGTCCCTTACATACATTTCTGTGTACATTGTATGTGAATCTTGGCAGATCTGGGTGATTCCAAAAGCTTACATTGAACATCAAAGCTTAACTATTATCATAGTCAACCTTTCCAGATGACATTCATAGTGTCTCCCATAATCTGTCTTGTGACTAGAACTGAATTTTATACCCCAAGGAATAAAGATCACTCATCATGGTTACTACCTGATTGGTCTATGACTCACTGCTTTCTACTTTTGCATTTGGTCTCATCCTGCATGGTCCAATCATAGTGTATTTAATAACTGTTTGGTCTCGTTGCCATTTGGCCCATTTTCCATTTTGTGTTTTATCCTACATAAATTAAATCCTGTATGCTGATTGGTTTAATTAGCATCATGTGACCAAACATATTCTCACCAATTTGTGATGATGTTGAAAATGAAACACCCACTGAAGAAAATTGCTATTCCGTGACGTCAATGATGGATTAGTGCACTATTCCATCATTGACGTCACAGATCATGATGGCGCAAGCACTATTGCGTTCCACGCTCTAAGCACGTGGCTTCAGGAAAAGTAGCAGCAGGGTTATCTTGATTCAGATGAAAAAAGGATGAACTATGAGATTGTCAAGATCTATTGCTCTAACTTATTAAAGTAGGATATAAAACAAATATACCAGGCCTTTATTTTGAAAGTATAGAAAGAATTATTAATCCTCGGTTGTAAACTAATAATAAAATTACTGTTTCTCCCTCGGGGCTCCGCCCCTTGGAAAAAATAATGCCAGTCCAACCTCGGATGAATATTTCCAGCTATGCTTACTCAAAGCCTGGTATATTTGTATATCATTTCCAGTTAGACTATACCCATTTCATCTAATATACACTTAGTCTATACACTAATGGAGTGTTGCAAGAAACTTGTGATTAATTGCAAGTCTATTGTCAGTCCCTAAAATCAATCATATATCTTGTAGTTTGTGATTGATTGCTGAACTGCTTCTTGCAATTAGTTAGTAGTGTAATCTGATAAAATTGATACATTGATTGTAAAATTCCAACAAAAAATGTGCAATTGATTGCAAATATTTTCTTGCAACACCTCCTTAGTCTACATGGTAAAATGAACTGTTTATGGATAAGTCTTTTCATTTTACAAAGCAAAAAATAATTAGTATATGAAGTGTAAATTAGATGAACTAGGCATTAGACTAAATGAGAATTCGACACGTGGGTATTCACCAAGTGTTGTTTAATGGAAATTGAAACAAATATGTTTAAGCTCATTTTGTATCATACCACCCGAGATGTAGACCAACTGGTTGTAGACCAACTGGTTGTAGACCAAGCAAAAATACACCTAATCAGTCACTGGCCAGAGGTAATATCACCACTCCTAATCTGCCTCTCACCTTCCATTAAGAAGATCTGACAAGCTTTGTGAAGAAGATGTACTCCAATCTTTCGTTTCTTTGCCCCGGACCAGCTGTGAGCCACTCCATAGTAATCTCCTCTCTTGGCGTTGGTGAGGCGGGAAAGACCTTTATGAAGAAATAGAAATGGTACTGGTGAATTTCACGAGACTGGGTTATTCATACAAATACATATAAACATGGGTTAGTAGAGTTTGGTTTTCAGATACAAGATGAGGATGTGGGGGCAATGTGGTAGAGTAGTCTTGACTCTTGTTTTTTTTTTAATCAGAGGCCCATGAATTTTCATCTCAGCCATGGCTGATTCATCATCATCATCACCACCACCACCACCATCACAATCATCATTATCATCATCACCACCACCACCACCACCACCAAAATCATCATCATCACCACCACCACCACCACAATCACCATCATCACCACCACAATCATCATCATCGTTAATATCATAAAATAGTACCAGTAAAGGGAAGGCAAAAAAATTTATCAGTGGCATGTGTAATAAAAGCTCACAATGATTTGGTGCTTCAAAGCTCAGAAGCATTTTTTATTAGTAGAAACGGTGATACAATTCACCCATCTCTAATATGCATGTAACATACATTATATAATGGTGATAAGGATCCAGTTCATATGGCTAAAATCTATCATATGACTAGTCATTTATTTTAGCTAACAGGAAGTTTGCTAATGACTGATACTACACATTAGTTCTACTGACTATTCATAGTTTTAAGACAAGAGTGTTTAATCAAATAATAATGCACATTTGCTATCTTTGGAACAGTCCAGATGCCCTCAGTTTTGGCTCAGGCATGTTCCAAAAGCACACATGGGACCATGTATTACCAAAGGGAATAGATATTGATATTCAAAATAAAGCATTTTGAGGGTTCTCAAAAATCAAATGGTTTTTCACCAAAGATATTATTAGCACCTCACCCCACAGTACCTTATATTGTTGATATCTTCAGGAAAATTCCTTTCAGACTAAATATACTTTTATATAGCTCATGTTGAAATAAATGTATCAACAACATTTTCTATCTAAGACCAATGGCTATTATTCTATCCAATTTCTTTTCATGCCAAATTACATCATATATTGAGCCAAAAAGATTTTCATAGAGGCTTTCCTTTTTCAATCAACAAGGGCTCTTTGAAATTTTTTGTGTGCATTTCGACTTTTTTGTCCCTGTATAATTTGTAGTTGACTTGGGCATGCATGAAGAAGACTAATTAGAACACTTACCAAGTGCATCAATCATACAAGCTTCTCTGGTGTAAGCTTCCACTGGTATAACATTCTGGAAACAATGTAATGAAACCACACCCATTCCGCCAGACCATACATCTAAGATGTGAAGAACTTTAGAACCAGGCTATGGTAAAAAAAAAGAAGAGGAAAACATTAATTGAGTTCATATAATCACACCTAACAGGGCTCTCACTTAACGGGGCATTCAACTGAGAAGTCACATTGGAGGGTGAGGGGGGTAGAGATATTATCTTTCAAAATTTGCACAATGAGATATTAATTAAGCAGCTTAACATTTGAAAACAAATAATTACGAGTGCTAGTAGATCAGGCGTGAAGGGTGTTATGGATTAGGCACCAAGATGTCTGAAAACAGAAAGTGAGTAAAATTGGTATGGACTGAGGAACCATAATTTACTTTTGAACGAGTTTATGATGCAGGGTGTTAGTTTTTGTATAAAAATCATTAGACCTGGTAAAAGTCTAGGACTAATAGGGTTATTAACACTTTGAAAAGACAATGTAGAGTTTGGTTGAATTTGTACTGTCCGATTTGTTTATCACGCCACTGCAAATGGCTTCCATTTGATGTACAAGTCAAGCCTGTTGCAAAGTTCATAACGACTAAATTTTTCCATGACTTGCCACTTTATCAACCTTAACCTTTAAACTTTTTCTTTGGTTGTTACAGCAAAAATTGACAACTATGATTTTTTTTTTTAGTTTCCCGATGGCCAGTTTAGTTTAGGGGTCAAAGTGATCATTTTGAAAAAGCATTGCTTATTATATAGGCCTGAGTCATAACATTTTATTTTCTGAGACGGTGCTTGCTGGTGAGTTTTCGGAGAGAAAGATGGACCAGTAAAAAATAAAGAAATCCATTAAAAAACTAAGTGTTACCAAAGAAAATGAAAATCAACCAATTTAAGAAGTAAACTTTCCTTTTGAAATCTTCAATAAACCTAGTCAGGACCACACAGAGAAATAAGATTACAGAGCAGGATTTATCAATTTTAATGCTTGAATTCATATGCCTGAAACAAAGTTACCATATATGTCACTCAATATGGGTTGTTTTTTTTTAAAGTTTTTAATGCACAGCTAAAATGTACATGCATGATGTCAACCAATCACATTCCATCAATATTACTTTAAATCATAGATATCTAAAGATGTGAATTTACCTTTTTAGTCATTTTCTTCTTGAGATGATCAAGAGCTTCTTCAAAGTGTGCATAAGGTCGTGACCTTTTACCCTTGCCCACATAGAATATGGCTGATACAAAGGTCCTGAATGTCTCCAGCTGTGTGAGTTTGGGATACCTGAAAAACAAAAATTCATACCTCTTTAATATACTTTCCAGGACAAACTCTTGATCTCACGTGTGATATAAAATGCAATTTTCCAATGCACTGGGGATATATTAGCTCTTTGTATTTTTTAGATAGTTCAAAGACAAAAATTCAAAATGGTATTAATGTTTTAAGCAGCCATAAAAGAGTATTTAATTTTTTTGACTAGGCCCTATCAATAAAACCACAAATTTCAATTTGCCATCAAATTTTCAACTTCTGAAGCTTAAAGGTAAATGCCAGTTGTAATAACAATATCAAAATGAGTTCGTACAGAATCCAATGAAATGACCACCAAAGTGTCTGTTTGTATAAACAATACGTATGTGCCAAAGGATTCTGGAAGAAATTGTGTAATTGCTAAGAAATCAGGAAATAAGCACAGGATTAGGGTCAATCGTCGGCCGACATTCAAAGCAATAATAATAATACACTGTCCCACGTGTGCTTATGTGTTGGTGATCTTCAGAGTGAACATTTTTCAGCATAGATTTCAAGATTTCACAAAGTTCAGTTTATGTAACTGTACCAGACCTAGATCCTCGATGATATACTGACAATTAAGCCTGGTTTTACAGACTTTCTCATGAAATCAGCGTTTATTGCAACTACTGGCATTTTTCTTTAACTCCATTCCCAATTTCCAATCTGACTTTGCTCTAACTTACAACAATATTTCTATATTGTGCCCTCAATTGTTCTCTATCATTTATGTTCTTTTTTGGTTCATGCATGAACAATGAACTTATCTGTCCTGGGTGTGCTAATGGCTAGCATCAAAATGAAAGAATTGGCCACAATTGAAATAGCAGTCTGAACTGAACACTGTCAAACAAGTGATGAAAGAACTCACCGACTAGGAAGGTCCCTGGTTACACGTGGGTCTAGAAGAAGGTAATTAAAGGATGACTTCAATTTGCCCTCTCTCCATTTTCTCTTTGGATCAGGTTCTTGAAACTGTTCCACCATCTGCTTTTCAAGGTCATGACTCTCTGGTAAGGGTTTGCTTTCACTCAGTACCTCAGCCAGTTCATACTGAAAATCTAAAGCAAAAATTAAAAATATCCTTATCTCATTCCTGATATAAATAGATCCAACTTTCATTGATGACCAATATAATCAAAACTTCCTGATACTTCTTTATAATTCATTTTTCAAAATGTGCCTGGAGAGCATCATATGTTCAAATCAATTCTACTTAATAATTCCAGTTACAATTACCAGTAAAAAAGTTAGTTGCATAGAAACAAAATATTATAGTAAACCGGCAGACCCTGACACTGAAATCAATACATAACAAAAAGTTTTGGTTCAAGATAAATGATGGTTGTTTAAACCCAAGATTAATAAATCCCACAAACAATATCAGGTAAAAGCAGCCAGTGGCATGAACATTCTATTGTTCCCTTGTAAGAAGTGACTAATGCATAATCAACCTTGGTTCTTGTCAAACATCTACTTGTAAACTTACTATTATTGGCCATATCTTGCTTCTGTTTCAATCTCTTGGTTGTGCAACCACCATCCTGCATTAACCTTACAAGGAAATTGAGGTATACTGATCTTGTAGTCGCAGTAACTGGTCCAACATCCTCACCATGATCATGAAGTTTAGCCTTCAGTTCAGTGTTTGTCAGCTTGGCAAGTTCTGGCGGAATCTCCAACCTTTGAGGCACGTCATCCTCAACAGAGTCTGATTTGAAAGAAGCCCAATCGTAGATAATGGTGTCGTCTGCAGGAGCGAAGCTAAAGTTGAGCAGAGATGGCTCGCTTCCAGAGGCAGGAAGGAAGTGTTCTTCAATCAGAGAAGTGCCTGATCTTCTGTTATAGTACACGGATCTTGAAGACACGCTGGAGCTTGGAGAGGAGAGAGCACTACTGGATGTTGGAGAAGATAATGGAGATGCCTCACAAGCCTCAGAAAGTGATTGCTTCCTTTCGTTTACTTCAATTTCAGCTGTATAATATGAAGAAATAGATGCATCTTCTTGTCCTTTTTCGCTCACACTGCTGATCACTGCAGACTCTGGTGAACACAAGGCCCCCTGCTCTTCAAAATCTATACTTGGATATTTAAGAGGACAGAACACTGTCCTCCTCCTGTCTTTATCAGTAGCCTTTGTGAAAATAACAGTGTGATCTGGAGAGGTCACATCTAATCCAAAGCCAGTCAATGTGTGTTCATCGGCTGATAGGGCGCCCTCTCCTTCAGAATGTACCTCACTCTGACTTGGACTGGTCTGACGCAAAGATGGAGATACTACAGACGATGATGAAGACCTGTTGGATGAGCTTGATGACAGACTGTAGTTGTCAAGGTTCATGGAGAGCAATGCACGATTTAAGGAAGTATCTCCATATGATGACTGCACGCTCTCTGGACGATCGTAACATGATGTGTGAGTTGTTGGATGGTGCTTTGGGAATGATATCTCATAGTCATCTAGATCATGGTCAGTGTCATCTTCTTCCTCCTCTTCTAAACCTTGAGAAAGGGACTCATTATCTGTGGAACTCAAAGTTGGGCTGGTTGCAGAGCCCGGACTCCAGCTGTAACCAGCATTATAATTGTAAAGGTGGCCATCTTTGTCAGGTGATGGGTTACTCAGCATCTCATGATCGGACAGATAACTTGGAGAACCACAGATATCTATACGGAAGAAAATAAAGAACAACAAAATGCAATGCAAATATGAAAGAAAGATAATGCCAAGGTAAATGACCTTTCACCCCCAAACCAAGATTTTGCAATGTGGGCAGGCGACATGTAGGGTAGCCAGAGGCCATCTCGCTGAAATACTGTTACATACATTGTATATTTGCAATAGAGATAAGGTACCGGGTATTTCATTGTTGGGAGCATGATTTTTATTGTAAATTTATTGTTTCATGATGAAGATAATTATGATGATGATGATCCAAATGCATATTTATTTTATTGTTCGAAATAGACATGAAATTAAATACTCTGAAAATTTCCTTTGCCCTATTGATCGAAGGCACGGCAGCTGCTGTGCAGGGCCAGATCGATGAGGCTCTATCCCTTTAATTGTTGAATGCCAAACATGGTAGCAGCAACTCCCATTTTTTAAGTCTTTGGGTCTGACGCGGCCGGGGTTTGAACTCCAGACCTCCCGGTTGTAAGATTGACACTCTACCAACTGAGCCAACACTCTGGATGATGATGATAGTGATACGAATCATTAATGATGTTGATGATGATTATGGTGATGAAGATGGTGATGATGATGACAAAGGTGATGATTACAACGATGGCGGTGATGAGGATTATGATGATTTAAGATGATGGTAATGATTATAAAGCCAAATTTTTACCATGATTGCTTTGTTCCCGAGAAGCAAGTGGAATACTCCTGACATCATCCACATTGTCTTCTTCTGGGTCGCTACATTGACCATCCATCCACATATCCAGAAGATTGATGCAATCCCAGTGGTTACTACTCTCAGCCATGTTCTTGGCCGTATTACCCTCCTCATCTTCTATTGATGGGTCACCCCCGTTCCACAGGAGGAGTTCCAGGGCTTGAAACCTTCCCCATGAAGCAGCTACATGGACAGGTGTGAGCCCCTCTGTCGATCTATTGTGAAATGAAAGGTTCAACAAGAGACCATTTGAATTTCAAGGTACAAAATGGACTTAACACAACCTTTCTGTTGTCGGTTATCAAAATATTGTGCTTCAAAATTTTGAAATATGAGGTCATATCAGGAAATGTAAATGGTGGCAAACTCATATTGTCTGAAACTCCTGTAGAGAATTCTTTCTATAGGCAAAAGAAGGCTTAACTACTTTTGTCCTACCTATAAAATGGAGTCTTTTAAAGAGCTGTTCTAAAAATTGTTGAATTTCTAGATCGATGAGGATTTTTTATCATCCTGGCAGTTACATATTGTTTATCAATTTATAAAGATAATGTATACAAAGCTATATGTACCTTTGAATATAATTATAGAATATTTGAACTTGCTAATATCCTGCTAAAAGACTGATCATCTCTTGCCTCCTGGTGGCTTGATAGCCTTAGCATTGAGCTGGTGTGTGGTCTTGGTGTTTTGATTCTACATTATATTCAAAGTTGTGAGTGACCAACTTACAAATGAGGTAGAAATGGGAAAATCAACATTTTGGAACTCCCCCTTTACATACAATTACTTTGTACACCTCTTCATAATGCACAACATATAATCAGCAGTAGGTTGTAAAAATCATTTGTGGACAGCGCAAAGAAAGCTACATTTTTACAGTAATGTCAGAAACAGACACCTTCTTTTGTCTAGAAAGAGTTCTCTGCAGGAATCAGGAAACCTCTTTCAGACAAAGAAGTTTATAGTATTACCATAAACTAAGCTTTTTCTGAGCCGTCCTCAAAATTGTTACATTTTGAGATACAAGATTTGAATAGCCCACTGAGGAAATAATGGACAGTCCATGCTTTAATGTCATTCAACATTATTGCCAGACTCACCTGACATTAGGGTCTGCATTGTGTTGGAGGAAGAGAGTGGTAAGCTCTAGAGCATGACGAGAATCACAGCCAACTGCAAGATGAAAAGGAGTCACACCCTCGGCTGGAAGAAGCAGATTTGGACATGCTCCTTCTTTTAGCAACGTTGCTGCCCGGCTGCAAATTTGTAGAAAATAATACATTAAAAAGTTAAAAAACCAATTACTGCAATCACGAAAATCTGAATTCATCTCTAAAGTTAAACTGCTGTAAGAAAATGATAGCACTCATTGCAAATGTCTATTGCATTGCAATTCTACAATTGATTTCTGTATCCGTATTGTTCAGTCAGCAAAATACCAGGGTTGGCATATCACGCTAACAGAGATACATCACATTCCATGTTGCAAGAAACTTTGCAGGTAATTGCAAGACATATGAATAATTTACGAGCCCTAGAAATAGATTTACAATCAATCAGAAGATCATGCACCAGTACACACATCTTGTCTTGTCTTTCCGTTGATACCCACAATCAAAGTGTTGATTATTATGGCAAAGTTGAAAAAAGTTGACTTGACCTTGTCTGCGATATCCTTCTATACTGTACATATTCAATAGAATTGTAATTGCCAGCTCAGAACCAGCCTGTACACAGCCACTCACACTTGTGCGAGACCGAGGTTAAAGGAAACCTAAGCACTTGCCCGATTGCCCGGGGCAAGTAAAAGTTAGAGTCGTGCAAGTGTTTTGAAGTAAAGACAAAAAATACTTGCCCGAATCGGGCAAGCAAAATTCTCATTGTGAAATTATATTTTACAAAGTTTCCCCATGCTTCACACGCAAAAATACCCTCAATTCAAATTGCAAGCCAGTTTGCGACATTTTTTGTGATCTACACACAAAAACACACACACCATGCACATGTGGCTGGTGCGCCCAGCCTCCAGCTTGTGTGGCAGGCATAAAGGATCTCCATGCTGCTGTGCACACCCGTACTATCCCCGATCACTCTGAATCAAAGTGAACAAGCTCACATGAAAAATAGTTTTCCAACAAAATAATCACAAAATCGGAGGAAATTTTTTTATACTTAAATTGATTCTCATATTACTGATTTGGTGATGTGATCGGAGGAGCAAGTTATTGAGTTTTCATAACTAGTTTCAGCCGTTGTTTTGAGTGTTGCTGTGATCGGTGTAGGGGGAAGAAAGATGCGTGCAAGTCCACGATGCCGCGATGGTTCATTTGATTTAAAGTTTGTCAATGTTTCTCTGTGAAATTTTATTCATTTCTAAAATGTTTATTTTTCCAACAATTTTCAAAATATATTTTAAACAAATATCAGCAAGATTTTTGTTTGATGATTGCATTTTTGTTTTGTTTCAAATTTGAGCTTTCTTCCTCTTTCTTTCTTTTCCTTCCTTCCTTCCTTCCTTTCTTCATCCTTACTTGCTACCTTCCTTTCTTTTTTCTTTCTTTCTTCCTTATTTACTTCCTTCCTTCCTTTCTTTCCTATCCTTTCTTCATCCTTTTTTCTATCTTTCCCCCTTGCCTTTTTTTTGTTCCATCTATCTTTCTGTTCAATCTTTCCTAGCTTTCTTTCCTGATCTTTTTTTCTCTCTCTCTGATCATTTTTCTTTCTTTTCTTCATTTTTTACATGTACTTTTCTTTTTTTTTTTAATTTCTTCATTTTTTCTTTCCTCTAATTTTTCTTTGCTTCCTTCTCCCTTTCTCTCCTTTTTCTTTTCGTGCTTTCTTTCCTTCCTTCTTCCATTATTTTCTTTTTTTTTATTCACCCTTCACTTCATTCTTTCCTTCCACTAACGTTTCATCCTTTCTTAAATTCTTTATTTTCTTCTTTCCTTCTCTATTTCCTCATTCTTTCTTTCCTTTTTTGCTATCTCCTTCCTTCCTGTTTTCCCCTTTCTTTTTCTTTTCTCTCAAAAAAATAAAGAAAATTTTGTTCTTCATTCTCTTTCTTCCCTTTTTCTTACATTCTTTTCCCCCTTTTTAATTTCTTTCCATTCTTTCTTTCATCCATAATTCATTCTCGCTTCCTTTCCTGTTCTTTTCTTTCCCTTTATCTTTATTTCAAAGAAGGAAACCTTTTTTTTCTTTCCTTTATTCTTTCTTTCTTCTCCATTCATCTCTTTTCTTTCCTTTTTTCTTTCTCTCCTTCATTCTTTCCTTCACCCATTTGTTCACCTTCCCTTTATCTTTCTTTCCTTCTTTCTTTATTTATTTTCTGTGATTCCCCTTTTTATTTTGTGTCACGGTCATATACAAAAGCACATGAAAATATATGAGAGAAAATTAATCAAATGGCATATTAACACCAATTTCAGTCATAGAAGGTCACATAACTTTGAAAAAAAAATATTACAAAGCACAATAGTTCACGTTGAAAGAGAGGGGGCAATGGTATAGACATGTAACACCGTAGTACTTTCTTTTGAAGCGGTAAAACATTATTTTGAAGGATTTTTAAGGGCAAGTGAAATGTATTTTGGGCAAGTATTTTCCAACTATTTAGAAATTCACTTGCACGAATGGACAAGTACTTCTAAAAAGTTATGTAGCACCCTGCCCAAGAAGAGAAGCAATCTTATTGGAAATAGAAAAATGACAGGAACAATTTTAAAAAGTTTCATCAAAATCAGTTATGAAATAAGCAAGTTATGGACCTTTAAAAAGTCTTGTTATAATTTCTATGGGGATCCTCAAATTGGCAAACATGCTTCAAAATGGCTGATTTGTGGACAACTCTCCATTTGTTTGGTACACAAATTTTCAGATTTTCCCCTTTATTTTTACGTTTCACATTATCTCCTCCTTACCTAGCTCGAGCGAAGTTCGTGCAGGCTCCACTCCACTTCATTACCACTACACCTACCCAAACTTCAAGACCATGAACTCGATCTCATATTCCGAGTGACAAGGTGGGTTTTTATGGGGGGGGGGAATTCATGCAACATCATGATGTTTAAAAACAATTAAAAGTAATAATATTCTTACTTTACACAACGTTTCACTTCTTTTCCATGCTTCAATCAGTCTCAAAATTGGTGATTTAGAGCCAACATGAAGTTCCTCATACATATAATTCGCTGCCAATTTAAAAACACTGCATGTGCGAGGGTCCAAGCTCGGACAAGACCCGGGCGGTAGTACCTCGTGCATATCGCACCTGCATGCGATGTTATGAAATCGGCAGCAAATTATTTATATGTGTGAGGAACTTCATCTTGGCTCTAAATCACCAATTTAAACACCTCTAACACATACTAATACTAAAATACTTAAAGTGCGTAGGCCTACGTCTCAACAGTCACAGCCACAGGCACAGTATTCTCGTGCCCGATGCGACGGGCGAGGGATCGCCTCCGGCTCCGATCCGACCCACTCGCACTCGGTAATGGAGCATGAGCTCGCGCGTGTTGTAACTTGTTAGGCTCTTCTTTTTTGGTCTTGGATAGCACGACTAAGTACTGTAAATCAATTTTTAAGAGTTTGCCAACGAACCTGAGGTGCTCATCGTTAATAGCTTGCACCAATCGACTTGATTTCTTGAGTTTTGAGGCAGCCATTGCCCGTATCATCTGAATCCATTACCGATATAAATAACTGGCTGTCATTTTGAGATTCCCGGGGATCTTATCTACAAAGACCTTATCAAAAAGAGGAGACATATTGACATGGAGCTGCGTAGCAAATTAGATCAGCGCCGCGTAGATACGTATACCAATCTCTCCAATAACGCTCTTTGTCATTTTTAATGCGCCAAGCACGCTGTGTGTGGTCTGCAACTCTGTCAATAAACGAATTAAGTTACTTCAGAAACAAAGCCGGATGAATGAATTTTCTTGCCATTGATTACAAGTGCCAGAGGAAATGTATCAGCGCTATTTTATTTGGTATCCATTATCATGAGAGCTTGTTATCATCACCGAATCAGCGTATATAGTGTAGATCAAAATGCCGCATTATATTGATCGAATCGCTGTAGCCCTTCTTCGCCCACTCCGTCGGCTTCGTTTTAACGAGGTAGGGCTATTCGCTCCTTGGTGGAAGTCCATATCCAACGGCATCGCTGTGTCTCGATCTCATCATCACAGACTTTGCTGTTATACTTATATCAAACGGACTTACACGGCATCCAGGCAGCATATTATACACAAACTGAAAAATATAAGTGCTGACAACTTCCAAGATGATAAATACGCGTCTTCTTTTTCTTCATGTCTTGAAAATCAAAGAACAATTTTTGCTTTAGCTAGTGGACATGGAAAATGTGGAGTTGCAATTGTGAGAGTTTCTGGTCCTCAAGCAAATATGGTTCTTGAGAGAATGATTCCTAGAAAGAGAGCTGTTGGAGTCAGACAAGTAGTTTTATCTCCCATTCATGATCCCACAACAAATGAATTAATTGATCATGGGTTGATAATGTGGTTTACTGGTATGCACTTTTTTTGTATATTGTTGCCTATTTTTTTTATACCGGACTGGTATATAGAATTGGTTTTAACTGTAACTGATCATATTCTTGTCTCTTTTTTTTTAGCGGCTATTAGTCATATTGAATTTTGTTGCCAAAATATGACGTTTAGAATTTACTCTAATTTACACTCTTGTCGGACTATATTTGGATATATACTATAGTATATATAATGAATTCAAAACTCAGTAAAAGGATCATGATAAATCATCAATTCTTTAAACTCATTTCCAAAAAGCATTTGACCGGCCTTTTCATAGATACAATTTTATCTTACCATCTTTTTTTGCAATGCCTAGAGGTAACCGATATAGGAAGGCAGAACATCACTCCAAAGATCTGTGGTATATTTACAATGTAAATAAAATCTTTTTAGTCATATAATCTTATTGTGATGAATAATTTAGTTGAAAATGTGTGCTGTAGATCAGGGGCCGCAGAAGTTGGGGGGGGGCTTCAGCTCGGCCCCACTTTTTTTCGAAACCGTGTACAAAAACGTAAAAATTACCATAAAATTGTGTTTTTTTGCATGGTTTCGCGGCCCCTGTAGATGATGATACTTGAATGAATATATTTTTTTCCCTTTTTATTAATTCAGGTCCTAATAGTTTTACAGGAGAAGATGTCTGTGAGCTACAGGTTCATGGTGGACCAGCAGTAATTGCTGCTCTCTATGCTGCGCTTAGAAAACTTGATGGATTTTATCTTGCAGAACCTGGAGAGTTTTCAAAGAGGTTTGATCTACTGACTATTTTCTAGTAGAAAACCTATAGAAGCCATTATATTACTATTAATATAATGATGATGATTATTAAATGATAATGATTGTCATTGTTATGTATTCCCATTATTATTAACCTTCAATATTAAAGAAAATCATAATCATTGCCATTATTAGTATTATTTTTATCATTGTAATTATTATTAGTAGTAGTAGTAGTATTGTCATTATTATTTTTGTTACTAGTATTATCATTATTTTCATCAGTATTGTTATTATCATTATTATTATTGTTGTTATTGTCATTATTATTTTGATCTGCCCAGAATTTACCGGTAGAAAGTAGTAGTAGTAGTAGTAGTAGTAGTAGTAGTAGTAGTAGTAGTAGTAGTAGTAGTAGTAGTAGTAGTAGTAGCAGCAGTAGCAGTAGCAGTAGCAGTAGTAGTAGTAGTAGTAGTAGTAGTATTAGTAGTGTTATTACATTATTATTATCATTTGAAATATCCAGCTGCATTATTTTGATAATCATCATTATGATTGTTTGATTTTTTGGGGGGTTATTCTTTTCTTGATTCTTATGAATGAAGTAAATTTTAATGGATTTTGACAAAAATGGTCACAATTCCTATTTGCTTACTTTGGAGGATGTAAAATCTACAAAATTTTGTTCATTTTTGCCCATCTTAGAGCATTTTACAATGGTAAGCTTGACCTGACTGAAGTTGAAGGCCTTGGTGATTTGATTCAGGCCGAGACCGAAGCCCAGAGACAACAAGCTGTACGTCAGATGTCTGGATTCCTTAGTCAACTCTATGAAGGATGGAGAGCCAGGCTCATTAGGGTATCACAAGATAGTATAAACATTCAAAATCATGGAGTACCCAAGTGATAACGTCAGCAAAAATAAATTGATATCAATAATTTGGGTAGAGCATGATGGAATACCTCCACAATCAAAATTTGATTGGAATTGGTCAATGGGGGGCCCCTAAGATATGACCTCCTGAATACATAATTATAGCCCTATTTTTTATGCTATTTAATTCTTACTATTCTTAGATGTCAAGTAATCCTTTCTTATTTGATCATTGCCTATGTATACTTTCCTCTCCCTGTCTTTCTCTCCCTCTCTCTCTGTCTCTCCCTCTCTTCGTTTCTTGCGCCTTGGGCACTCTGCAAAATGGATATGTGCATTATAACACCTATCTATTAATAACATGGTGAGAAGGAAGAAAAGAGTTTTACAAATTCACAATACTCATGGTCATTGACTCGGTTTGATTTCTCTCTTTTGCTCTTTTTTTTTGGTCCAGACAGTCGCACATGTTGAGGCATTCATTGACTTCAGTGAGGATGAAAATATTGAGGAAGGAGTTTTAGATA
The DNA here is from genome assembly GCF_018143015.1 of Lytechinus variegatus. Lineage (NCBI taxonomy): Eukaryota > Metazoa > Echinodermata > Echinoidea > Temnopleuroida > Toxopneustidae > Lytechinus > Lytechinus variegatus. The sequence continues at coordinate 2,004,713 of NC_054744.1, read as the reverse complement.
GAGGTAAGATGATGATCTAATTCACTGAATCAATTTCAATTAATTTATAATAAGTGTATAGCTCCCTGAGTACAGGTTCATGTATTTCAATATCATCACAGAGATTTTTGAGGTTGGTTCCAGTCATAAATGGGGGAAATTTATTCCTCTATTTCACAGCAAATGGCATGTCATTGTAAAGAGGAATAATTCAGCTTTCCAATGATACCAGTTTCATCTATTATACTTCATTAACCAAAAAGATATCATCCCCCAAAACTGAGTTGCAAAACTTTTTTGAGGGGTTTAGTAATATAATAGATATTGATGATGATTAAATGATATAGTGATGATGATGATAACCACAATTAAAGTGGTAGATGACAAATAATTAATGATCACAATAGAATGGATGATAATTATGGAAGTTCTTTTATATTCATTTCATATTTATGGATGTGCAGTATTATTCACAATTCTCATAATTTCTACACAATCTGTACAATTGCAGCAAGGGAGGAAGTCGGGCAACTATTGACTGAAGTTAGACGGCATCTACAGGATGGCAGGAAAGGTGAAAGGTTACGGAGCGGAGTTCATGTCACCATAGCTGGTCAACCCAATGTTGGGAAGAGTACACTACTGAATGCTCTATGTAAGATATCTTTATTCTTTCTGTCTGTCTGTACATCCTGTTTTCATCCTCATGACAACTTAAAATGTATATGACAGATCAACATAAATCTGTTCTCTTGTTTATGTGCATATGCATAATCAAAACATTTTGAGTAAAAAAAAGTTTTTATATAAAAAGAGTAAATTATGTTGGTTTGAAGTTAATTCTACAAGCAATATTTATGCCAAATTAAATTGATAGCAGCCAACATACATGTATTGAAGGGTGTGCATCATGCCCCCTCCCTCCCCTTTCAGTCATTAACGCCTCAGATTCATAATAAGCCTTGTCTTTTTAGGGTTAAACCATGAACTGATTAAAACTTCATTATTGTATATAGTAGCTAGGATGTAGAATCTCAGTTTTAACAATCTTCTCCTGGGGAGCATGAAAGAAATTATATTTTGCTCTGAGCCAATCAGATGTAAGGAAATTGGTAGCTTGTAACAAAAGTGATCATCACTGACTATATGTCATGTGAAACACTCCCCAGGGGCCCCGTTTCATAAAGATTTGCTATCATTACAAATTGCAATTTCTATAATAAATTTACCACCAGCCAGTCAGATTGAAGGATTTCAGTAGCTTTTAACTTTTATTGCAAATTTGTTAATTGTAACAAGTTCCATGAAATGGATTTAATCAGGTCAGCGTCCTGCTGCTATTGTGTCGCCCATTGCTGGAACCACCAGGGATGTGGTGGAATCAGCTCTTAACATCGGTGGGTATCCAGTCTTACTCAGTGACACGGCGGGGATACGGGAAAGTCTTGATGAGATTGAGATGGAAGGAGTCAGAAGGGCCAGGGAGAGGTATGTCAAATCTGAACAATAAACTGTCTTTGTAATCAAACCAAAGGGCCATTTGCATAAAGACATACAACTGTTGGAAATTTTCTGTGTTAACATTATTTTGACTCTTTGATCATCCCTTTTATAGATTGATTTTTACATATATTATGTTTATTTTCAATTCTTTTGATGATCCACAGAACAAACCTATCTGACCTTGTCATCTATATGCTTGATGCCACAACGCTCCGCGTTGATACATCTCCTGAGGACATCCTACATCAGATTGATTCTTGTGTTGAAGAATCCAAACTATGGCAGAACACTGATCAGGATGTGTGTGACAGCTCCAATAGGGATGTGATAGCGATAGTTAATAAAGTGGACCTACTGGATGAGAGGTCAAAGACACTGCTTCGTTCTGTCACCGAGGATGTCTCGAGGTGGCACAGCAATGGAGAGAGTGAAAGGCTGGTTGTCTTGTCTCTGTCCTGTAAAACAGAGGAAGGGATGGATGGATTCATGCACTTACTCCAAGAAAAGTTAAAGGAGATGTAAGAATCTTATTAAAATGATGTGCTAGGATTTAGGTATATTCCACTTTTTTTTAGTACTATTCAAATCCATGTTAAAACCTACTTTTTTGTTAAATAGCCTTTCCCTTCACATGTGGAGCCCCTCAACTGTTTAGTCTACTGTGAACTATACAATTAATTTAATTAATTTGATTTTTTGCTGAAATTCCTTCTTTTTTTCTATTTTCTTTTCCTTAGCATTTAGAAACATGTTTTTGTGAGAAGCGCTATACAAATAATTATATTATATTGGATGGCTCAGAATGGAACACGGTACTATGAATATTCCAAGAGTTTGGGGAAATATTCCATGAATCGCAGATGAGTGGAATATTGACCCTAACAAGGGGAATATTTCTGGTATTTCTTGGAATAAATGCAACTTCAATTTTTCTTTCTTGTAAAGCATTTCAAGTGTCATTAACTCTGCTTTGGTTTGTTGGTACTTGCACATTCACATTATATATGTCACGTAGAATGACAATACCATGCTGAAAGAAAATATTTTGGATCATAGATTCTTCCATTCAAAGATTCTTGCACTGGTAATGTCACATTATTTAAAAGTAGAGTGACAGTCGTTGGAAGTGCATATCATATTATCAGTGAGATCTGGAGCTCTTTTTAAACGGGTGGTACTTAGCAAGTTGAAAATATTCTTTGAATTTTTTTTTTAAATCTACAAAATAAAGATTGATACTCCTGTTCATTAGTAGGAATCAACTTGAATATGGATGGCAGTGGCCCATTTCTGTCTTTATTTTTCTTGCTATTAGGTGCAGCAATCCTACCTCTTCAGACCCATACCTAACACAGGAGCGCCATCGCAACCATCTCATGGAGAGCGCCCTCTCTCTGGAATCATTTGAAAAGCGAGATGATCTCGTAATGGCTGCGGAGGAGTTGAGGATCGCCCTACGGCATCTTGGGAAGATAACTGGTCATGTGACTACAGAAGAGGTGCTGGATGTCATTTTCAAAGATTTTTGTATCGGGAAATGATTTTTTTTTTTAATACAGTTGCAATCTCCTAGCCATAGGCCATTAGCTCTTTCAATTTACATTACATGTAAAAAAAAATTAAAATAAAAAAACATTTAAAAATCTTTGGGGGAGCTTATGACACACCCTCCCCCTCCTGTCTTGTTAGGAATCAATTATTTGTAGGGTTAAGAATTGTACCAACATAGTATAGGCTTTCCAAATGGTGGTTCATTTTTGTTATTTATCTATTTACATATGAGCAATATGAATGAATTTGTATACACAATTATTAAAAAAGAATGCATTTCCAGTGTTTGAGAATCGAGTGGATGTATCCTAGTAATATCATATGAAGTGTATTCAACCAAGTTAATTGTTCATGCGCCTCTGTGGAGGGAGAAAGAAAGAAAAGGGGGAAAGAAAGAGAGAGAGAAAGAAAGAGAGAAAGAAAGAAAAAGGAAGAAATAAAGAAAAAGGAAGAAAGAAAAAGGAAGAAAGAAAGAAAAAGGAAGAAAGAAAGAAAAAGTATCACATCAAAAATCCCAAACTTAAGAATTCATTTTAACTTTCCTGTTATTTGATAGATTTGTGTCAAACCATCAATGTTTTTCTATAACTTTGCTGCTTTCATAAAACAACTATAATCAGGGTGAATTAAATCCCTTTAAATCTCTCGCATGCAAAAAAAAGTTCTTGGACATAATTCATGTATGCATGATATTATGCCAAATGAAATGACAACTTTGAATTTGAAGAGTACCATATGTTATCACTTCAGTCCAGATGGGAAAACACTGTCATAATTCATGTAAAACACAGATGAGAGGATTATTTTCTTTAGGATTTTATTTTTTGATAAATTTCATACAAAGATAGCACATGGGGCAACGCAGTTATTAAAGATCTAAACCTTTACATGTAAAGTTTAATGATTCTGTTACAGGTACAATTACATAATAAAGCAAGTACTACCATTTATGGTAATATATAGTGTGCCATAAAATAGGCAACTAGACAGTTGGTGTTTTATGAATGGTATATATCGTTATAATCATTAAATGCTATATTTCCACTATGTTCACATTTATGACAACCATAGACGACCAAACAAACAGAAGTAAGTAACTTCAGACAAGTCTTAAGAGATGGGATGAGCGTTTGTGATGGGCTCCCAATTACCAAATCAGATTTTCAAAATTTAAATAAAATTGGCATGGTGATCGATGACAATTAGAGATCTAAGGAGGCTGTCATAGATTCATTTTTCATTTCGTTTATTTCCACAATAACAGCAAAGATAATTATTTTACAACAGAAATGTGAGTATAGAATAAATTAACAATTAGAAATATTGAAATAGTTCACAAAGGTCCAGTACACAGATATAATGTATAATTGAATTTTAGAAAGTTCAGTTTTAACTTAAATGCTAGCTGTATATTGTGGGGGAAACCTTGGAAAGCGGAGCTTGTAATTCAGGTTCCCCAATCAGTAGGCTGTTAAAAAAAAATTCAGCAAGACCCAACAAAACTTGAGAGCAATGGTAAAAATGTTTAAAAATCCCATGATGTTCCACTTTATAGGCAAACGTCAGGCATTGGCAGTACTGGGGTACTTTGTTCGGAAAACCCGACACTCGCTTATTACATGTAGTGTACATGTACACAACTATATACCTAGTGCTCCGACTTTCCTTCAAGGTTTTATAAACAAATATTTACTATCTTCCAGTGCCAGCCACACAGAAACGTTAGCCTAACGGAGCACTAACAGTAAGCCCAGTCACATATTTCGGATGGTGAAGTCAAAACATTTATTTTAATGTGTAGGTAATGCAATGTTGCAACATTAGACATCGCTGCCACACTACCGGTTGTAACAGGTCCTCTGTTAGCGCTAACGTTTCTGTGTGGCCGGGCTGTGCGGTTAGTATAGATATGAATTAGGAAAACATGATAAACATGAACATAGAAAACATATAGCATAAAGAATTGTATAAGTTAACCATCATCAATCATAGTAAACTATTACATGTACAAATAGTATACAGTAACAGAACTATATGACACAATTTACTCCATAATGTCAGGTAATACAAACTCAAGCAATCAGAACTAGCAGCAAAGCAGTACAATATATAAAGATATACATATAGGCCTATAATCTTTCACTGAATTACATCTGCTATTACTTATATGAATCCAGTGATCATATTCTCCAAAACTACAAGTGAAAAAATAACATAACAATAATTCACAGTCAGACATTTCACATATATTTGAATTTGAATAAAGATATAATTGCACAAACCATCATTAATAATACAATTCAAAAGAATTTGTAATTTAGTCCTAACTTTTTTTTTATTTATTAGATGTTCTTTACTTTTATTTAAAATAATTTTTATTCACATCATATATAATTTACTCAATTTTTTTGGCAATATATTCAATATACATGTACTTCCATTACATATTAATGTGACTTTGTTGATTATATCCATGTTATACTTTGGAAATATATATAAACAAAATAAAAGGTAGTGCATATAATGGCAAAATTTATAAGGATAAAATGAAGTAAGTGGTTTCAAACCCAAATCTGTGGTGCGATTATAAGTATTCTTTGATTATCTACTATAAAGGATATTCTTCAGGGCGTATCTGTGGTGCGAATACAAATATTCTTTGATTAGCTTTAAGGGGGTCTCATTCATATGAAAGCTTGAAATATGTTGACATGGTAGGCCCATATTTGACCAATGAAATATACAAGATGGTTCGCAAACCACAAGTCTCGATCAATAAAATATGCAATATGATCTTTTGACCCCTAGATGACCATTGACCTTATCATCCTTATGAACACTAGTGTTGTATTACCCAAGGATCACATGTACAAAGTGTGAACATACTTGATGAAGAAATAGAGAAATGAGAGCAAGTTGAACAAAAACTTGAAATATTGGACATGACCTCATATCATTTGACCTTTTGACCCCTAGATGACCTTTGACCCCATTGTCCTTGTATATACACATGTGGTATTATCCAAGGATAATGAGAGCAAGTTGAATAAAAACTTATGAAAATTTTCCAACAGACAAACAGACCAACAGGAAATTTAAAGAGATTCATGTCTCTACGAGGGGAGCGTTTCATGAAAGGACTTCAGACATTTTATCCGACAAGTCCCATTTTATTTGACAGTTACTATAGTAACAGTGCCTCTCAGCCAATCAGAATCAAGGAAAGATGTCAGATCTGACAACTTGTCAGACAAAAATGTTGATGAAACGGTCCCCTGAACTTTGTTCAGGCAAGACAAAAATGTAGGTGGATTTGAAACCCTATGGGTAACAATGTTTACACAAGTTTATAGTTTATTGCCCCCTCTCCCCCCCTCTTACCCCGTAATCTTGTCTACAGGTTTTATAATGGTTACTACCTTCATTAGCTTGGTTCATGTAATGAATCCTTTTTTCCCATAAAGATAATCAATTCCAATAAAATTTATTCTTAATAATCATTGAAAACATCAAACTGTACGTTCATATATAAAAGAATCATTACAAAATAAGAACCCTCCAAATTATACATGTAAACATCAGATGAAGAAAAAAAAATATGCACACAAACACACCAACCCAGACACATCATCATCGTCATCATCACACACAAAAGCACATCCAAACTTCCATCGTATCAGTCAACTGTTTATTTCTATTACTGTTTATCTTAAAAGCAACAAACATAAATTTGCAAAAACACAGCAATTGGAGCACCAAGCGGAGAATATATAATTAAATACTAGATGATGTAATGCTGATTAAATTAAAAATAAAACCCTGTCGTTCATTCATATGTCCCTTTCTAGCACAATATATTTCATGGAGGTTAGTAACAAGCAGGGTGGGAAATTTCCCAAGAAAATAAGGTATTTGCCGTCCAGGTGGGGAAGTAATGGGAAAAACTTGTAAATGCTCAGATGAGCTTGAGATGTTCACGGAGATGCTAAAATATGCTTGAGAAACAACTAGGCATTACCTGAAAATATTATAGTATTCTAGTAATATTCAAGTATATTTTGTAGTATTTGCCTGCATTTCCAACTATTCCCCATTTTCATTATAAAAATATTGAAGCCGTAATCATATTTACTACCAGAATTTCCTACTCCAGCTGAACCTGGTACTAAAGAAGTCCATTCTAACTTTACAGATCATCCTTATCTTGTTAATTTTCTGCAAGTGTATTAGTATACAAATAATGCACATACGCGCATGCATGCAGGGCCAAATAATGAACGATGTGCGAGAAGAGCCAATGGATATACCGCACCGAGGTCCGCAGGACTGAGTACGGTATATCCATTTGGCGAGTCGAGCACAAAGTTCATTATTTATTTGATTTATTGTTTTCTTCTGCATCCATAACATTCGTATAATACATTTTTCATAACATAATAAACATATGTCAGCATTTTTGGCATGAATAAAGAGTACTAAAAAGATAATTCCAGACAAAAATGATTAACTACATGATATTCACAATTTGCAGGAGGATTGTCATCATAAGCAGATTGCTTTGCACAAGAATGCCTGTATTGTTTGTTTTATACAACCCCCCTCCTCCCCCATGTTGCCCCAAATGCTATATTTGATCTAAATTCTAGATAATTCCAGACCTTGCACTATTCTGCACTCTGACGTCAGAGTGCAGGATAGTACTTTTAGTATGACGTCAGAGTGCAGGATAGTGCATTTTGGATGCAATAGTGCAATTCGCTGAATATCATGTGACCCGATTTGGACCAATCAGATTGCAGTACATTCTTGGGAGTTGTATAATAGCCTAAAGCGCACATTTTTAGTCTCATATCCAAGTGATCTTGGGGTTGGCTCACACCTCTTTGTCTTTAGCTACATTACGCAGTCTTATGCAGCATACAATGCAGCAAAATATTTTTTGTCAATCACACTTTCCACTAACTTTCCACTAACCCAAGGTAAGTCTAGTTTAAATCGAGCATTATCGCTGCATTGGCCTATAGATGCGTAAACAGCTCTCTGTTGCTCACATTCACTGGTTGCCACTCTTATTTGAATGTATAATTATGAATGCGGTCAGATTCGGATGTTTGAAAAAAAATGAAATTGTTGAGCTAGAATGCAAAGTCCGAATTAGTCTGCGTAATGGCCTCATCTTAGCTCGTTTCATGGCGCTGTGCTGCCTTTGGCTGGATTGTTTGAGCAATACGCAGCTGAATACAAGTTCAGAACGCAAAGGTGTGAGCCTGATTTAAAAGGTTGTAGAGATCATAGCCAATTACATTAACCTACAGATCTAATTGATAAGTCCAAATGAAACCTACATGAAATACACATGTGCTATATTGAATTATTGGCAGTGACACAAGAAAATAACTTTTTAATTAAAATAAGGCAATGCTGTTCACACTAGTGCCATACCCATGGCAAAAATAAGGCAAAACTACTATTTGCAAAACAATATGGAATACAACAATGCAGCCCTGAGCATAATTTACTATGTGGAGACAACTGTGTTGGTGCATAGGGATTGAATATGAACACAAGTCGGCGGAAGACAGATGAATAATGGGGCAAGCATGTTCTTGTTTCTGTATTACTGATCTATTGACAATTAATATACATTAGATTCCATCAACAAGAGATCACCAACAAATAGAAATAATTGAAATATAAAAGGAAAAGAATTCAATAGATAGATAATGAATGAGACAGGAAGAGAAAGAAATAGAGAGCCTATAAAATATGATTGTCCACAAGGTTTTTACATTAAGTTGGTTAACAAATTGTGACATTTCAACATGACTCGATACTAATTACATGATGTATACTATTACTATAATTGTTTGGACACTGTATGCCTTTAACAGCAGTATAAACTGTTCTGCTCAGTGACTTCATAAAAAAAATGTGTCTAAATAGGTCCAAAATTTCCAGTTAATGTATTATCTTAATACAAAAGTTAAGTATCGACAATAAATGTATAGTATAATGAGTATTTAGTTATACTGACATTTCATGTTGAGTTATGCTGGAATTTCACAATTTAAGCCCCACTTCATGGAAAGACCCACAAACAGAATAAAGGGTAATATAAAGTTCAATATAATATAGAATTTGTAATAGACTAAGATATAGTTTATTTCAGGATTGTATTTCTCTCTTTTGATCATATACAATTACACATTATGTTATAAATAGTCTTAATCTAATATAACTTATTGTATATGCTGAAGGAGAAATGCTAGAAATAATAAATATCTAGAATTGCACATGACCTAGCCATCTCTTGTGGCTATTGATACACCTCTGCAACTGTGGTTTGTCCGCTCTGAAGCTCTTCTTGAGCAACGACTCCATGAAAAGGTTTTCCTTGCATAGTAACACAGCCAACGCAGCGTGGGTGTCCTGATCGGCACAGCTGATGGCCCGTTCATAGGCAGCATACTCGGCATGGGCCACGGTATCCGCCTTCGGGGTAGCCGACGTTGACAATGTCTTGGGACAAGGGAAAGCACTAGCACTTGAGAAGTCTTTGAGGAGGAGCCATTCCGTCTCCTCCTGGACCAAAGGTTCAGTATCTGATATATCTTGGCATACCTCACCATTAGGACTCTCTACCTTCACAGGAAAGTCTATGTTCTGTGACACTTGGCATTGTCCTCTCTTCAGACATTCTCTTCCAAGGGTCAATATGGCTCTCCTGCAAAAAATAGACAATCATAGAAAAGACTCAAGACATTTCATCTACAGTAGACTCCCCTTCAATTCACCATCCATAAGTCAAATAATCACCCGAGTCAAAAGCTTTTATCACACCAGAATATGCAAACTTGCAAAGTTGGTATTACTTACATTTCATAACTTTAATTTTGCTTAAGTCGAACAGATTTCTGAGGTCCTAAATGATTTGACTTAGGTAGAGTCATCTGCATATTTCACACAGCTATATTGTAAGTCCCAATGAGAATTTAAATTAGAAATGCATCTGTGACGGAAGTCTATGACTCGCCACAGAAACTCTTGGACTGACAGAATCAAATTAGAAGAGAAGCAGCAGTCAAAACTCACCAGCTGGCTATTCTAGCAGTAGATTGTTCATAGGTTGCCAATATCTTCAACACACTGGCATGTTTTTGCACTAAATTATATATCCCTACCTAGCTGACTTAGCAACTAAGGAAATGCTCCAATTCTGCATTGAGTCATGCATAACTTATGAAGAACTCTGTTTGGTTGAAAAGTGACTTACGGTTGTGGAGTTATGTGTTATTAGATTTGTGACAGACGGACTACATTACATATGGATCCCTAAGTCGCGCCTTCACCTCTGGTGGGCGAGACAAAAATGGGATTATACTCTCTTAGAAATAGACCACCTATTTGTAGACTAAGTGAATATGCAGCTTCAGACTAACCTGTGATACCAGATTGCTTCATGACCAGGAAAATTCTGTATGAGGTTTGATGTGAAAAGCAGCTCAGCATGGAGGATCCTCAGTAGATCTTCATAAGGGTGATTACAAGATAAAATCTTGAGGAGGAAATATCTATAGTTGAATCCACTGTGATCTGAGATGTGTTGTTTTACCCAGGAATTGGTACATTCAAGTTCCTTCAGCAACACCTGAAATGACAATTATCAGTAATTTATTCGTAAAACAGTCATTTTTGCATGTATAACTTGAACTTTCATTAAACTAAATATTCGCCAAAGATGACAGGGATGTTTTACAAAGATTTAAATGTTATGTAAAATCATGCTTATTGGTGACAGGCAATCTCTTTTTTGATTAGTACGCAATAGCGCACGTCCTCTGAGCACGATTTGACCAATGGAATGATGCATTGTATACCATACATAACTTTGTGAAACATCCCTGGACTATGCAAAACATATTTTCTAGATCAAATTTATTGTGTTCATACACACAATTCATTCTTCATCAAACCATCCTTTCATTCTGTCATTCTATCATTGTTATTAATTCATGCCTCATTATCTCAACTACTATTTTTATCTTCGTTCCCCAGCTCACCTTCATCATATTTCTATCCCCTAGACCAGTTGTGTAAATAATGTCCATGCTGTATTACCCCCACCATGAACAACCCCTTGTTCAACTCCATCTGTTTATACTTCCCTTATCACTTTGCCTTCCTAAGAATATTATGTAACTATGTATAGTGAATGATATATTGTAGTTTTAAAATAGAGAATAAAGTTGTGAATGTGACTCCAATCCAAGCAGACATGCCTAGTTATTGAGTAGAGATCAAGGCCAAGTATGAGTTCAAGCGTGTATTAGTCAGAATACACATAGAAAAAATATTATCCCAAAATGTTGTAAAAATTTCTCTGCTTCCAATAGATATGACTTTGACTAAGTTATCAGTATCGAGTAATTTAAAATAGTCAAATCATCAGGTATTGTAATTTCAGCTTTCCCTCATTATTTTGGCATTTAAATTCCAACTTTATATCAAATGAAACTGAATTATGGAAGTGTCATTGGCTGGTTTTATATCTTCTGTGTCCGTCACTATTTGATGCATGCTTTTTCACCGCAGTAGATGCAATTGATCTGGAAAGGAAAATTTCTAATGTGACACAGCCCAATCATAAATGCAATACGTCTTGTTTTCTTGACACAGTGTTGAAATAAGGGCATCGTATGATGTCAACTGTGTTGAGGTTAGTAATACAACATGTATACACCTTGTTGCTTTGTCAAGCAAACCTTTGAAAAATCTCTGACAAAGTTTGTCCAGTTGTCTTTTTTCATAAATCTACCCTAAGACAAAGAACTGAGGCGGCACAAGTCATACCAGACTTACCCCTGTATTCAATCTGGCTATTTCCTTGAGCACCCATGTCCTGTGGCTCCAGGCATTATAATTACTGGGATAGCGATCAGCGGCTGCTCTGCATGCATCCATCTCACGCTCTATCGCCTGCCTCTGTCTCTCCGTGAGCTCACTATGGTTGACTGAACTACCAGGGGCGTGCCCTCTATTACTGTTAGAGTGTTGCTGGTTGTGGAAGAAGTTACCATTGGCATGTTGTGCTGCTGAGTTGTGACAATGACTTTGTTGAGTGTGTCTGGAAGTCGAGGATGATGAAGGGAACAGCTGCAGCAACAGCCACCTCCTAGATAAGTACAAGTTAAAATGGATACTTCCCCATCAAAGCTGTCGCATTCTGATTTTTTTTACGCCTCAGCACACACCTTACGGTTGGGCTGCGACCCGACTTTGGAATAAAACATAGCAGAACTTGATGCTAATATTGAGACAAAGAATATCTTACTATTAATGTTCTAAATCTTTGTACGAATACCTGTGTTCAAATCTTTGTACGAATACCTGTGTTCAAATCTGTGACTATGCTATCACCCTTATTACAATGAAAGCGAATTAAATTTTTAGTAGTAATGGTGTTATAGCAATTGTACGATTGGTTACAATTTGAAACAAATTTGGCCTTTATTCCAAAATAAAGGCTTGTAATCACCCAAAATTGTTAGATTAGTATTCTTTGAACCTCAAATAAAAAAATACTTTTCATTCACATTTTCAGAATGTGAGTAAAAAGGGGATTTGTTCCAAAATCGGATTATGGATCAGTTGTAAGGTGTGCAGTGGCCTTTATGCACCAGCTCATAACCTGAGAACAAGATAATCATATTATTACCACCCCTCACACACATACAAAACCTTTGATGGCCTTGCATGAATTATGCCCTGATATACACAATATTACATCATTGAAAGATTCTAATAATCTTAATTTCAAATCTAAATGCTTAAAAATGATCAATGATTAGAGAAACTACATTACCTTTGAATGAAAGTTTCTGGGCTTTTTGGATGTTTAGTTTGAATTATAGTTGCCAATCTCAAGTCATCCTCTGCTTTAATGTAACGTTTGATGACCAGTTCCTTCCTGGTAAAAAATAAGTATAAGAGGCAACACTCAAATTCAGAAATGTACAATGGACAAAACAAAAATCGTTTCCTTATGAGGAATTACTGTCCTTTTTAAGCTGAGTAATACTGACCTCAAACTTGTCAAATAATGTTTGCATAATATCTCTACAGACAAACAGTTTAAACTGATGTATGTTTTGTTATTTCATCCAAGAAGACAAATAACGATTAGAAATACATCTGATCATCTGTACTTACTGTTTAAAATGGAGAGTAAAGTTTAACTAGTAAAACGGATAATTATTTTGAAATTAAAAAACTTTCAGTAAATACCGTTCCTTAAACATATTCTATATTCTAGAAAATACATTTTAAGTGTGCCATGCAAGATACATCTCATCAAAATTTGTGAAGAAAATATTGATTCCTTTAAACCATGGCCTGACATTTTTCAGTTGAAAACACAAAGGTGTCCAATGTCGGCGTACCGTCCGTTTTACACACAATACATGGATTTTATGAAAAAGCCTGCATTTTGAAGCCTTTACATGAAATGCCAGAAGTTTAATAATAATAACAGTTACTTTCATATGTGCACTATATACAAAAAGTATCACAGCGCTTACAATTGTCAGAAATGAATAATAAGTAACAAAAAAGTAATATTTTTTCACCATTTTGACTTAGATTTTTTTTCAATAAATATCTGTCTATAAATTGCAAGATGTCATTGCACATCTCCTTTAATAAGAATTGTGCAGATGCATTAATGCACAGACTTCAGGTACCTTATCATACAACAATAAACTGAAGCTTACAAACAATAATGGTGTCAATTTCCATCTCAAGCTCAGTACGAATGGTTTTTTAAATCTAAAAAATCTCAGATCTTTCTCCTTGATAGAATAATATTTATACTGCATGCACTAACTACTAAATAGACTGAAACTCACCGTAAATTCCATACTGTGTAACAATCAGGATTGAGTAAAAGCACAGCACAGCTGAATTCATGCACAGATTTCAAATCTATCAAGAAGTCACAAAAAGAGAGATAGAGAGTGACATAATATAAACAAAAATGTTGCACTTCTGCTAAACCTGAACTCTCCTGTATTGTCAATTGTATGGGAATGTTGAAATCTTAATCAATCATTCTGCTGTTTTTACAGTAGACTACAGTAAAATCAGAGAAGAAGTTTGAGAAAAATCGGACAAATAATGAGAAAGTTATGAGCATTTGAATATTGCGATCACTAATGCTATGGAGATCCTCCATTGGCAATGCAACAAAAATGTGTGATGTCACATGTGAACAACTTTCCCTTTGGTGAACTATGAAATGCCCCCAAAATATATCTTTTTGCTCTTTCTTATGGTGATACAAGCTCTTTATCCATAATATTTTCTTTGAAAATCTGTAGTATATGCCCTCCTATAGAAAGAATACATGATCTACCGATAGATAAAAGAGATAAAAGAGGCAGGTTAAGTAAAATATATACTAAAGTAATGGGGAAAGTTGTTCACAAGTGACATCGCACATCTTTGTCGCATTGCCAATGTGAGGATCTTCATAGCATTAATGATCGCAACATTCAAATGCTCTTAACTTTCTCATTATTGGTTAAATTTTTCTCAAACTTTTGTTGATCTGTTTCTTTGATTTTTGTTTTCACACAAGCTTTCTTGTTCCAAAGGCTTTATTTCCCTTTAATCTTTCTATTTTCAGACAAACTAGAAAACTGATGATACCATGTTATTTTTACAGTCAAAAAGGAAATTACAGAAAGAAAATACCTAAGTAATATGTACCTCTCAAAATACATAAACTTTTACAGGGATTTTTCTAATGACCACTGTTGTTCGACCAACAGAGATTTCCTTCCGACTAATTCTGCTTGATTTAGAGCAAGTATGATGGGTCTTTTACAAGGAACTGGGTTGACTCTGTCTCGTGTATACACCCCGATTACTAATCAGGGTTAGTCCCAATGGGAAATGATGGTGGTAAATACCGGTAAATGCCACCTCATTCATTTTTTAGGAATATTGGAAATAGCTGAAAATACTACGAAATAATACTTCTTGAATATTTTCAGGTATTGCCCAGGTGTTTCTCAAGCATACCAAATTTTCCATGTAGCCCCCTGTAGGATGGGGGTGGGGTGGTCAGACACTTTGAAATTTTGAAGCCTTCTTTTTTTGGTCATAATAATACACAAAATATGAACTGCATACATGTACATGTAGTTGTAATCTTCTGCAATTTTGTTCTCTATAATATTTCCTAACACTTTGTACTATCAAACTGACGTAGCTTTACCAAAAGGCTGTTTAAACTTGATTGTCCAGAAACACAACAACTGGGTATACATCTTACATGTAGATACCTCCCCGGATTTTACTACTTTTTCTCAGTATTTCCCAATCTAGGTGAGAAATACCTAAATTTGCTAACACTTTTTCCGATGCTGATAATAAATACCTTTAACTGTTGTACTCTTCTTCATTAGGTTGCTGTAGACAAATTTGAAGAGGAGTTTAATGCTCCATGTTTGCAACCCCAGCTTATGATTCTCGAGCACAACGGGACTTCTATTAACGACGGGTTCAGGACAATAGATGAAGTCAAACTCATCACTGAAAAGAAAAAAAAATAGTCAAAATCAGAACCTGAATTACTAAAAATTCACATTCTTGAAAGGGGAATATTTGGCAAAGAGTCCAAGTGGTATTTAACTTGTAAGCAATTTAAACTCTGTGATATCTGAGTATTTGATATGCCCTTTTATGGGATACCCAAACTGAAAAAAAGGCTTTAGCAGAACTAGCAGGGAGATATGGGTGCACATTACAAAATTAATGTACTTGACAATATAACAAGAAGTACTCTCTAAAGCGAGGGTATATAGATGAACCTCGCTCAGTGAATGTCCCATTACTTGATTTTCAAAAAGTCTGCAAAGAATGCTCAATAACAGTAGAAATGTTTGCCAAAAATCGGGCTATTTAAGACTTAACAAACGTTGACAGTACACGTTATTGTATTAACATTTATTATAATGGCAATTTTGATTTTTTTAAATGAGAAAATGATTTTAAAAATCACTTACCTCAATTTGGTTCATTGTTTTAATGAGATTTGACAATAGAGAATATGTCCTGCAGGGACTGATTATAATTACATGTATAAGGGGAACAATAAAAAGCTCTACTAAAGCAGAAGGGTAGCCCTGCAAAAAGCTCTTCCTTGACATCTTACAAGGGGAGAATTTAGTGTGTGTGGAGAAACAAAGGAATGTACACAAGATAAAATCCACAAACCAAAGCCAAGGAAACAAACAATCAGATATATCTATCTCAATAATGTAATTCTTGCAATGTGTATTATTGCATACAATGCATTGTGTAAGTATGTGTTATTTATAAAACCTTGACTGAGAATGAGGTTTTCAAGATTGGCTATAACAGTTTGATCATTGACCGTCACTCTTGATCTAGGTTCATGTTACATGTAAGTGATGTCAGAATAGAGATTATGGAAATAAAATGTTGTACAAACAATAAAATTGTGTATAATGTTGCTTGATTTTCTATTTTTTCTGTATTTCTGCATTTATCATTTTATGTCACAAAAAAATCCAATTCACTGAGACGAGAGATAAATCACTTTACCTAAACTGGATTAAGGCGAGCGGTAGTGAGCAATCACTCTCACTCACCTTAATACCAAGTCCCTGGTCATGTAATCTGGATATATGGCGTTAATCAAATTCACAATCTTAATTCAGGGGTATCGATAAAATTTGTCCAATATAATCAGTAGAGGCGCAGGTCAGAAAATTGGGAGCGTCCCAGTTCATAGGGACTGTCACACAGTTTTCAAAGATTTCTCCACACAAGAAATCTAGGAAAGTTCATTCACTTGCCAAGTGCCGACATCAATCGAGTGCGCTAGACAATGTAAATACATCAGGTTGCATAACAAGATGATTGGAAGATGGCAAGTCATGAAAAATAGATGGTGAACTGGGGGTTGAGGTCACTGAATCTATTTTTAGCACTCTCAATCCTGTAATTGCCATAGATCTATGTCCTGCAGGGGTAACGGGTAAGTGAAAAAAACTGTCCCCATAAACAAGGACAATCTCAATTTATGAAAACATGATTTGTCATGGTTTGAGATATCCTTGTTTTCTGAGACAACCCAATTTTTGGACCATTGCCTCTACTGATAGAGCACCAACACAGGTAATACATATGCGCCTATGGGAATCGCAAGCTGTAGGAAAAGTGCCTAAAATTACACTTTTGAAAACAAAGGAAATGAAAAAAAAAAATTTTTGCAGGATTTTCTGCATTTATTGGAACAATATACAAAACAAATTTACAATGCATGAGACATAATCATAATATAGCATAGACAAGGCTCGACATTAGCGGTGGCCCAGTGGCCTGGGGCAACCAAAAATTCATCTCGGGCAACCATTATTGAAAAAATGTTAAGTTTTGGTGGCCCGAATCGGGCAACCAATAATTTTCAAAGTAGCGCAATTTTTCTCCCGATTTTGCATGCATTTATCAACTTTCTACAGTTCAAATTTCAATCCAATTCGTCATGCGCCTTTTTTGTTAAATCTACACACAAATACACACACACAAAGATTGCATAGTCATGACAGTATGCACTCACACAACATGCGAGGTTAGTAATACTAACCTCGCACAACGCATGTGGTTTCATAGTGGACTTTGACGTTTTCATTCATCACACGAATGTGAGGGAATGAAAAACGCCAAACGTTTCAGTATTTCTCCACTATCGTATTATTATTTTAATTATCTAAGTTTGAATTGGAAATTGTTTATAAAAGTGTTTTTATCGCTTACCTCCAAGTCTCAACCAGGATACTCCGTTCGATCCGTCCTTAATACTGCGGTGGAAAGTACGCAAACAACAAGCGAAAAGCAATTTTTCGTATCGAACATTCTCAATTCAAGTCGTCAGCGCATAATAGGAAATTGTACCAAAAATCAACAGGTTGCATCTCATGTATATACTTATTGGTAAAGTACGCCATCCTTTGACAAGATGATGATGAAAGTGGATTGAACGAGCAAGAAAATAATGCTGATCGCCTAGAATGCAGCTAGCTTGCAAGACCGTAAACAAAGGTACGGTAGGCACTTAAGAACCAAGTTTGAAAGGACACTCGTAAAATTACGTCACTGTCGCGATGAATATTCATTAGATCGTGGTCGTGCGTGTTCAATACAAACTCTCTGCATGCATGCACTCAGTGTGTATTGAACACGCACGACCACGATCCAATGAATATTCATCGGCGAGAGTAACATAATTTTACAAGTATCCTTTCAAACTTGGTTCTTAAGTGCCTACCGGCTTGGTGAATAATATCGCGCGCCCTCTTTAGGCAAAAATTGATATCAACGCTGAGCAGAAGTTATCTACGTGAAGATCACGAAAAATGCTCTTATTTTATTTAAAAAAACAGCAAAGAGAATTCAACGAACGATCCATATGGTTCGGTAAGTGTTTTAGAACAAGTAGGCCTAGAATTCTTAGCTATGATGTAAAGTCATAGTTATTTTAGTAAAAAGGGTGTGAAAGATTCGCGTGCACCAGGTGCATATGAATCCTTCACACACGAGACGATTTGAAACCATGAGTGGACAGTATGTAGGCCTACCTCTGGCATACAGTAACTATTATTCAGCCGGTCGCGCCGGCTGTCTGGCTGAGGTTTGCATGCATGAAACCACTGCAGTTAGCTGTGCGATAGCAGACTATTCAGACTCAGGGAGCTGCGATACGAAATGTTACTGCTAAGAAATCTTCCCCAGAACTTTGAGAGACAATCTCCAGTTTGGGAGACCAATTTCCTTTGTTGTTTAGATTTCCTGCAAAAGGATTACCTTGGCAGCAAATAAAAATGTGATAAGTAGATTCCTCATGAAAAATTACCCCTTTTCACCATCGCATCTACTATAATTATAAAAATTCACCATCTAGTTTTGTTTTGATAAGGATTTTTGTTGTCATCCACACACAAAACAATGAAATGGGCTTCTGACCTCAGTGAGTTAGGTGGAAATATTACACTTTTGTTGGTGTCGTTTCTTTTGTTCTTTCACAAAGCAAGTCCCCAATACTAGTATGGGAGATTGTCTCCCAAATTGGAGTCTCCTAATCCTGGCTATAGCGATATTGGCCGTGCCGTGCACCTCTACCGTTAGACAGCTGGCAGCCGTCTGTTTCGTGGAGTTTTTGAACATTTTTTTTTATTTCTCCTCGTACATAGACGGCTCACTATCATGCAGCCACCATTAGGGGACTTGCAATGCAAAATCCCCCCGTCGGGGCTCTTCAATTTCTTAAAAGGCAGTGTATACAGCCACACGCGTGTGTCTTTACCATCCAGCCACACGCGTGTGGTTATATCCAGAACACCTATCTGTGGATACCGCCACACGCCGCCAGTAATAACAGTAAAACATGTACCGGTATGTAGGTCTGACCGTCTATATCACGATCAAAATAACCTCATTTCTTCATTAAATTCTTACATTCTAAACCCCTTTGATATCCTTAGATCGTTTCAATTTCATTCTCACCGTCTTCTCTCCTTGCTTTTCTTGTCTTGTTACAAACGGTCGTCTGTTTAACAGCAAATTCTCTTTTTCTACTTGTGTCGATTCTGGCTTCCTTCGCGGTGGCAGACCCATACAGCGTTAGCGCAGCGCAGTAGTAGACAAACACAGTTTGGGTTTCGTACGTACGCGCACATAGCCTAGAGTCAGTAGAGAATCGACACAAGTAGAAAAAGTGTGGAAATTTGCTATTTAACAGGCGGCCTTTTGTAACAAGACAAGAAAAGCAAGGAAAGAAGACGGTGAGAATGAAATTGAAACAATTTAAAGAAATCAGAGTGGTTTAGAATGTAAGAATTTAATGAAGAAATGAGGTTATTTTGATCGTGATATAGACGGTCAGACCTACATACGCGTTTTACTGTTATTACTGGCGGCGTGTGGCGGTATCCACAGATAGGTGTTCTGGATATAACCACACGCGTGTGGCTGGATGGTAAAGACACACGCGTGTGGCTGTATACACTGCCCTTCTTAAAATCAAGTTAAAAGGAACAAAAACAGTGACTTACCTCGGCTGTCGCGCAATTCACTTTACGATCTTAAGTACATAAACATACCGGTATGGCCATTGAGTCCCCTGTAGGCTGTACAGATCGCGCTAGAACTTTGGTCTCTGTATTTGGTGAGTGAAGCCAACGGAGTTCAGCTGAACAGCCAACATAACAGAGACCGAAGCTTTTGGTCTACTCTAGGCCTACCGTTTAAAATTTTTACTAGAAATATTGAAATGACGAAAAAAATAGAGTCTAGACACAAATTTGTGGGAAAAATTCACGAAACGTGTGGGACAACTCGGCCTGCGATGTCCCGACCAAATTGTTTGTGACTGAGAGACTTTCTGGAGGGGGAAATTTGCTCGAAGTAGGCCGGTGCGAAACTGCATTAGCGCCGACAGCTCAGCAGCGCAATCCCGCATATTAAAGGGGAAGTTCACCCTGACAAAAAGTTTATTGTAAAAATAGCAGAAAAAATAATAAAAAATATTGCCGAAGGTTTGAGAAAAATTCATCAAATAATTAAAAAGTTATTAGAATTTCAATTATTTGATTTGTGACGTCATATGCGAGCAGCATTCATACATAGCGAATGGTAAAAAATCAAAGAAATGTCATTTTCTCAGAAAATTGAAAATGTTTTTCACTGTACCTTTTGTATATCAATAGACAAATCATTTCACACCCGATCATGAATAGAAAACGAAATTAAGTCATCAGGAACCATACAAAATTTGAAATTCATGCATTTTATATTGCATAACACATGGAGCAGCTGCTCGTTTATGACGTCACAAATCCAAAACTTTGAACTCTAATAACTTTCTTACTTTTTAACGGATTTTCCTCAAACCTTCACCAATATTTTTTACCATTTTTTTTGCTATTTTTACAATAAAGTTTTCTTCAGGGTGAACTTCCCCTTTAAGTGCAGCGGTTCCAGAGCCAGTGGTAGTGGCAGAACGGTACTAGCATTAGCACTGGTGCCACTGCCACTGGCACTGGCGCTTCTTCATTCCCACCGACACCAGGCCCAGGGTGCGAAAGCGCACTAGCGAAAATTTTGGCCAACAAAAACTTACATTTTAGGATCTCGACGAAGAGCACTGCTTAGATCCGCCAATATCCTCCTTGGGCGACTATCGTCTCCCATCATTAAAGTCAAAGTAGTTACAAAATTAGAAGCATATCAGCAAGATCTTCAGCCGGAAATTGGTGTCCCAAATTAGTAACAACGAGAAGGATGCTGTTATTCGGCTGTTTTGATATGTGCGCATGGCCGTACAGACAGTACAGTGGCTGCAAAATCACAAACAGGATGGAATTAATACAGAGGGTTTTTTGTTATGGGGGGGGGGGGCTGAGTGACCATGAAAAAAAAAACATACCGGTAATCAGATGGTTATTTTTTATGTTTCTTTATGTGTGTGGAAGTGGGTCCGCGACCCCTATAAATTCCTGTACTTATATTCTGGAGCCGTTTAATATACGGGGGGACTTTGGGGAGGAGGGGGGTTACGTGTACATAGGCGGATCCAGGGGGCCGAGGGGCCCGCCCCCCCCTTTATTGGCAGAGCAAAAAATGAAAGAAAAAGGAGGGAAAAGAGAGAAGAAAAAGAAGAGAAAGAAGACAAATGAATAAAATGAGATGAGGGCCCGGGGAAGGCTTAGAAAATATAAAGAATCTTGGCATGTCACTATATAAAATTTTCGCTCGCGCTCGCATTGCCTATAGGTGACTTTATCTTGTTCAATATGGATCGAGCTTAAAAATTCAATATACAAAACATATTTCACCTCATACAAAACATATTTCACCTCAGAAATCAAACTTTCATTATTTTATGTGATTTTTTTATTTTTAAATAGCGCTCTGTAAAACTTTCAGTTTTATGGTCTGAATGTTAAAATTTTCTAGTCACAATGCGCACTCGCCAATTTCGATTTATAAGTTACCTATTATTTTCGTGTATTCCATAAAGTTTTCAAAATATCCCTTTGCAGGTCTGAAACGGGATAGCACTGCACGCTCGGCGCATTTCGATTGGCGAGTTATGTATATATCAATAATGATTATGTAACTACTTAAAATCACCTTTTCATGCCAATTTATCAAAAAATTTGGCTCGCGATTTGTGCTCGCATTAATGGTTAAATATATGAAATTTCCAAAAAAATTTAGCTCGCGCTTTGTGCTCGCGCTTTGTGCTCGCACTATATAATAAAGGATTATGATATTGTATATTTATGTTGATTTATAAGAATAAAGCTAAGAAGTGACTATTAGGACTACCCCTTTAAAGAAACCAAAAAACCTCTCTCAAGCAGCCGATCTGGGAAAATATGGCTGAAAAACCAGCCTAATTAAGCCTGCAGCTATATAGGAGGAGCCGTGGTGTAGTGGTTCTGACTTTCGCCTTGTAAACAGAGGGACATGTGTTCGAATCCCACCGTGGTCTGGCATCCTTTGGCAAGGCGTTAATCCACACTTTGCCACTCTCAACTCAGGTGCTAAATGGGTACCGGTAGGATGTGAAAGTCAAGCTTGTCCAGTACTGTGTGCGCCTCATTGGCGACTGACTGGAATACTCCCCAGGGAGTGAAGGATGTGCACACATTGTGTGCGGGAATGACTGATTGAATCCGATGACCGGGTAATAATATATCTGTAAAGCGCTTAGACATGTCGTTTCGATGTATTAAGCGCTATATAAAAAAAATATTATTATTATATAGCCACGCAATATTCGGAGGGCCTGGGGTATGGTTAATTAGTATAAATATATACGTATGAATGTGCTATCGTTGAGACCCCCATTTTCAGCCTAAATTTCTGTTCTAGAGCAGAGCATGACATGCTGCTAGAAAGACAAACACAGATTTTTTGCAGATGTCCTAGATTCGCACATCGATTGGTCAGGAATTTTTATTTACTTCTTGGATTGCTGTCCAGTCTTAATCTCTTCATTGTGGTCAATGCCAGGTGGCTCAATTAAGGACGTTCCACAGTTAAAATGAAATCCATGTCATTTTCATCAAATTCTGCACAGAGTTACTTCAGCACCTACATGTAAATATTCCAAATATGCAAAATTAACATGGTTTAATTCCGCATATGTGTTTGATTTTTTGCTATATCGAGATATGAAGTTCACTGTTTTGAAAGGTCTCGAGAAATACTAATCAAATAGTATTTATATGAGATCTCAACGTTGAGTTTGATACCTCTGTTACCAGTTAAAATCTATGTATATTTCACCAAATTTTATAGTTTAGAATTAAATACACTCAAATTTTTTTTTGTTTGCCCTTTGAAAAATAGCAGCACCTTCAATTTTGAAAATAAGGTGTGACAGACAACAAACACATATCTTAAAAATTAGAAATTTATATAACAAATTTTATGAAGTACAATAAATGCTGCACTTTATTCAAAACCCATCTCATTTTCACCAAATTCTGCACGGTTGTAGAGAAAATTAAGTATACTAATGAGGCGTGTGAACATTAAGAATTGGGCGTTCATGAATGTGCTTGTTTTCAAACTATCAGCACATTTGTTGGAGCCGATGTGATTTTAAAGGTCAAGTCCACCTCAGAAAAATGTTGATTTGAATCAATAGAGAAAAATCAGACAAGCACAATGCTGAAAATTTCATCAAAATCAGATGTAAAATAAGAAAGTTACGACATTTCAAAGTTTCGCTTATTTTTAACAAAATAGTTATATGAACGAGCCAGTTACATCCAAATGAGAGAGTCGATGATGTCACTCCCTCACTATTTCTTTTGTTTTTTATTGTTTGAATTATACAATATTTCAATTTTTACGAATTTGACGATTAGGACCTCCTTACCTGAACCACAAAATGTTAAAATAATGGAATTCCACGTGTTCAGGCAGGAATGAAACTTCATTTCACATGACAATGAGAAAATCAAAATATTTCATACAATAAAATACAAAAGAAATAGTGAGTGATGTCATCAGTTCCCTCATTTGCATAATGACAGAGATGTGCATATAACTGTTTTGTAAAATGAAGCCAAAATTTAAAATGTCATAACTTTCTTATTTTACATCCGATTTTGATGAAATTTTCAGTGTTATGCTTGTTGAATTTTCCTCTTTTTATTCAAATCAAGTTTTTGTTTGGATGGACTTGTCTTTTAAAAACACAAATGTGTTAAAAGGCTTGTATCTACATAAAGGAAAACTCTTCACCATTATCCCATTTAATGGAACTCGAGGTCATATTCGTCATACAGCACTGCAGAGTCATTAAGTACTGTGAAGAGGTAGTAGAAGCATTTAAAACTTTGATAGATTATTTTCAGCTAATACTCAAGATTTGCAGTTAGAATGTCAATGACTGGAAAAATCAGTTGATCTCTCAATCTATAGCCGATTACACACCTGTTAATTTGTGACGTCAACATAATTTTGAAAAATTATGTTGTTTTTAATATTTCATGAATCTTGTTTCTCCCTCTATCCCCTTTCTTGTTCTCCCTCCCCCCTCTTGCTCTCTCTCTCTCTCTCTTTATCACTTCTCTATCTGTCTATCCATCTATCTATTTTTCTGATGTTTCTCTAAGTTGTGTCTGGGGTTCTATATCTCAAAGAAAAATTTCAAACACAATTGTTAATTTGATACTTTTTGTACATGAATATCTTCATTTTATTGACATTTAAAAAATACCAGTCTCATGCCCATCTGGAATGTGCTAGATGTTGCCTAATATGATACAACAAACAACATACGTTATTGCATGAATTCTTGCTTGGCAGATGTCATGCACACATGAAAGTACATTTGTAACTTTCACAAGTGTACGATCTACATGTGTACATGTATTATGAAGGGGATAAAAATTATCCTTTCTCCAGAATAAAATAAACCTGATCATATGATAGGATATAAACATGCATTCCTTACAGTTACATGTATTACAGTAGACATGTAATTCCTGTATTTAGTGTCATAGAGATTCAAACGTCGCAGCACAAAGGTTTACAGAATTAAATAGCACCAGATATCTTCACAACAACTTTAAAGAGATTTCTTATTACAGAGCTTATGACAAGAAAGAGGACAATATACTTCTTTGTTGAAGCAATATCTACTCAAACGTTTCTACAAAGGTAAGCTTAAACGAAGCTATAATTTAATAACAGTTTAACAACAACAAAGATTTTCATTTCATTTATTGCAAAAAAACGTTCAGACATAGCATTCAAACAGTTCTTGCTGAGATTATAAGACACATTTAACAGTCATCACACAAGGTCAAGTCTGTTCTAACAATACATTTATTTCTCTTCAACTGTTAACCGCTAACAATAATTTGTGAAATGAATTGTGTATGCAACTGAATGTTAAATGTGTCTGATTAGCTCATCAAGTATGATGCTTAGAAACCAGTTTAGGAAATACTTGAGGGCGACAGGGAATTTTGCCCTCATGATGACCAAAATTGCCCATAATATTCTCCGAAAGAATGCTTTGGGGCCATCAATCATCCATCCTTGAGTCTTCCAAGAGTTGTTACATGTAATTTTCATGGATTTCCAAAAAAAACAAAAAAACAAAAAAAACATTGTGCATATGCTAGACTGATAATTTATGTATTTACAGCAATATAGCTGGTTGCAAAATAAAGAAGCACTTCGAATGAAAGATACAGCCCATGAAATTCTGTGATCCAACTCTGTGGAAAAAAATGGGATTCAAGACATGCCCTGCATCTCAATGAAGTTATTGAATTATCTTGTACCATAAACATGAATGATAATAATAACAATGTCCAATGATAGTAACATTCCAAGTAAGAGGCTAATTATCTTTATTGTAATAAGGATGCCTAAATTCTGATTAGCACCTACTGTTCCCAAGGATAACTCCATAATTGTATTTTGAATAACTTGCAAATTCTATTATTTTTAATATCAACTGAGATCATATCAATCAAATGCATTTCATTATCCATTGTCTTGACAGGGTACTACTGACAACTCTCTCATATTGACATATAAATGTAAAGGTAAGTATTTCCAAATAATAAAATGTTTATATAACATGAGTGAAAATCAATGATAAAAGAATACATTCAAATAAAAACTACCAACTTGCATTATGTAACCGTAATTTTGTTGTTTTAATCAAATTTTCAATTAAGAGTGTGTTATGATTAGCTCAAGTTGAACTGCTTTTATTCAGGGAAAGCATGTAATGCTGTAGTAGGAATGGTGTCATATGAAAATCGAGAATTACATGTGGGTGTTATATGTTAGCCGATGCTTGTTTTTTCTTTTTATGTTTGGAGCCTTTGCACAGGCCATGAATATGAAGATAAAAAAATAAACCCTCTCTTTGAGCTGATAAGTAATTTCTAGCTGGCTTTTGTCATTTTTCCTGTGACAAATTATTCCATGTGTGAACATTCAGGATGAGAAAGTGTCTCCACTGTACCTCTAATGCCCAAATTCTCAAAAGAGGTTTCAATTTTCCATAGTACAAAACCATTGACTATGCAGATGGTGCAAAATTATTCCTTTCATCATGAACACTTAGAAAAGTCCAGTTATAAATGTGTGCTGTTGGCAAGGGGTGCTATATTTATTCTAGAATGATTGATGCACAGTAATCCAAGAAATCTGCATAGTTCCATGGTTTTGTACCATGGTACAACTGAAACCTCTTTTAAGAATATAGACCAATGGGTTGATATGTCATTTTCAATTAAAGACACTTATTGCCTTTCTCAACAAACAATTTGGAATTGTGTAGTGCTTTACTTTTGATAAAATTAAGCAATACATTACATGTATAATGAAATATTCCAATTTTGCTTCAAAATGAACTAAAACATGTGACTGATTGCTCTGAGAATATCTACATTGTTGTAACCTAAGAGCTTCCATACTGTTAAATCTACATGTACAAAAAAAAAACAAAACAATTCTTCATTTCATAAGATAAAATACAAAAGAAATAATGTGAGAACATTGGTTCTCTATTTCACATATCAGCCATTTTCCTCATAAAACTGTTCTGTAAACCATGCATGACCTTTTAATTTTCCCAGCATATATCTCTCAATTGAACATATAACTAATAACAGATGATATATATATATATATTTCAAACATATAACTCTACTTACAGTATATCCATTGCACAAAAAATGCCTGTATTTCTTATGAAATAAAACATTGCATTACAGTACTGCACATCTTAATTTCATTGAAAATATGCATAACAAAATGAATATGTAATGTTTCATTCAAGTGCATCCCATATCTTTAATAATTTGTCTTGTAATTTATCAATAGTTTTAATCACAAATGATTATGATTCTATTACAAAATGCCGAGACATTCCAACTTTTTAATATAAACCCCTTCTGACTGGAAATACAAACCTAATAAATTTCTCTCACTTGCAAAGTATGTACATGTAGATTTCTTGAGAGTGTATAAACACATGACGTTCCTTAATCACATAGAAGTGAAAAATAGAGATTTCAAAATATATAAATAACAACAGACATGAGCAATGTAATTTGAAACACACTATACTAGTCACACACTTTGGTAAGAATTACAATTCTTAAACTGAGTAGCAGTTGATCTTTTTGATATGGATTTCGGTCAAATAGTTAGTCTAGATTTTAGATCTGTTGGTTTATATGTTATTTTTCCTGTCTTTATTCTTCTTCTGCGCACTGTCCCCATCATTCATCTTTCCACCATGATAAAGATGGGAATTTCTGGGGCTGTTTTATATCAGGTCTAGAGGTCCAGGATGTGTTGTTTGCTCAACAGATTTAACCCTAAAAGGACTGGGGGCCATCATGGCCCCTCCTCAATGCTACGCCCAATATTTCCAAAACGCAAAAAAGATAGTGCCGCAAAATTTTATGACTTTTTCTTTAAAGTCTCGCGCAACTTTTGAGACAAAATTAGCGATATACAAGTATAGCACCGCGAGGCCACGTGACTTTTTACAAGACAATGTAAGGCCGAAAATGGTTAATTTTTATACTTTGTGTAAAAAGTCTACGGGAGATGAAATCCATAAAAGGGTGATTAATTTTCATTCTAATTGGTCTGCTTAATTGATACAGGGTTTAATTTATTTGTGAAATGGTCTGTAGTAATTTCCAATGAAAAAACAATGAAAAACAAAAGATGAAAAAACAAAACCAAAGAAATACATAAGGAAAAAAATTTGCTTTTGCAATTTTTCTTTGTGGAACCTTTAAAATTAATTAAAAAGATGACATCTGGAAAAAGAAGAAAATTTGAAGTGAGTGAGTGTTAAATATGCAAATAATGTTTTTCATACATAAATTTGCATATTTCATACAGAATAAATAAAAAATTATTTTTTCATACTGGCTTGTAGTTTATGTGGTAACAAAGGTACGTGTCAAATTTCTGCGCGATCACGCGAACGGCAGCCAAGATCGGAAGGGGGAGGGCCATCAATGCCCCCGCCCCCAGTCCTCATCTCAAATAGCCCAGTCCTTTTTTGGTTAAGAGAACAGTCCTGGCAGGTGTTTCATAAAGCTGTTTGTATGTTACGAGCGAAGGAAAAAAATTTGCTTTTGCAATTTTTCTTTGTGGAACCTTTAAAATTAATTAAAAAGATGACATCTGGAAAAAAGAAAATTTGAAGTGTGTGAGTGTTAAATATGCAAATAATGTTTTTCATACATAAATTTGCATATTCTATTCATAATAAATAAAAAAGAATTAATTTCAAATCATTTATTTTATACTGGCTTGTAGTTTATGTGGTAACAAAGGTACGTGTCAAATTTCTGCGCGATCACGCGAACGGCAGCCAAGATCAGAAGGGGGAGCCCGGAGGGCCATCAATGCCCCCCGCCCCCAGTCCTAAATACATCTCAAATAGCCCAGTCCTTTTTGGGTTAAGAGAACAGTCCTGGCAGGTGTTTCATAAAGCTGTTTGTATGCTACGAGCGACCCTACGAACGACTGGTGACCCTTTCTTAGGAGATATATCAGTAGCAATGAATATCTGGCATGTTTCACTTATCAAAAAAAAAGAGGATCACTGGTAACTTGTAAACCTCTACAAAACAGCCACCTGCCAAAGACTATCTAACAGTATGTCAGAGACTAAAAATTGGTATAACAAATTAGTGAGCACTAAACGAAAGAATCAATGGTTCATGATGCAAGTTTCATCAAGCTGTTTGTAAGATAAAAGCGACTTTAAGAACGACTGGTGATCTGTTCTTGTGGTAAATGGTATATTCATTGGCGATGGTTAAGCGCATAAGAAAGGATCACCAGTCGTTCTTAAAGTCACTCTTATCTTACAAACAGCTTTATGAAACTGCCCCCTGGGGCAGGGAGGATAAGAGGGTAGGAGAATACTAGCTAGCTGTGTGTAGTGTTTGATATTTTGAATGATCTGGGACCCATGGCATAAAGCTCAGAAATTGATCAATCTGCTGATTCTATGACTGACTGCATTGAATATTGTGTGTGATCAATCATAAAAAAGCAGCCCAATAATCAATTGCTAGGCTTTATGTGACTGGGCCTTGATGTGAACAATAGGAAGAGATTGGTCACTATTTTCCCATCTCTTTGACATGTACGTCTTTGAACCCTCACAAGACTGTATCCAGGGGGGGTTGTTTCACAAAGATTTAAGTATAACTTAAATCGCACTTAAATGCCGACGTGCACCTGAAATGCAATGCGCAATCTAATTGATCAATATGCAACAGTGCGCATCATCTTTTCATGATCTGACCAATGTGGTCATGGCTTTTATACCGCACACAACTATGCATTTAGGTGAGACTCTAAGTCAAACTTAAATCTTTGAGAAACACCCCCAGGGCTTGAATTAACCCAAGGCCATCCTAGGCCATGACCTCTGATGACCCTAGAATGATGCTCTTCAATATATTTGTAGACTCAAGGTCAACATAAGATGCCCTGAGGCCTTGGTGCCCAGTCATAATCCAGTGCATGTGTCCTATTGAAAAGTACATTTTTTTATTGATGCCCTTTTGTAATGGCCTTGAATACCCCCTAAAATGAGTGCTACATTCTGGTTCCTTTATTAGTGCCCTTCAAAATAAAAATAAAAACGGCCCTTGAAATGCATAATTTGAGCCCTGGTATCCTTTGGTCATCCTTGCTGATCAGGAGGATTTCAGTGAAAAAATGATCAATTAACTCAGACTTACTCAACACTCCATTTTGTTGATGATTAGACATGCATTGAGTCTTTTGTTAATTGTGTGATAGCTATGGTAGGGAATCTGTGAAAACATATTTGCATAATGAAATGCAAGCAATATTTAAGAAAAAGAAAGAGAAAGTACTTAGTTCTTGGTTATTTTCTTGGATTGGGCTATCAAATAAAAGAGCAAATAATATAATTTTAGACATTAAAATAGAACAGTTTGGAAGTGAGTTTTTGGTATCCTTTGTTTTTGTTCACTCATGCACACATGACTAATCATCTAAGTTATACCAGATGAAAGAAGAGACTCTAAGCTTTACAACAATGGGTCATTTGTCTATTACATTTTATGTTGTGACTTATTATTGGTAATTCTCATTTTTGTTTATTCCGGAGTGTACTTTTTGTTGTGTACTATCATTTTTACTTTAAAATATTACACAAGTATAGTGACCATTTTTCACAAATCTTCAATTAATTATAAACTGTTATCATCATTAAAGTAGATACCATTCTAAGTATTTCTATTAATCACAGTTACTATCATTATTATTGTTACTATTATAACTACCACTATCAGAGGCTGATCTAGGATTTACAGGGGGGGGGACACTTTCTGAGCAAAAAAAAGGCGAACAATCATTATTGGAGGCACTTTCCCATCTTAAAAAAAAACTTCCAGACAGGCATAACAAAAAAAAAGAAAAGGGGTCCCAAAGAAGAGAATGCCCCCATTTGCACTTTATTATTATCAATACTAATATTATTATTATCACTATTATAATTCATATGATAATTTTCATTACTTACACAAGATTTCAGATTACATCTTTCACACAAGATGTATTTTTTTTTATACAGACTGCAAAATCTTCATTTTACCTGACAATGAGTTTTCAAACTATGAAAATAAATAATCTTTACATTTATTAAGCACCATCAAATGGTGTATATATATATAGAGAGAGAGATTACCATTCCTTTGGTAAAGAGTCTTTAGAAAGTTGTCTCCCTCGTTCCCTCTTCTTCTCTGCTCTCCTGACTTGTCTGAGAATCTGAAGATTTCCGAACAGCGAATTCTATCCCACTTTCCTCTTCATCTTCAATATCGGTTTTAAGCCTAGTCTGGTCTTGATCAGACTCACTGTCATCCATGATATCGTAACATCCCTGCTCCACTTTCTTCAGGTGGTCAGGTCTGGTAGGCGAGACTAGTGTGTCGGATCGTATGCTCAGACTTGTGAAGGGAGTGAAGTCCAAGCCCATACCAGGACGAACAAATGGAGATGGCGATGCAGGCATTTCATTATCTATGTTATCATTCATGGAGATGTATCCAGTGCTGGATGTGGAAGCTCCGAGATCATGGAGGCGGTTGGCGTTCACCGAGCTGAGATCAATATGATCAGTAATTGTGGAGTAGACGGGGGCAGAAGTATACGGCATGGGACGCTGCATGGTTCCCAGTTTGGGTGTCTGGACGCTAGTGTTACTGTACACAGACATATTACTCTCAGAGTCTATATGTCTCATCCCAAGATGTCTGCCATGGTCTTTGGCCACACCAGATTCGGCACCAACTTGCCTCCTAACCGGACCTGGACGAGGATTTTCAATGTCTTGTTGAGGAGCTACCATGGACAGGTAACGTTCAAATGTACTTAATCTTAGGACTTTGTGGCAATGATTTCGCTTGATATCACTCCTACCTTGCTCAAGGATGACCGCAGGAACACTTGTGGGACTGCCAAGCGCCTTCAGGCCATCTTCTTTATCAGGGGTCAAAGGACGAAGGTCGCTCTCTCCACTGCTTTCAGCACTATGAGAGTCAATGCGCATTGCTCTCT
Source organism: Lytechinus variegatus (assembly GCF_018143015.1). Classification (NCBI taxonomy): domain Eukaryota; kingdom Metazoa; phylum Echinodermata; class Echinoidea; order Temnopleuroida; family Toxopneustidae; genus Lytechinus; species Lytechinus variegatus. Next base: position 1,972,472 of record NC_054744.1, on the reverse strand, counting down.
CTGAGTCACGACTACTGTCTTTAGATGATGCTCCACCCGATTTCAGTTCAAGAGATCCATCATCAAAGTTCTTACTGGACACCAGTTTCCTGCGTCCAGTTCGAGGACTTACCCTCTCTATACTGAATTCCGGATTCTCCCTCAATAGCTCACCTTCTTTGCGTGAAAGACTCCCACCAACTGGATTTCCCCTATCATGTACCTTTGGTTTTTGCATGGGCGGATACGAGCCACCGCTCTTTGCTTTCCATCGTTGAATCTTTGTACTCTTCTCACTTGGGGTAGCATCATGATTCAGGGCACTATCGCTGGCACTCTTCAGTCGTGACTCAGGAACACCAAGAAGGTTCTCGTTGCTTTCTGTTGGCAGCAAGCTATTCATAAGAAGTTGACGGATGTCCATGATGTTCCTGGCGGTTTGGAAAGAAGCCTCTTCCACCCTCATCAGTCTACGTTCAAATGATCTCATACCAAGCTTGGAAATATTCTCCTTCTCTACGATCTCTTCAAGTTGATAAGAGTGATCCTCAGTCCTGAATCATCAAAGAAAGAATTTTTCATTATGTTTTTCCATCAATGAGCTGGCCAATAACAACAAGAAAATATACATGACAATATACAGAGTGGCGGACCCAGTCAGGGGACTAAGAACCACACACCCCCTTCTATCTGCCCATTGAATATACAATATGATAGCATAAGCTAAGAAAATTGTCATCTGCCCACCCATCATTTCAAAGTCCTGGATCCGCCAATAAATATAAACATAAACATGGAGTATATGTGAAGCCATTTGTTTGGTTAGTTGATAATATTCCTCTTTTTGATATCATAAAACAACTATTTTCAAGACATACATACAAGACGTCAATAGCAAAGTCAATATCAATTTGACGTTAGTGCCTCCATCAAGATTTGTGAATTGTGAGAGTAAAGTATAAAACTAGATACCTTTCAGCAACTTCTCGCAGTCTCTCTTCACTTGAGACCTGTCTTTGAATTTCTTTGTCCTTGAGATAGAGTTCTAAACATGCTTCCTCAAAGTCACGAACGGAATCCATAGCCTCTCTGTCCAAGAACAGTTCTGGAAAGGAAAATATTCAAATAAAATGATAACCAAGGAAGCATTCGAGGCTGGCCTTGAGGCTCCATATTGCCGGCAAAGGTCTTGAACTATGACTCAGAGAACTATCGGCCTTGACTACATCCCTGATAATGATAAGGGTTTCCCTTCAGATAATTACTCTGCATGTACTTGTTATGATCATGCCAACAAGGAAAAAAACAGTATGTGTAATCATCACTCTAAATGCACTTCCATTTCACATTTCAATGAAATAAATAACAAAAATAGAATTGTTAAACCATTCATGGGGGTAGTTTCACACAGATGATTAAGAGTCAAATTTAAATATCAGTATCATGGAGTATATAACACAAAACTGCATTGATAAGATCATCCTCAGAGGACACACAGCTACTCCACACTAATCAATGAGACTGTGCATTCAATATCATATGCACATTGGCATTCAAGACATGACTTTTGAAATCAGATTCAAATCTTTGTGAACCCCACCCCCCAGATATGTAAAGGCACAGAAATCTATAGCTAATGGAAAAACAAGAATAGGCACTTACTGAGTCTGATGTCCTTTTGTCGTTTCTCACACTTTCGACACTGGCAAACGACAAACTTGAAGAGGGAATACAGATAGTATATAATTGTGAAGGGAGGTACGAGGATGGGCTTCTGCTCGTATTTCATAGTCACATGATACCGTTGGAACTTCCATAGTTGGTTAGCAATTGGCATTATCCGCTGGAAGGTAGTGCTGGTTAACAATAGAACAAAAAAAATCCATCATTCTTGATGCTCCATTGATCTAGAGCTAGTTGCATAAGAGGTTATTATGGTAACTTGGCCATTTAAGTGTATCTAAAATAATAATAGCATTTGTATAGTGCCATCTACTAGTATCTAGAAACAATCTATTCCAAGGCGCATTTGTCATTATCATTATTACCCCGGCTTTAGCTCGAGCTGCCTTTCAGCGTTCGCGCATTCAAGGAATTAATCCTACCGGGTATCCATTCACCTCACCTGGGTCTATTGCAGGACAATGTGGATAAATTTCTTGCCGAAAGGAAACATGCCATGGCTAGGATTCGAACCCACGACCCTTTGTTTGAAAGGCAAGAGTCAGCACCACTAAACCACTTCTATCATGGAATCCTTGATTTTGATTGGCTGTTGAGTATCGTTACCATGGTAATTTACTGTAGGACGACAATGTTACTATAGTCATAATTTTTATGAAACATGACCCTATTATGACTTTTCTGCAAGGCAAAGGGAGGAAGAAGTATAGGAATAAGGAAATAAATATTGCACGATGCGTGAATTAGTGCTTGTATGTGGATGCACATATAATTATAGAAAAAAATAAATTATAAGGGTTTTACTCATACACAATCTTAAAATATTCTGCTTATCAGATCCTCAATATAAAAAAGCATTCTAGACAAAAATGTAGCTCAAGATTGAGTTAAAGCTGTATCTCTCAGAGTTGACTTTGAATCTTAAGCTGTGTTTTACTGGAGGTTTGCGGTAGATCATAATTAGCATTGGCCAGGATGATCACTGTTACATGCGTCTATTGTTCAACATTCCCATTGTCAGCCAATCAGAATAGATGTTTGAAATTCATTAATTGTATCATTATATTCCAGTGCTGAATCCAGGATTCTGAAGTACGAGTGCAAATCACAAATTTTGAAGTAGAGGGGGGGGGGGGGGGGCAGAATAAAATTATAGATTTAGATATAGACATTAATTTGTATGTTTAATTCTCAAATGCAGAGGTTTCATGTAACCCTTGTCAGAATCTCCCACTGTGCTCTTTGTAATGAATTTTGAAACTACCGTCAAGATCAGAGTACTTACTTGAAGAGAGCAATGAGCATGTTGACAATCAGAATGTTGGCTACTAAACAATAAATGGACATCGCCACGGGAACGACCCAACGACCCGTAAGACAAGGATCCATGTCTGGTCCATCTCCACACGGAGCTAAAAAGAAAACGAGAAACGGGAATGTAATGGTGTAAGTACAATTTGAACCCAAGGTTGATTCAAATCAACTCACTCCCTATTATCAATGCACCCACTGGCCTATATTCTGAACTTGGGTTTAATTCAATACTCTGATTTAAATTCATGGTTTAACTATGGAAAGCCACATGTTAAAGCATTTTGATATGAACATTCCAACCAAAGGAATCTTCAACCATTAAAGTTCCAAATGGTGGTATGAATACTGAAATCAAAATTCCAGTCTATTTCGAACCTCCCAATACAAATACACGCAAATTAAATTCCAAATCTTAATGATGACATCATTGACTGCGACTAGAAGCCTATTTTACACCAAATTTACTCAGACCACAAGGCTTGCAGCAAAGCAGAATTCTAATTAAAATATTCCTAGCATTATTCTGGGGCCCGTCTTAGAAAGAGTTATGATTGATCTGATCAATCACAACTATGGATGGCCAGCAACATCAGCATATGTTTGTTCAAAATATTTTCCAGATATGATGCATATTCATACATTCATCGTTCTCTTGAAGATTCAGTGAGATTCTGTTTGTTTACAAAGGACATTGTATAAATTTTCTGTAGACAAAATTATGACATTGATGGATTTCCATATAGTTGAGGTTGATCGGATCAATTGTAACTCTTTGTTTGATGGGGCCCAGAACTTTGAATGAAATAATTCCACTTCTTTGAACTTTGGCATTTAATGCAAAATGCAATTTGATAAGATATTGATCATGCAGTGTGTGTTAGGTTTAAGTACGTACGATTAATCTTGCCAGCATAGACTTCTCCATAGATCATCCAGTATGGCTCATGAAGGACTTCTCTTACCGGCCACCAACTAGGATCAACATCAGGGTTTAGAATAGATTGACGGATCACACCAAAGCTCACCAGAATGATTATCAATACTACTAGAAAGTAGCACATATCCCGTAACTAGATAAAGACAACAAAAAAAAACATCAAATATAAAATATTTTCTCCTTTTCCAAGATCTTCAGACTCATTTTTAAATTGTTACCACAACTGGAATGTATATGCATTAAAATGAACAAGTACGACAAGAATCAAGAACTTTAAGAGTCTTGTAAATATACCAAAGATATCAAACAAAATTTTTAATATTTTTTTATATTAACCTCATATCAAATCTCAACATTTCATATTAAGATCAATAAATTTTAACAAGATTTTTTTTCATTAAGAAAAGTAATTGGATATTTTTTTAATTGCAAAGGAAGGGGATTTTACTTGTTTTAATGACTTGATTGTTTGAAATCGTTTTCTTCATTAAGAAAAGGAACTAAAGATCATAACAGGATGTTCATAAACTTTCTATTGAATGTAAGTGGAGGAGATTTTACAAGGTTCAATGACACTCCCCCATTTTTCTATTTTCTTATTCAACAAGATATAGAACAAAAGACCATAATATAGGATGTTCATAAATTCACCTATTTGAATTGTAATGCAATGGCTTTGTCATTATAAATTCAAGATAAGAGGTGACTCTACAAGGTTTAATGACCACCACCCTCCTATTCTGTATTCTAAATATATGTGGTAATTGTTGTTGTTTTTTCTGCATTCAATAGCACAGCATTTACTCACCATTTTACCAATCATATTAATGAGAGGTCCAAGATAGTTACTAACACTCAGAATCTCTAGGAATCTCAGATACCATAGAACAATGACCACACAGTAGACCACTCTACCAGATAGATGGGTCGATGGCACCATACGAAGGATGAAACCAGTCATGAAGGTTACGATGGCGATTACATCATGGACATTCCAGAAGACAGAGTAGAAGACACGAAACTTATGTGCAAGTTTGGTGGGCTCCGCTAACATGAGCTGAAAATAGATGAGAATCATGGATAGGATAGAATTAACCCTTTGGCTTTTTTTTGAAAAGGTGATATAACTGGGGATGTTACATAAATAGATATGCTTGGTATTTACAATTGATTGCAATTTTTGTACATGGCTTGCTATAGCATTACAGTTATGATTAACTGAAAATTAATCATAACTGTTATGCTTCAGGGCCCACTGATGGCAACCTAACATTGACAGTCAAAACATACCATTCAGGGTTGAATATTTATTTTTTTATTTTTTTTCTACAGAGAATTTACAAGAATCAGATATGTTTGATTTAAATCACATTTTGCTTAGTTATATAATTTTTTTTTCAAATCTATTATCATGAAAAATAAAGTTCAATTACAAAGAATTCTTACCCTAGAAATCGCATCAATCTCAACCCAATCACAAATATTAATCTAAACATCGTTCCATAGAGCACTTCAGTCACACAGCCTACTTAAAAATATCAAATAATTCAATAACCATTAGTTTCATCATTCATGTACATGAATTGGAAGTCAAGGACTTACTAGACACTCACCCTTAATCTTTACCTTAATGTCGGGGGGGGGGGGGGGATGAGGATCTAAAAGAGTCTTTTCTTCTTCTTCAAAAGCACTAAATCTAAATTTCATCTCAGAGACTATTATGACATTACATTGGGGTTTTTTCAGATAACTAATGCAAATATGAACTTTCAATGGCAGAGAGGGAAATAAGATACAACTTTACAATAGTCAAACTTAAGTCAAGTCACTGCTGATCACATGTACATCTTCAGTTTTAATGGAAGCAGTTTATATGATTGACTTGATTTTTATCATTTGCATAAGATCAGAAAAAAAAATTGTGAATGTTATATGATAATCATAAACACCAGGACAAGAACATTTACAATGTTAACTCTCAAACATTGGCAGAAACACGCATGCATAGCAGTCTGGCTAAACAATGGACTGAAGTTGATGAAAACATGCTATATACAAATGATACACAACATTGAGGAAATTAATAAGACTACTGGAGGTACTGTACATCTGTTACAGCTTTAACATGCCAAAGGCATAGTAAGAATTTTTGGACAACAGTTTTTATACTTTTCTTATGACCACTCAATATCATCATAATAATCAGATAAGCTAAAATGCATGCAATCATTTCACTTTGGAATAATACCTCTCTGACATGCTCCATGCCTGTTGTAATTATGTAGAGGATGACGATCCACTCAAAGAATGACGGCATTGCTTCCATCCGAAACAGGCATACATAGTTATACATGAACATGAATACTACGTAGAATATCTGGATACAAGATTGGAAAATAATAACAAAGCATTCTTTATACAGTGCATAGCACAAAAATAAATGTACATGTCCATCGCTATGTACTCAGAAGAAATAAAGAGAAATAAAGACTGACATATGACAAAGAATCACACCTTTATTGAACATAACAATCATACCAAAACAAAAAAATGGAGTATAAAATTTGTTGCAAGGATAGTGATAATACAGCAGCAGAATATATTATGAGTATGGCATGATTTTATCAAACATAGCAAGAAACACTGAAGTTAAAAACAAAATTCCAAAGTGTAAATATAAAAGGTGTAAAATAGATGAGTTTTGTTTTATGCTGTTACAGTTCTTAAATTTTCCCTTTCAAATATTTAAGGATAACATCAGTAAGATCACAATGCAAAAGAGAGAGAAAAAGAAGTATGAAAGTAAAAAAGAAAACATTCCACTGAAAGAAAAAAAAATAGCTTATGCTAATGTCACTCTGAGGCATAAGAGTAGAACTTAGACCTATTCATCTATAGATATGAATAAGGAAGAGAGGAAAGAACAAACTCACGGTGTAAGACCAGAACTTGGTGATAGGAGCATTGAAGAATTCATAGAGCTTCTTTCCACCACTGAGCTGGCGTTTCTGAGTAGGTTTTTTCTCACACGGTTCCTCTATGGGATCAATCTCTTTGGATGTCATAGTAAGCCGCTGACGAAGACCTTTCCTCTCAGACTACAAAAGAAGAGGATATTTCTGTTGAAGCTAACTGTTTTCTTAATTAATAAGGAGATATTTTTCAGAGTTGTAGACTACAGTTATGACTTGAGATGCTTACTTTGCTTTAACTTGCGACTCAACTTGCAGAGTGCCCAAATGACTTAGTCTTGATCTAGACTTGCTACTTTTTTTACTCAGCCCTATTTGGAACAGCGTGATAAACAAGGCGCATTTTTCCACAATTCTGGTCAATTCAACGCTACTCTTTTTTTACAACATTGATTAAACAATTTTACCTTTTGATTTCTACATATCATTTATTAATAGATGATTAAAAATGATAGTATTAAGAGATCAATAATGAGAAAAATGTGAGATAATTTCCACCTTCACTGCGCTTGTATCACCTTCACTCCCCTAGGTACTTTCTGTCCCACAATGCATTGCAATCAAGAAGCAAAAGGCCTAAAAAATATGATGTCGGCTAGTATCAGAAAAATGGCTCTGTTGGTCAATCTTTATGTTTGTCTTTATTCTTCAAACCACATAAATGAAAAGTTGATATGTGGCACTCAACACGTCATGCACTGCACATTGACATTCATCTATGCAGTCAAATTGTAAATCAAAGTGCTTTCTTTAAGCCTTTGAAATTTAATTTGAGAAATTCTTCACCCAAATCTGAAATTTTCTCCCCAAAACATAGAAAACATATTTTTCTTTTGTCTGCTACAAATAATAAACAAAAAAATAGTGACCCCGTTTTTCACATTCTACAGTCAGTTAGATAAAGGTAACATCACTTCTTTTTTATTCTTAAATGGGTTATAGAAAGATGGGAGGTGTTACCATAGGTATCTCCTCTTCTTCCTTGATGTTATGTAACCTAGTGAATGATGTAGATGATGTTATAGAAGGTCTATCAGCATCCTCTACATCCTGCATATGTTCCTCCAAGGTTTGAGGCATAAGGAGAAGCTCTTCAGTGGTCTTGAACCCGATAGCAAAGATGCAGACAGGGAACAGAAGACTTGTTATAACCTGGTTATTAGAAGATTTAAAAAAACAGTAAATACTAATATAAATTCATTGTTTGGAAAGTAAAATGGCAATATAATGCTATCGATTGCAAAAAAAAGATACCAATTATTCTGTCCCCAGAAAATGTAAAAAAAAAAAAAAATTTTCAAGAATATTGGCCATATTGCCCTTGTACTTGATAAATATATTTCCCTATGTAGTCTGATATAAACCCGAATCTTGAAGAGAGCAAAATAGGTCTAATGAGAACATGCAAAGCAACATGGGAGTAGCAAGTGGATCAGGGGGTGGGGGCAAAATTGAAGTCCAATTTTTGTCCTAAGGCAGATTCAAGATTCCCTACACAAAAAAATAGCACAAAAAAGGGAGGAAGGAAATAAAGGGGGAGTTGAAAGAAGAATGAAATGAATTGAAATCCACCACTAAAAAGATGAGAAATAGAAAATTGCAAACTGAAGAGTGAAGTTTGTCATGCTCACCTTGATGTTGATATACTTTTGTGCCTGCATACCACCGTGCCAGAGATCATTGAGTAAAACCTGACAACACGCATGTGCCATGAACTTGTTGTGCTGGGCCATGGCAGCAAGACTCAGACAAGTATGCTTGCTCCAATTGTCCAGTTGAACGGTCAAGAGTTGCATGGTCAAGACCTCATCCTCTCTGTAGCACTGATCTAGCAAGTCCATTGCTAGATCATTGAATTCCCTGCAAAATGAGAAAGAAAAATGTGTAAGCAACAAGATATAATGGATTAATTCATTCCTGTATTAAAAAAACACCTCCTTACTATTCGATTCAATGTTCATAGATCTACATGTATAATACAAATAATGCACAGGACTGTGTTTTAAGTTCAAGGCACTTGGGCCAAGTGATTTTTGCATGATATTGTGAATACATGAGATACATGCACCCCCACTAACATCATGATTTTAAACTTGTGCATGATTTGTTTTGTAAAATGAGTCAGTATTGTGAGTTTGTAGTGAAATATCTGTTCACATCCCTAAGAACTATGACAGATCACAGAGACAAAGAGGTCGCATATGCTTTCTGTTTTGACATTTTAACAGTAGCAAGCATAACGTGCACCTAAAATAACATAAAAATCCTTGTCATGAAGCCTTTTCTTTAAAAACCTACATGTATTGTAAAATAAAAGTAGGACGGTGTATTCAGAATATATCAAAATATTTTGCCATTCATCTTCCAATTACAGATCTTCATTTTCCATCATTTATTTCAGGCAGCACTTTCTCCTCTTAAGAAGGGTTATGCAATGACACCCTCTTCTCCACTGATTTTTGTCTTGAACATCATCCTCATTCAGACCCATTGTATTGCTTTCATTCTTCACTATATCTTTCCATGTAATCTTTAGTAATTCCTTTTTTTCTCTTTATGTTATCAACATCCAGATCCCATATTCTATTCACAGTCATAACCCTTTCACTTTGCAAGCACACAAACGCCCAAAGGCAGAATATGTCTATGATGGTTTTCAGACAAACACCTTCAGTTGATATAAACTAGAACTGATTTTAACTACGTCATTTTGCCTTTTCATCATGGGATCCAAGCATGCATAGATTAGGTTTGAAGCTAGAGAGTAAAGTTCCATTAGAATATATAAGAGAGCTTATAGTCCATTGAATACTTAATTTTGTAATTCCTATACTTCCATCCAATGACACAAAAAGCAATGCTGATTTTTTTTAACCAAAATTCACTGTACTTTTAATTTGGGATATTTTCTGTATGCCCTACAAGATGGTAAAGGAATTGGAGTCACATAGCCAACAATTCTGAAATATGGACTTTTCAAAAGCACAAAAGTAAATAAGACTTGTTTTACTCATTCACTAAGAAATTCATTGCACAGAGTTGCTTTCTCTTGTCACTGTATGGTTGTATAGGCTTTATACAGGGTTCCAGCAGGTAATATGTTTCCCTTACTGAGCATATCTCCTGAGTTCCCCGCTGCTTTCAGCTTCTAGATTCATGACTTCTGCTGACTTGGCCATGGCACGGTAGAGTGATGAAGCTACCAGTGCCTTGGCAAGAGCTTCCTCATCCTGTCTCCAGAGAAACAAGGCCATGTTATGACGTTTGGTAAGGACCGCCCAGATGAAGAGTTCATTGAACGGGAACGGGAAGGTCTGAAGATAGCGATCAATTGGAGGGATTGTGGCATCAGAGACCTCTCTTTCCATCAGTAATGCGAAAGATAGACCCTGGATCAACAAAAACAACAAAAGAATCATCAAATTCTACATATTGTATATAGCCAATACTCTGCAATATCAACTATCAATATCAACATTCAGGGTCACTTTGTTTGTACATGCATTCCTGGTAACAATTAGCACTGCAGCTGATCAACGGAACAGCTAGCAGGCTCAACTGGTTGTAGAAGTTCAGATTTTGTTGTTGCTCTATCTTTAATAATTTTCAAAACATTGTTTGCAAAATTATGGATCAATTTCAACTGTAGACAGTTTGGAAACTGAGAAGATTTATAAACAGGTCTGTGTTCCTAATACTGAGAAACGATGATCAGCTGTTCATAGTGTAAGTACATGAAAGGAAATTTACCCCATCGAATTTGGATATCACTGATTGTCGGATATATCTGATGAGCAGAGTTGTAAATGATTTTCTAAGGACAGTGGGGTGAGTACAAGTTTCAAACAGACGAGAAAAAACGTCAACGTCAACGCAGCAGAATTTTAATGTTACAGGCCAATGTTAAGGGCCAATAAATTCAAGCAAGATCTTGAGAAGTCCTCCTTGGTCTTGCTCTTTTTCATAGTCCTTGGTTGAATAAAGATTCCAAATATAGTATCATGTGTAAGTTTTAACATATATGGATCTAGGTTTGAAAGAACAGGTCTTAAAGTAGTTGATATTCAATCTTTAGTGATGCTGAGTTTCTAAGGCATTTTTTTTCCAGCTTTTCCAAGGTCCAGAGGAAATTGCACCGGCGACCAGCTGCGTTGGTCAGGCAGCAGTAGACCAGTCGGTTTGACCCAGCCCTAAATTACATGTAGTACTACTCATAATATAAATGTAAGGGCATTTGAATAATCATGCTCCACTCATAAATTCATGATAAGCTTATGAAAGCCTACATTCATTTCTTTCTTATTCCTACAGGTGGAATAACAGTCTAAACCACATTCCACAATGAAGTTTACCTTTTTAAGAGTAGTTTGGTGAAGAGCTTTGAATCTTCTATCTGTGTACGTTGATTGGTAGGTACCACCCATCAGATTCTCAAAGACTAAACCCATATCATACAATGAGTACTTCAATAGCTGGTGATGGTGCTGTAATATGAACATATAATTTCACATTTAAGTTAATTAATGAATCTTTCATTCCATTTCCACAAATCTTTGAGGAAAAACTGATGTAACACTACGTTATGATACTAAAAATAACAAATACAGTTAAAATAAGAATTATTCAGTCCCCATTTTATTTAATGATTATGTATTTGTGCAAATCTTTTCAAAATTTGTTTGTTTCTGGAATGCAACACCAACAGAATCTAAGTGACATCAACAAAACTATCAAATTCAAAACAAGACACGAACCTTTGATTTAATCATACATTGGAATTATGTTCAGTCATGCATGAACAGACATGGTAGATCACAATTTAATGTAATTTGTGGACAACCTCTGTGCAAACCCAATGAAGAAAACGTCATTAAAATGTTGGGTGCGTTACTCAGCACATACAACACACGTACGCAGAACTTTGCCGTCGCTACTGTTTCAAATTTCATGGAAAAAATGTGACTCCACTGAGAGCATTCCCTTATAAACAAAAGTACTTTACATGAATCATTTCTGGAAAATGGTTTGTTGCTAAATGAACAGGTTCAGGAGATGGTGATGAGAACAGCACAGAAGTGATCTTTGAACTTGGTTATATGAAAAGGTTTAAGAGAAACCAGTTCAAGGAAGAAGATGAAAACAGGGTCTTGTACGCACCAAAGCTTTACCCTTTCCATGGCAAAGAATAAAGAAAATTACATTAACTCACCTTTCTAACATCTTTGACCAAATGCGCGAGCGTGTTGCCTGGACCTTGTTTCTGAAAAGTATAAATATAAAAATACATGTATATATAATTTGTGTATATTTAGAGCTGGAGATACATCACTACGTTATCTCAAGTTTGATTTGATTGGATATGATTAATTCATATTCCACACAAAAACACAATAGCAATACCTGTTTTGACAAATATTACAAACACTGCAAAATGTATCATACAAGAACAATGTCTAAGATTGTGACAATATGCGGATGGATTTACTAGAAAGGTTAGGTTGTGTGATAGAGATTCCCTTCTTGAATTAAAACATTAATTAACTTTAATTTAACTTTGCGAGACATTATGTTATTTCGATATTGTGAATTCGAATTATAACGCAAACGTTTTACATATATGAATTGCAATTATTACATTTTTCGGTATATTTCGTTTTCCTACATATACACATGTATGATTCAGTTTCTTCTTCGTTTCTTTCTTTCATTTCCCTTACCTTCTTCCAACTCATTCAAGCCTTTTCATTCCCACTTCTCCACCCCATGATTTATCCTTTTCTAAACATCTCTCCCAATTTTCCTTTCTCTTATCCCATATGTCATCCTCTCCTTCCTTTCTATGTTTCTTTCTCTCTTGTTCTCTTTCTATAGGCCATCCTTTCAACCTTTAGTCTGTTAAAAGTTGTATTTAGTCTTAAGATGTAGTTATTTCATATTATTATGTAATTGAATTGTGAAAATGATGTGTAATCAAATTTTTTAACATTACAATTGTAAACTTCATGTAATTCAGCCTTTGGGCTGCGATATGTTGTTTTTGCCAATAAATACCATTTTACTACTACTACTACTACTAATTTCAATTAATTAATCCAAGTAATAAATCAAAAGAGAAAACTAACATTAAAATGCATGTTTAAACTAATTAAAGAAGGTACGTTATATCAGTGAATGCTTAATGCCACTAAAATAAATTATGAATAACAATGGGCCAAGAAGGCTTCCTTGAGGAACTGCAAGTAACAGATTAACTACATGTAATAGGAGTCAGAATTATTAAAGCTCACAAATTGCACCTACTTAAGAGGTAACTTACAAACCGCTGCAGTGCATTCCCCTTTTTCTTTGTAACATAGAATCTCATGAATGAGAGTGCCTTAGAAGAACCAAGGAGCATGAGTTTTTACTTATCTACAGAAGTAGCAAGTTGATCTATAAGACTTAATATGCTATGGGTTGTTTTTTTTTTTTCTACAGCCAAACCAAAAGTCATATATGTTCTGGGTTTTTTTTAAAGAAAGAAATAGTTCTCATGTACATATTTTTTTTCTTCATTTTTTTGTTCAAAGTGAGGATAATAAAGATATAGGGCTATAACAATTGACATACATGTACATGTAATTACCTTTTTAAATTCTACATAAATCTACATTACAGCTTTGCTCAAGAAATATTATCAGAATATGAGAGAATAGCTTTTGGCACTACTTGATAAGTCATATAAGGTATCAAAAATATTTTGTGTACATTTACAAAACAAGTGAATGGATTAATTACCGTATTGTACAGTTCTTCCAATCTTGCTACAGTCAAGAACTTGTGCATGTTGACGCCATTGTCTTTGAGTAGTTTGACAAATTCAACTTTGTCGTTTGTCAGAGCATCCATCATTACTTGGTCAAGAACTCCTTCCTATAAGAGCATAAACGTAAAAATAATCACTGCTCAACATTGTATCTCAGCAGTTTCAACATACATTAAATCTAACCAAATATAAAATCAAATCGCTTCCAAAAAGAATTTAAAGAATGACTTCATAAGAATATGCTGAATTATAATGAATTTAATTGTCAAATCCAAAAATCCATCTACAATGAAGGTATAATGTAATTCAAGGGTAATTTACATGAACAAATTGCATATCCAGGGCAAAGGGGAAATTTCATGACGCAATCTTTAACTGAATTTTATGAAAAAAAGACCTAAACAAGTGCAAAGTCTCTGTGGTTTACAATGGATGTCAGTTTAAAAAAAAATCTTGACCACAGGTGACATGAAATATTTCCAAAATGACTATCTGGGGAGAGTTTCATGAAAGGACTTGTAGAATGTTTCATCCCACAAGTTCTGACAATAAACCTAGTAACATTGCCTCTTGGCCAATTGAAATAAAGGAAATTTTCAGATCTGTCAACTTGATGGATAAGAAATGATGAAGAAACACTCATCTGGAATGCTTTACAATGGACAATAACTAGTTTGACACCTTCATCAAGTTAGAGTATACTTACTGGCCAGTCTCTACCATGGATAAAGATCTGTTTCTTGGCAATGTCCACCCTATTCCAAGACAGGGCCATGTTAAGCTGATCTGTGTAAGACTTAGTCTGAGCTTTCAACAGGGCTGTCAAGATGGCAAGATCAAAGTCTTCAACTCCTTCCGTACCCAAGCAAAATACAGTTATCTGCAAAGATGAAATAAAAAAATACAACTAATGCAATCAAGGTTCATCTTTTGATCACAATACACAAAGAAATATCAGTCACCTTGAAATTACAACTATAACAACTATGCAAACAAGTCTATTTCTACAGGGTTCCCAGCTTTTCAAGAAAACAAAATTCCCTGATTTTTCCCTGATGAAGTTTAAAAATTCGCTGATAATTATTCAAACCCATTCCAGTTTCACATGTTTTCTAGGTTGTTGCAGTGTACGTTATTTTCAGTATAAAAAACAGTTATTTAAAACTATTTAAAACTATCTAAAACTATTACACAGGCATGTAATGGCCTCCATTCTCCCCATACAACTTTCTCTTGATTTCTCTTCAAATTTTTGCTTGTGCTTAGCTTTAAAAACACATTGGGCTTGCTACATGCATGGCCCGGCTTTTGGTTAGCATGGGTGTAAAAACATTAATCTTTACTTAACCTTCACTTTAATTTGAACTTGAATTTACCTTAACTTAAACTTAATATTAACATACCTTTACCTTTCCTTAACTTTAAATTAACTTAAATTTAACCTTCAGTTAACCTCAACTTAACCTTACCTTAAACGTAACTTAACCATAACTCAACCTTAACAAAATGAAAGACTCTACTCAACATAAGAAGCGCCTCACCATTTCTTTCTTTTTCATGCATTGTTCAAGCTCATGGTAGAGCTTCTCACTCTGTCTGTGGGTGAAATCAAATGTGTGTTTGATTGTCTCCAGTATCTGTTCTTTCAATGGAGCGGATAACATCCTAAAAAGAGAAAAGAGAATCATACCTTATCAACGAACAAAAATAAAAATTTTACAAAATGTTATCGATAGGCAAATGACACTAAATTACTTTAGTCATGATATCATTAGTTTATCCATGATATATGTTCACGATCAGATCAGATCAATCTTATTTTCATATTTGCAGTGCATGTGGATTTCTTTTGTGTGCTTCACTCTTTCCTATAACAACACCCCATCCCCCTCTCTCATTTCCTATTTCTTTATACTGTCTGTGATTTCCCAACATTTGAAACAATCATATTTACATCTTTTCCTAAAAAATAATGATAATAACAATTTTAACTGTAAAGGTCAGGTGAATTTATCTTTTAATAATAAATATTGCAACTACTTGAAACTGATAGTGTGGAGCATACAGTTGATTGATGAACAGGTATAGTCCTACAAGCATCATTGGATTAAAGTAAAGTATCAACATCAAATGGTCCCCCCTCCCCCTCCTTTATACATGTTTTCACCTATGCTTTCATTGCTGATGCAACAGCAGAATAGTTTTGCTAACACAATCAGCTCAGTGATGAAAGAGGAAGAAGAAGAGATAAATGAGGATTACTTTACAAGTTTGTGTGAGCTCGGGAGGGAAATGATTCTGCTCTGCGTACGTAAGAGCAGATCAAGAGTTGAGACAGGTGATTTGTAAGCACTGAGGCTGAGGCTACACTGCAGGCCTGTACATGCCTTGCTCAAACTTGCAGCTACATGTAGCAAAATCAGTCACCGTAAGACGAGATAATGTAACAATCATATGTAAACTTGTATTGGCCAATCCAATCATCTTTCCATGCAAACTTTTTTGAAGGACTGCCCAATAGAGCAAAAAAAAAGGGAAAATGGTAATTGTGAGTTCTAAGATGAAGAAATGATATCACCGGCACAATCATTGCACATTCATGATGACATGCATACAACTGCTTTACCAAACTTCATGACCGTGATGAAGTAATCCTGGCTAAGTAAGTGTGACGTAAATTGTTTCCGTGCAGGCACGCACATAACTGTGAATATACTCAGTAATCTCTTACCCGTTTTCACTGGTATACTTGTGCATGAATGCAATGATATCTGCAGCTCTTCCAGTGCCATCAAAGACCACAACAGGTATTGGTGGATCCCCACTGACATTGGCTAGTACTGTACGTACCACATTAGCTCCTCCTTCAACCACAACACTAACCACTGGTACCTGACGTCCTAAACAGAGCAAAACAAATATTCTTCTACAGTTTAACTTGATAAATGACACATTTAAATACACTCTTCTAGTAACAAGTTGTTCTACCATTTCCAGACAGAGCATATTTTGTACTCTTTACTTCTACAATTTTCAGATAAAGATTATATGCCCTTTGACCTCTTAAACCCCAATCTATTCAGATCATCATTCCTCCGATATGCATACATGGGCCAAGTTTAAAGTTTAACCAGAATATGTTTTTTTTTACTGAAAAAATGCCTCAAAGGGTTAAGATTGAGATATTGTGAGAACAAGGTAATTCAAATGTATCCAACATCTTTCATCTTTGACTTTGGACCTCGTGGCCCCTAAATCTGAACAGATCATTTATGGATTGGACAGACTGTGTTGTACACTTACGGGCATTGACATGCTGCGTCGAGAGGTACTTCTCAAACTTGCGTCTGACCAGCATCTCACATCCATACTGGTCAACAGTTCCATTGTCTACAAGAAGGAAATGAGTGTGGTGGCTGTTCAGCTTAAAACCTTTACTCACGGGACAGGCAACAGAATGGTATGGACGGACAGCCTGCAAGATAAAAGGAAACATTAATCAAGAAAGATCTTTGAAGATGCAGCACTGTCAACCAGATAAAAAGGTGAAAAGGGGGTCGTGCAATTTGACAGAGAACAGCGTAAGGAATCATGTTCATGTACCATCATCATCATCATCATTTCGGTCAGCATTTTCCCCCTTACGAAAGGTTACTGACTGTCATGCAATGACACTCCCTACTTCCACTTCTTTCTATCTTCAGCATCATCCTCCTTCAGACCAACCTTGCTGCTTCCCTTCTTCCCAAAATATTCTTTCCAAGTAATCTTTGGTCTTCCCATACCTCTAATGCTATCTATTTCCAGATCCCAAGCTCTTTTAACATGTTCATTATCTTCCCTCCCAAACACGTTGCCCATCCATCACTTCTCTTTACCACTTCCACAACAGTTTCCACCCAGCCTAACCTTTCCATGAACTCACTTAGGGTGTTTTTTCTATCATATTTTCATACCATACATATTTTGTATCATGGTTTTCCTTTTATTGTCTTCCTATTCCATGTTTTTTTCTTTAATAGTCATAAACATATACCACCCCTCATCTGATACAAGCCTTATGAAATCTTGCCTTTTATTCTCAACGTGTACACTAGCTCAGTCACATTTCCCCTGCGGCGGCTGTATGGCAAGTCAAAAACAGCCATTTTATTTGTTATTACTCAAACCACCTCTATGTAGCTGGGACAAAGTGTGAAAACGGCAATTTTTTACTCGCTGTACGGCCACCATATAAATGTGACTAAAGTACGAACCTTATACAAGCTAGGATCGAAGCCAGCTCATTGACAAACTAAATCAAGCATTCAGCATCCTTCATAAAAATCATAAGAGCTAACCTGATGTAGGCAGATGAGCAGTGATATTGATCATTTTTCTGTGCTTCATGTGATAGTTATTGGCCACTGCTTCTAAATTATGCACAAATTTCTGCTTGACTGGTGACCTACTCACTGTTGGGTGCTTACCCCCCCCCCCCCCCCTTTACATCACCTACAGTTGAAATCTAATTTTTTTAGATTCCTTCCTGTATTAATAAACATCTGAGTGCAAAGCTTAGAATGCACCCCTCATTCTGTAGGTCAACAGATATGTGTAAAGCTGTGTATAACCTATAAACAGCTTTATGAAACGCCACTCTGAAGCCATTGCCAACCGAAATGAATACTTTTTAGATTAGTTTCTTTACCCCGGACAATCCTTTACCCTGGACTAACCTTACTTAACCCCACACTACATGTAAATGCTTATCGGACATCACACAGCTCATGATAAAAATACGAGCATTTTAAAAATGAACTTTCATCTCCTGTGATTGACTAATTCTTAGCCTCGCTTTTCTTTAGCCCAGTTACACATGAGACTGGAGCTCTCTTAGCCCTGCTTTCAAAATCTGAGAAAAAAAATTATGTTTTATAACTTTCTTGTGAAAGATCTGACCAAAGTGGCCTTACAACAGCAAAATGAATAAGAAATTGTTCGATAAAATTCTGTAATCGTTAGCATTAGCTACACAATTCAATATCAGATCTTGTAAATAGAGAAAGTCATTTGTGGTGATGGCTCTGTGAAATGATTAAACATATGAACGCAATTTTGTGTCTCAATAGTGCATTTGAAATTGATTTTACGGATCAAGGACCATTCGTCACTGGCTTGAGACGATTGAATTGATGTGACCTTTTATGGAACAAACAGTGGAGCAGCATATAAAGCAAAAGGTCGTAGATTGAGAGATTATTACTAGGAAACAGCTCAATACCACATTTCGGTCTATAAGAAACTAAACTCATGTCTAATTGTGTTTGGATCTTTTGCTCAAAAGAATTTTTGAAGAATTCTGTTGAGAGAATTGGCATGATGCCACCCATGATCCCTTAACAAGGAAGTTCCCAACGACAATTAAGTTCTTTTTAAAATAAGCAGAAAAATAAAAAAATATATATATTGTGAAGCTTTGATGAAAATCATAAAATCCAACTAAAAATTTTAACAAATAGTTACAAATTTCAAAAGTTTAAATTTGTGATGCCATTTGCATCAAGCAGCTTTCCTAGTAAAACCTGTGAAACACGTCACCACCCGAGAGGAAACATAAAACGTGGCCTTTACAGACACGTGATCCCTGCTGAAGGCAAGTTCTTATATACACAATTTGCCTCCATGGGAATCAGTTTTAGTGGTCACTATAGGCAGGTGGCTCCTATAGACAGGTTCTTGTACACACTATCTACCTCCATCAGAATTGGTTTAAGTAGTCACTATAGGAAAGTGTTTGCTATAGGCAGGTTTTTAAACACACAATCTGCCTCCATGGGAATCAGTTTTAGAAGTCACTTTAGACGGCTGGCTGCTAAACAAAGGTGGCCTCTAACATATGTTTCTTTAATTATATAAATTCAAATATTCTAATGGTATATGATAAATACAAATTTCTATAATAGAGAAGAGGGTAAGTAGTGATGTGTCTGTTGATATATCCGCTGCACATTCATTTTTTTCTTTTTATACAGTTGCATTTGGGGGAATTAATAGCACATGGCATACGGAGGAGCTGCACCTCTGTGATGTCACATAATCAAAGCTTTGAAATCTCTCAACTCTTTTTATTCTTTGATAGATTTTCTTCAAACCTTCACCCACATCTTTATCATATTTTTCTGCTTTTATTAAAAGGAACTTATTATCATGGTGGACTTTCCTTTTTAAAATTTTAAATGAACAATGATGGTATCATCACCAAACTTATAGGTATGGAGATAACAAATTCAAAGAAATTAGCTATTATAAACGTGACCAACAGGGCAGATCATCAAAGCATCCATAAATTTACCTTTGACCTTGCTAGATACTTAATACCAAGGGCAGCATGTTTAGACATTCAATCAAGATTGGTGTTCTGATGGCCTGATGATGCAGTTTCTAAAACATTTAGAAAATTAATCTTACATGTCTTAATATCCAAGATGAATATTGTTCCCACTTTCATGAGCACTGTCTAAAAATTGGGGAAGTAGTTTGATCCACTATGAGTTCTCTTGTTTTTTTTACTATGCATGTGTGGTTACCACAGCAACACAATATCTAAAGCAAAAAATATGTCTAGCGCATCATTAGCTCAATACCTAAGTGTGCAACAAATTTCAAGAGCATTGTCATAAAATGAAGAAGTAAGATGTTTACACATTAATTGTAATATGCTGTGAGGCCTGTGGCCATGACAACCCAGTTTCCAACGCAAGACAAAAATAGGTCTGCTAATCTTTACACCAACACCAATGAGTGAGCAAAATTTCATGAGGATAATTATGTTTGAAGGGCATATGAAAAAAAAATTGTGACTATTTCATCATTACAAAATATGGAGCATTGGACTTCACACCCTAGCCCCTTCATGCAAAAGTTCCCTCCTAAAAGCCTGTCTAAAGTGTCTGCAATGTGAACTATACTCGAGCCCCCGGGGGGGGGGGGGGGGGGGCACTCACATGGTGGTATGGGGACGTGCTGCTTTGATGACCCCTTTTTCAGACCTAATTTTCAGTTCTCTAAATACTCTGAATGAAAAAAATTCAGTTCAGAAGCCGCCCAGCCCCGCTCGCAAGACCCCCGTTACGAGACATATCAGTTCAAACAGCTATTTTAGATGACAATAAAACATTACCTGATCAATGGTATGAATGTGTATTTGCTCACTCTCTTTTAGAAATCCTGTACCACACGCAATGAAATTTGGCCCACACAAAGGTCTTGAGCTAATGATGTGCAAGACATATTTTTTACCATATTACAAAAGCGTAGCAGTATAATTGAATGCATCTTTACCTGGAATTTGAAATTAAATATGGAATTTTCTGACCTTAAGGATTTATGTTTAAATCTCGAGAAGGTCTTTTGATGTATAAAAAAGACAAAAAAGTAGGTATTTTACTTTGATTTGGCACCCGGTCGAATTAATTTTTTATGTAAAAGCAGATTTACAATAAAACACATTTTCAGTTCATATCCTTCACACCACAAATATTTTGAGTCACTTGCATCAATATGATCTAGTAATAAAATGGAATAGTGACATAAACCTTTTTATGGGGAAGGAGGGGGAATTTAATACCAAAACTAAAGATAGTCTTTAACGATGCAATCCCCTCCTGAATCATGCGCAGTAAGGCTGAATTCCCCTAAATGAGAATGTACGTCATGGATGAGATATAGTAAGCTCACTCATATTGAGTCATGCAAACCACAAGTTTTCAGAAAAGTTTAAAATCTCTCCAACCGTAGACCTAGTAAGTCCATGCTCCAACATACCTAAATCATGCCTACGTAAAGAAGATCAGACTGAGTAACAAGACTGTAATTAGCAACCAATTACAATAGAGTAAATCATAGACACTCTTTCTCAGGCCAAGGCCTTTCTGCATTATAACAGGAGGCGCATGTATTCAGACCACCTCTAAGTTTGACAATACCAGGTAAACTGATCAGGAAATTTGCCCTGATCTTACCCAGATTAATGTGAAAGCAAAATACTTGAAATATTCCCGAAAGAAAATACCCACTAATAAAGGTACTTTTTGTATCTATGAGAACTTTCACATGAACTTTTCCAAGCTAGTAGGTATTTTGACAGTGTGAAAGCAAATTACAAGAACTTTCTCAATTCAGTGAGTAGTTGGGCACGGGCAATGTACATGTAGGGCTCCTGGGGTAGCCATTTGCCTGCTACTAATTAGACAAACTTTGAGAACTTATCTCTCACAGGGTCTGAATCGGGTTGGTATGAATGCAGAAAATATTTAGTGGGTATTTTTCAGGCAGAACAAGTTCTTGTAATTCTGGTGATCAAGTCAGTCTGAATGCATCTAGGCTTAGAGTAAGATACGCATGATACAGTCATGGGACAATGATAAATGCGTCTGATGACAAGAAGGTGAGACATTCCCACTTTGTCTCATATGATCTACATTTAAGCATTTGATCTGGTCAGAGACTTCATTATTTCATTTCATTGTCAATTTTGCACTTAAAATTGAAATGTTCAATGAGCATTTAGGAGGAGTCACATTTTTTTCCAAATGTTGCATTTACCACTTTCAATGTTTCTATCCAACACTTACAGTGTTGTATTCAGCTTCATACAAGGCTGGATATAACGTCTGGAAAAGGTTTTCACTCCTCCAACCTTTCAAATACTGATTTCAGTTTATATCATGTAGGCTACGTCTTTCTGACCAGAAACTTACAGGTGAATGCGCTTCATATTTTTTTTTCATGAAAATAGAGGAAAATTACATAATCATTGAGAGTAATACCGTAACATTACTTCTGCATAATGAGGAACTATTTTGTAAGACTTTCTTGACTAATATTATCTTGCAGATGATGCGATATTGGCAACAAACAAAAGATGAGATTATTGTCATTTTTTTTTAAAGAAATGGCTATAAAGAATTACTATTGTGCAAGTGCATTTGAATTTAATGAATATACATAATCTTAATCCTTTGCCACACCTCATGGTGGAAAAGATTCTCCTTTAATATTTGAATGAGATATGCATTGAATTTCTACAGAAGATGAATGAAAAAATAAAATTCAGATTAGGACCTTTTCTTACATCATGGACCTATGCACTTAATTTCCAATTTGCCAAGACATCTCACAATCCAATCCCGTTCAGTTAAAACAATAGGGGTTTAAGAATGATATGCTGACATATTGAACTGCTACCAAATAATGTAAATATAAAGGCCTTATTCACCCTAAAGAGAAGTTGGTTCGAATAAAAGGATAAAAATTAAAGAAAAATGTTGGTAAAGGTTTGATGAAACTCCATCAATGAATGAGAGAATTAAAAGGAATTTTTGAAATTTTCTAAATTATAGCTAAGGTTTTGTGACATCATATCATCAGCATTCACCGAACCATCATACATGTATCAGTCAATAATGGTTTTAATTATGAGATTTTTGCAGAAATAAAAGTAAAAGTCGTACTCTTTACATAATTAAATTTCAAAGCAGCCATCATATTAGTTTCTAAGATATGTGGGGATTTCTATTAAAATAAGGATACCAATACCAAGCAATTGGCTTGGTCTTTCCTATCATGTATTTTTTAGCAATGAATATCTTGTAAGGCTGGGACCATAATTAATTATGTCCATCTTCACTGCCGTATCTGTGATATGACGGTTCTGATGACCGCCAACAATATGCAAGCAGCTCCCCAATATATCATGTAATATAGATCGCCGGCATTCATTCCAAACGTTATATCAGTCAATTTTGGTTGAAAACTCAATTTTGAGATTGAAAGTACCATTCTATTCTTAATACTTAATTTACTCAGCAGCAATTTATTTTAGTTCCTGAGATATGTGGGGATTTTCATGGGGATACCATACAAATTGTTGATAAAATATGTAAATACCATTGGTAACATGTACTGTAGCAAAGCAAACAACCTGCGCACACTTAATATGCAAATGCGCGGTCAGCCAAATCGTCAGTTTGGCACTGCAATGACTTTGCATGTGAAAGATCGCATGCATTGAAATAGCGGTCAGGGTTGTTGCATCCCCTATGACTTTTTGTACAGGGAAAATCAAAACTTTAAGCTATTTTGCGATATTTTCTCTGATTCCTAGTTTTGTGTAAAAATAAAGATACCAATGTCAAGCAATTGTTTTGGTCTTTCCAACCATGTATTTTTCTAGCAATGATTACGTTGCAAGGTTAGGCTGGGGAACAAAATGTGGAAAATATAGTAAACTTTGAGTCAATTTTCTCTAAAATGGCTTTGCATTGTCATATAGGTGATCTGACGGTTCGGATGACCGCCGACGAGATAGAAGAGCAATTCTTAGACTTGTTACAGAATTTTGTAAGAAGTCTGAGGCATACAGGATATAAAGAAAGGTATGATAATGGACCTGAAATAGTAGTAAAGATAAGTCACTGACAGAATAAACATACAAGCTAGGGGGGGGCAAAATGTCAATTGAGAGAGAGGGCAATCGCAAAGTACAAGATAAGTGCACAGGCATTCTGAGTCACAAATGTTGCATCATTCTTATATTAATAAATTTATTTTAATGAGAAAAGACAGATGGAATAAAGTTGTACTTGAAAGGGGAAGATTGGTATCAAGAACAAGTGGTGTCTCCATGTCATGTTAAACAATGTTGATGGATTGATGACATCATCTTCGGAATGCACTATAGTCTCTCACTGTTATATCTAATTGAGGATTTCCTTTTCTTGAGCTCCCACCTATCAACGACTAACAAACATATTGTTGAAATTTTGCTCCAAAGTCAGCTAAAAACGTCACAGAAAGTACAAAATTAATTTGAATGAAAATGCTAACAAGCTTAGGGCCCATGTGTACTATTCAACCTATGTCTGACTCCTTAGCCATTAATAACATCACATTTGACATTTATTGAAGTTTTTTTTTAAGCCTGTCCTTAAGTGAAGTTATGAGTCAATAATGAGATGTATATTACCCTGTTGACTTCTGAATTCTGTAATTCATATGCTTTGTACAAGAATTGCCTGGTTCCATTGGGTAAGGGGTTAAAGTATCAAAAATTATAAATCGTACCAGGGGCGGATAATTCCTTTTCCAGCCATTGACAGACCTACCAATCTCTAGGAATGAAAATTGTATTCTTTGATCCCTCAAACTGTATTTTCTCCCCCAAAACATTATTCTATGATAAAATGTGCACTGCTCTTGCAGTTGGAAAAAATGTTGAACCACATGTATATTTCACCATGGTTTTAATAAAATGATAAAAGACATTGGTTTGTATTGCTATGATTGGAATAATAATATTGTTAATTGAAAGTTACTTGAATTCATACACTTACCTATACTGAAGTGTGTTAGTATTATGAAATAGAGATAGGTAGGGATGTTTTGTTTGGAAAACTGTATTTCATGAAAAACACCTTATTGCAATGATTGCAATACGTAATGATTGGCATCTCTGCATTGATTATTAGAGAAAACTAGATTTTTCTTTCCTGCCTCCTCTCTCAGAAGTGTAAAATCAAGATACACATGGATAAGCCTTTTTTGCTATTTCTGTCTTGAAGAAGGAAAAACAGAATTTTCCTTTATCATTTCATATTTGAAACACAAAGGGAAATATCAAAGAGCACAATCTATGTCAAGAAAATATCCAAGCACCATATTTCACTTATTAGATTGACTTCAAAGAAACAATCATGAAGAAATATAATGATGGGAACGATGTGTGGGCATGTATTCCCCGTGGCAGCGCTGGGCGCTTGGCGTATATAATACATACAGAATTGCACACACATGCTGCAGCCACTAATTTGTAGTAAAATTTTTTTGAAAGTTGAGGGTACTCCTTAATATTCATGAAAGAAAACGTTTTCAAAACATCAATTTTGGTGTTAACTGTGCAAAAACAAAATCAGAGCTGAAACGTGATTTTGTTTCTGCATTTTCAAAAATTAAATGACAAAAGGAAAGTTTTTCCTTCTTTATGACAGAAAAGGAACAATGATTTATCCATGTGTACCTTGATTATTTCAGGTGGTGAAATATTCAAACTCAGTCCTATAGAAAAAACTCATTACATAGGACGATACAATTTGCTAGGAGAACTCAACAATCTGTAAGAACAACTTCTGACTTTTCCAAAAGAAGTTGCCCCTTCAAGGGACAAATAAGTTGCCCCTTATAGTAAGAGAAAAATTAGTTGCCCCTTCAAGGGACAAATTAGATGCCCCTGATAGTAAGGAACAACTTAATTGCCCCTTATAGGTAGTTACAGTGATTTTCCGTCAAATAACAACCTTTTCTGTTTCTGAAATCCTGTAATTCTGTTTCAAACTAAAATGAAATTCTGTTTCGTCATAAAAAATCCAAATAGCAGAAACATAAATTCTGTTCTGTAAATACAAATTCAATGAATAATCCCCAAAAGTTAAGATCCAAAACAGGTGTTTCTGTTTGATTTCGCAAGAAACTGAAGATCACTGTCCCTAAATAAGGCCAAGTTAAATTTCATTTTAATCACCTTTTGACCCCCAAAGCATCTATCAAACGCTCTTTGATTACACCTACAGCCCTATAATATAATTCATGTCTGTAATTTGGATGAAGTTCAAATGTTTTTTGTCAACTAGAGATCTTTCTTTCAATCTCGGTTTGGCACCCTTCATTGGCTACCTGTCATTCTTCACTTTAATCCATTCATTGATTCATTACAAAACAAAAACACAATTCAAATGAAGAACAATGCCAGATAAAAGCGCTGGATTAATATAAACTGACTATTGCACCAGTCTTGAGTGAAGGGCCTCTGAATTGGCATGTGTTCTGTGGAAATGTAATCTACTGTATCAAGGCTAATCATATGCTTTTTCACACTGCACATATTTTCCTTAACCCCAGGAAATTGGTGGGGCTAAGGGGGCGGGTGGAACGAAGGTGCAGTGTGAAACGAAGGAACAAAGAAAAAGAGGGCTAATCATTAACCAATCACAGAAGTCGAAATTGCCCGTTAATCGCGATCTGTGTGAGAAAATAATCAATATTCATGAGTTATAATCCGGGGTTAAGGCATTAACAGGCTAAGCAAATAGTATGGGGTTAACAAAGACAATGAGAAACCAAAAATATGCTAGTATGGGGTTAAGGATAGTCTGGGGTTAAGGATAGTATGGGGTTAAGCAAATGCAGTGTGAAAAGCATAATAGAATATCATAAAGATGGTCCATGTGTCATAGTCTACTTCATTATGAGGCTTTAACGCACACAGCTGTCATGTGATGAAAGTGTTGTTATTGGGCACTGCCATGACTCAAGCACAAGACTCTTCTCTTTGCATACAGGTCAATATACCCAATTTTGAATCCGGCAATCTATGGAAAGCAGGGATGATTAAAAGAGCTGTGTGAGTCTCTGTTGATTATAGAGACGACTGATGATGGTGCAGGACTGACTGTCTAAGGCTGTGCTTATCAGGTCATTGCAATGTGAATGACGTAGGAGACAGGAGACACTAACTTTTGAGGAACATATCAGAATAATGATAAAAATAATAATGATGATGATGATGATAATATGAATGAAATTAATTATAATAATAATAATAACAGGGACCAACAAACCCGCTTGCCCAGGGCAAGTGAAAATGATGTGTGGGCAAGCATTATTCAAAGTCAATTGCCTGATCGGGCAAGTGGTTGCTTTGAAAATAAAAAATAAAAAGTCAGTAAATTTCAATAGCTTTTGGATAAATCACAATTAAAGGCCAATTATCTCTCAATGTCAAACCAGTATTGGAAACATGTAAAACCAGCGCCACTTTATACCGGTAATTCATCGCCAGGTAACTCGTGTTACATATATTGTGCGATTTGCCGATGACCAACAAACATAGAGGGCAGCAACACACAGCATGCTCCGTACATCAGCGCTACATGAGCGAGGCAGCTGATTCTCGAGCTTGCTGCAAACTTTGTGACTCGGCCTCAAGATTTGTGATCGTTCCCAACAGAGTAAACAATGAGTCGTCAGGCTAGAATCAGCAATTTATGTCGTCACGTTCAGCAGTGACTTAATTTTATAGCTCCAAGGTAGATATAGTGAAGCTACTAGCGAAACTGAGTAAAAATGAGCAGATCCATGTCTATAGGTGGTTTAAAACCGCCTCGATCACAAGAATCCCCGTTAAATTACGAGAACTTTTTAAGGCTAAAAAATACCTGTTAATTATTCCTGCATTCACACCGCCCCGAAACACATCCTTCGGGATAAGTTCCCGAAGTTACGAGCATGCGCAGTGTGGTCTGATAAGCAGGCAAGGCGGGAGATTCAAAATCACTAGCCCAGCAGCCACCCACGCCGCCGCGCCCAACGACACGCTGGGATAAAAGTTCCCGTAATTTGCTTTCACATTGCCAAAATACCTGCGACCTTGGAAAAATCCCCACGAAAGTTCTCGTAATTTCGCCAAGTACCTACTATTTAGTGGGTATTTTCTTTCAAGGAGATTACGCGTAGTTTGCTTTCACATTACCAAAATACCTGGTATTTTCTGATCGGGGTAAATTTCCCGATCAGAGAATACCTGGAACTGGCGAACTTCGAGGCAGTCTGAAACCACCTATTGATGGCAATAAGAACTAATGTCATATACTTTGCTGAAAATAAACTTATAATTTTATGTGTCTTCCTTACTACATGATTCTCATTTGTAGTTATTTGTCTTGTCCTTTAAAATCAAGGGTAGTACCATCATAAAGAAATATTTAAGAGCAAATGAATTATGAAAAAAATTGGGCAAGCAAATTTTTTCATCACTTGCCCTATCAGGCAAGTAGACTGCTCAGGATGCATTAAGAGTAAGTGTTCATAATGATAAGTAATCAAACAACAGGTTCATTTCTTTGGTTTTATACCTAAGAATTTTTTTCTGGAACTAAATAAGGTTTCAAGTATCCAGTACAAGAAGGACATCCTTTTCTGTATTCTCAATTGAAACTGAGCATTTGAACCTAAAACATAATATATACATTTAAAGGGGGGTAATCAAAGCTGAATATATTATGATTTGAACAGATAAAGAAAATCAGAAAACACTAAAAATTTGATCAAATTCGAACAAGAAATAACAAAGTTTTGGCATTTCAAAGATTTGCATTATTCCGGTGAAACAGTTCCAGGCATGTCTTCACAAATATTCTATGGGCAAACTGATGATGTCATATCCCCACTTGTTCTTTTGTATTTCATTATATGAAATTAGCTTTATTCAATTCTTTCCCTTGAAGAACTAAAAAAATTACACTGAAAACTAATTTGTGCAAAAAAAAAAAGTGGTGATATGGCATATCAGCCTACCTAATGAATATTCATGATGATGTGCATATAACTGTTTTCACAATATATTGCTAAATTTTACAATTTAATCTCTTTGCTTATTTGTTATCAGATCTTGATGAAATTTTCAGCCTTTTGCTCTGTGAATTTTACTCTATTTATTTAGATATGAATATTTTCAGCCCTGGGGATCCCTTTAAGGCAAATACCATTAAATATGGAAGCACAGCAATAAATAAAGAATTTTTTTCTTTCAAATGGCAAACATACTATTAAGTACCGGTAATTAACAACATTAATACATCAACAGCTGACACGCAGAATTGCAATTTTTTTTTTCCTTTTTTGTGTTGTTTCCATTTGTTTCCATGAAAACAGATAAATCATTGTGAGAAAAAAATAGTTCAATCAACTTATATCATTACAGGCATATTCCAGAGTTACAGGGGGTTGTCAACCTAGCTCGAAAGGTAACAAAGTTTCATCACTAAAAACATCTGGCATTGCCAATCCATGATATCTTGACTATGACACATCTTTAAAGGGCAATTGCAACGAACAAGTGTGAGGAAAATGCGTTCACCCCTGATCAACCGAGACAAAACGGATTTAAAACTTTAGAATACTGATCTGGCTTCACTTGCTAGTTTCACAGGATTAAATTTCCAACTGATCTAGCTCAATTTTTGTCCAACTTAAGGGGTGTTCTCCTGGTCAAATCTTCCATGTCAGATGACTAAGTATTCATTATGTGACATCACACTCCTTTACATCCAGGTTAATGAAAATTGAGTTACCTTTCTAGCAAGGTTGTCCCCCCCATCCACAGACTTCTAGCTGGCTCCAGCTCTAGTATTAGTAGGATCCATGGTTTATGGAATCACCATAGCGAAGCGGTTCTGACTCTCGCCTTGTAACCAGAGGGTCGTGTGTTTGAGTCCCAGTGCCATGGCCTATAGCCCTATAGCATCTTGTGGCAAGGCGCTAATCAACACTTTGCCACTCTCCACCCAGGTGCTAAATGGTACCTGCTAGGATGCAGTATGCCTAGCAATGGAGTTTGAAAACAATTGTTGGAATGTTTCCCAGGGAGTAGAGAAAGGTCATGCATTGAGTGTGGGCAAGTCAGGATCCAATGACTGGGATAATAATATATATGTTTAGTATTTTGATGTTTTAAGCGATTTCACATGAATAGGCGTTATATAAAAGCAATTACTAATATTAGTTATTTTATTATTATTCATCATGACCTTTGGCTTTGTATATTGGTGCCACACATGGCCAGTTGGAAACTAGACGGGCAATGCTCATCAAATAGGGTAACTTTCCTATTTCACCGCTTCTGTTATCCCTCTTCTTTTTTCTCTCACTCCCTCTTTTATTCCCTATGTGCCCCTTCTCTAATTAGGATCCTCATCACATCCCTTTGACCATATTACTTTCTCCTCAACTGAAGTTTCCAAATCTATGTCAAAATACAGCTGTAACTTATGCAATAAATACCTACATGTACTCATTAGACCTTTCCTTTTGTGTCTTTCACCTCTCTCTGCCTCTCTTTTTCCTCTTTCCTGTCATTTCTTATTAACCCTCTCTCCTCTATAACCCCCTCCCCCATCTTTCCCTCTGCTCTCTCTCTCTATCTCCTGCTCTGTAACAGCATGGACCTATTGTATTTGTAATACGTCCATGGTAACAGCATGTCTGCCCTGCGTGCTCTTTTCCTCCTTCAATATGGAACCTGTTATACAATTCCTTGTTGCCGTTGTACATAGTATACATGCAGAATCTATTTCTTATATTGGCTTTATACTTCTCTTATAATGTTTCTATTGTCACGTTTATTATTATCTTGCCTGAAAATGAATTAAAATAAATAGATAAATGATAAACAAATAAATAAACAAACAAATGAATAAATAAATGAATGAAATAAACAAATGAACAAACAAGTAAATAAATAAGTAAATAAACAAATGAATGAATGAATGAGTGAGTGAGTGAGTGAGTGAGTGAGTGAGTGAGTGAGTGAGTGAGTGAGTGAGTGTGAGTGAGTGAGTGAGTGAGTGAGTGAGTGTGAGTGAGTGAGTGAGTGAATGAATGAATGAATAAATGAATGAATGAATAACATGTGGTACCTATTCTATCATTATGCATGCTGGTTTCATTTTTCCTTTCTCTTAATCACTTTACTTTCACTGATTTTATGAAGCTTAGGATAGTTGAAGCTCACAGCTTGACAGATTGTGATTGGGTGCTGGCTTTCAGGTGCATGGGATGTAGCAGGAGTGTAAGTGGCCCTTGGGAATGAGCATGCATAATGGGCCACAGTGGACTTTATACCTCAATGCATTTTAAAGGTTTAATTTTCTTTTTCATCTCCATGTAACTGAACAATTCTAATATACTTGATGTTTATCAATGTATCAAATATTCTATTCAATTGTATCTGTTTTTATGTTTGTCCATTGTAAGCTCATGCTGAAAGTCTCAAAACATTGTTTTCCTTCTTGTACAGTGTATTTAATGAAAAAAATTGATTTGAATTTAATTGAATTGGAATGACAAAAAGAATTATTTGTAAAGTTTTCTTTCATTTCGAGGGGTAATTTTCGTGCGACAAGAAATTATGCTGTAAATCGCATTTGTCTTTATTTTGCTGTAGTATAAAACTAATTTTCTAAACTTTCTTAAATATTGTTTGTGGCAGATCTTGGGATGACCAGAGAAAAGATTTTCAATTACGGGAATTTTAAGGGGCT
Organism: Lytechinus variegatus; assembly: GCF_018143015.1. Classification (NCBI taxonomy): domain Eukaryota; kingdom Metazoa; phylum Echinodermata; class Echinoidea; order Temnopleuroida; family Toxopneustidae; genus Lytechinus; species Lytechinus variegatus. Next base: position 1,940,648 of record NC_054744.1, on the reverse strand, counting down.
ATTTGGGCTATCACAAGGGCTGGTATCCCTCATATATTTCATACTGATTGGAATACAGCAGTTGCAGATTTTTACTTCAAATGGACTTCATAGCATTTGTAATGATGAAGCCTTTTTACCATCTTAAATAAAAGCTGCTTCTGTGTATTCGTTGAAATCAAACTGAAGTAGGCATCCAGGGCTCTCCAGGCCCCATTTCATAAAAAGTTGCGAAGATAGAAACTTGCTGGAATATCAACTTTCGTTGGAAGAGTCAATCAAAAAGCAGAATTTTCACAGTTGTCATGGTAGTCGACATTCCTGTGGGACTTGCTATCATACCAACTGTTAATGAAATGGGGCCTAGATTGCATCCCCCCTGGTTGCTCTATTCCCCCAGAATGTTCAAAACTCTCACTCAGGCTTGCCAGCCCTATTATCATTTGACGAATCTATCCTCACTACTCTGAATTGATTTCAAAGAGATCAAACCCCACAAAAAATATCAAAACACCATTATCATGGAAAATAAAAGTATATGAAAAAGATTATTACTTCTGGTACAATATAGATGTAGAATACTAACTGTTGCACAAGAATGTACATGTATAACACATGGTTGTGCTTATAATATGAAAAACTTACAGAGACAAAAAAGCCTACATTTTCAATACATATTCCCTATAACATGTAGTTGAAAATGGAGCAGTTTTATTTTCAATTTGAGCAGCAACCCTATATTTTAAATACTTATGTTCTGTAACATTTAATTAAAGGTGAAGTTCACCCTGACAAAAAGTTTAGTGTAAAAATAGAAAGAAAAATAATTTAAAATGTTGGTGAAGATTTCAGGAAAATCCATCAAATATTTACAAAGTAATTAGAATTTCAATTTTTTTTAATTTGTGACGTCATATGCGATCATGTGTATCATGAATTTTAAAAATCATTAAAATGTCATTTTCTCCCCAAAAATGAGAATGAGTTTGATTGTACATTCAGCACTTCAACAAATTATTTCACTCCCTCTCATGTAAGAAGAAAAAGTTAAGTCAACATGAGCCATCAAAAAATATAAAAATTTATGATTTTATATTACATAACATATAGGACAGCTGCTCGTATATGACGTCACAAATCAAAACCCTAAAATTCTAATAACTTTCTTAATCTTTGATGGATTTTCCTCAAACCTTCACCAACATTTTATTTTTCATGGTATTTTTACAAACCAAATTCTTTTGTCAGGGTGAACTTCCCCTTTAAAACAGAATGAGTTTTATTTGAAATTTGAGTAACTTACATCTTGACCAATGAGGCTTTCTCTACTGTTGAGTACCCCCCAGGGTGCGATACCAATGGTTACTACCCGACCACGCATCTTGACTGAGTGGTTGTTGAGAGCATTACCCATCAACATAGTAACTCCTGTACAGAAAAGAAGAGGTAAATAAGAGGGAGATAGACAGAGAGATTCGGGGGGGGGGGAGGTTAGGGGAAAGAGAAGGGGAGAGAGAGAGGAAGGAGGTAAAGAGAGAAAGATAGAGGGAGAGAAAGAAAGAGGAGTGAAAAGGGGAGAAAGAAAGGAGAGGGATATGGGGAGAGAAAGATGGAGGGGGAGAAGGGGAGAGAGGAAGAAAGATGGAGGAGAGATAGGGGAAAAGAAAGAGTGGTCAGGGAGAGAGAGGGGTAAACCGAAGTGTCAGTATAAACTATGAATATAAATGAATGAACCTCATTGCAAAAATTGAATAAAATCTTCACCATATACTATATCAAAATTCACAGCTGATGCAAATTTAGCCGGGAGTACCATCAAAGAGCTGTAATTCAAGAATGCATAACATTCCCCATGCCAATCATGAACAATACACAGAAATATATTAAGAGTGGTAGAATGCATTTTATCTGTTGTCTTCATACAAGTCACGCATTTGAGGGATCAAATTTGTCGGTTTGGTAGGGATGCTTTTAAACAAAATATTGATCACAGTTATTGTGGATCAAGTAAATGTAATCGAGTGTGTTTGTTAAAAAGTGATGTCAATGGGGCGCAGTCTTTATGACTTGAAATGGAGGAATGTGTCACAAATGGAGGGATGTGTCACATGATTTTTCATGGAATATATATTATATTTTTTTCAAAATAATGATTACAATGGCTGTTTCTACAATTTATCCATGTGTATTTGTTGATGTAACTGATTACCTAAAATGTAGATTCAAATAAATCTGAATTGAATTATTTGCAAGTGCAGCTTTTGGTCAATAGCAATGATGAACTAACAATGATGACTCTCACAAGAATACTTTTCTCCTTTCCTCCTTCAGTATTGGAAGCTTATTAGCACTATGATGTCCTTCTTGATATGCTTCACGACATGTGTCCATAGAAGGCCACAAATTATCAAGCTATAAACATCTTAGAACTGCTTCCTGGCTACGGCCAGAATTACTTGTTATTTTTTTTAAATATGATGATGCAGTTTATTGTGATGAGCCTTTGGCCATCAAAGATATCATTACACTGCAAAATCATGGCCTATAGATGAAGGAAATTGAGAATGACACATTGATTTCTTAATAAGATTTCATTTCAGATTGAAGTGAAAGTATGTCCTTTTAATTCTTTCTCAAATATCACAACTAAATACTGGGTAAACAAATTGCACTGTTAAGTACAAATCAAATTCCAAAATGTTCATATGCCTGAAGATAATTGAATGGCCAATACATTTTTGGAAGAATGGATTTTTACCTGATGCTTGAGTATAATTCACATAATTGACCCCAGTGGCATACGTAGGATTTTTTAAAGGGGGTTCAAGCTGAATGAAATGTTGACAACTAAAACCAATTTACGTCCTTTCGTACGTCAAAAAAATGGTCTCCAAAAAAATTTAAGGGGGGGTGAGGTATCAAAAAAAAAATTAAGGGAGGTTTAAACCCCTGTAACCCCCCTCCTTCATACGCCACTGGTTGACCCTTTAACAAAAGCTTCATGTGTGATTTAAGTTTGACTTTAAAATCAATTATACATTCATAGGTTTGTGCGGTATACAATGCATCACCACATTATTCAGATCAATCTCAAATGGACTCATGCTAGTGCATAATGCTCTATGAGAATTACAAGTTGAATAACATGTGTGCATTGCCTCTTAGTAGGACACCTTATTTCAAACTTAAAGGAGAATGAAACCTTTGGAACAAGATAGCTTGTGTGAAAACAGAAAAATCAAGGAAACAGATCAACAAAAGTTTGAGAAAAATTGGACCAATAATGAGAAAATTATGAGCATTTGAATATTTCGATCACTAATGCTATGGAGATCCTCAAATTGGCAATGCAATGAAGATGCATGACGTCACTTGTGAACAACTTTCCCCATTACTTTAGAATATATTTCACTTAAATTGCTTTGTTTATCACATCTATCAGTACATCATGTGTTCTCTCTAAGGCGGGAATGTAATACAGATTTTAAAGAATACATCATGGATAAAGAGTTTGTATCACCATAAGAAAAAGCAAAAAGAACATTTTGAGGTTTTTAAATAGGTTTTTATAGTCCATCAAAGGGAAAGATGTTCACATGTGACATCACACATCCTTGTCGCATTGCCAATGGGAGGATCTCCATAGCATTAGTGATTGCAATATTCAAATGCTCATTATTTGTCAGATTTTTCTAAAACTTTCTTTGTTCTTATTCTTTGATTTTTCTTTTTCCACACAAGCCTACTTGTTCCAAATATTTTATTCCCCTTTAAAGGTAGGCTAAAGTCCATCCAAGAAAAATGTTGATTTGGATAAGTAGAGAAAAATCAAACTAGCATGACGCTGAAAATTTCATCAAAATCATTGTTGTTTCACTTGACAATGACAAAATATTTCAGATTTAACATTTCATATAACAAAAGAAATAGTGAGTGGATGACATCATCAGTCTCCTCATCTGCATACTGACCAGGATGTGCATTGAACTGTTTTGTGAAATTAAGTGAAATTCCAAAATGTCTTAACTTTCTTATTTTGCATCCGATTTTGATGAAATTTTCAGTGTTGAGCTTGTTGATTTTTTCTCTCTTTATTCAAATTAACTTTTTGTTGGGGAGGACTTGCCCTTTAAATCTTTGTGAAACTACCCACAGATTAGATCACTTTGTTAGCATTCATAGTCACACACTATGGGAGTGCTAAATCAAATTTTGTTGCTATGGTAACACTCCCAGTGCCAGGTACTGCACAAGTTCGTCACAGTCACCCCAAACACCATTATATAACTATACTGCATACAACTCTCTATAATGCTTCTGGGTGAAAGTGGCTTCCGGGAATGGATACTGTTCAAAGTCACAAAGCAATCAATCCTGACACCTTATCATCTTGTGTACTACTACTTCACAAGATAACCTCACAAGGAAACACATGCATTCAAATTCACAATTGCTTTACAGAAAATATGATTAAAGGATTTAAATTTAAATGATAAAATCTATGATATAGTTTATATAGTATATCATCAATGTACAAAAGAATATTTATAATATTTCTCTGATGTAATTTTCATTCTTGTACATATTGTATATTGTATTTTTTTTATATTGTTGATAAAATAAATTGAACTTGAAAGTAAATTGATAGAAAACTTGTTAGAATTTTGCAATAGATACATTTTCCTATATGAATGTCTTATGCCTACCAAACTTTGATAATTTATCCCAAGTTTTGACCACAACATTGACTAAAATATGATACTCTAGAAGTACTTTCTCAAAAACAAACATGCCATGTTACTTTATGCCAATACACACCCTGAGAGAGTGTGAAAGGAAGGAAAGGATACTATAGCATTGGGTATTAGACATTGACAAGACAACCATAGTCAAAACCTGCATTATTAATAAAGACATAGCCTAAAGGTTGTTATTGTACCTTGAATTAGACTCATTGCATGACAAACCAATAGCTACGTTCACACAAGACCATCAGAGTTTGAATTCTGGAGAATTGTAACCCTAACAATCTCAACCCAATGGCTTGTTCCCGTGTCTGTTCACACAGTGTTTATCCTCTAGGATAAACTATCCTGGAAGAGATTCGATAACAGAAAAACCTATTGTAGGTAGTTTTCATTTCCCCATATCATGGGACTAAATTACATACAATTCTGTCCCCATAGTACAACTTTCACAAAAAGAACATTGTTATTCTCAAGAACTCTACATTAACTCCAAGTTCTAAAAGACTTCATCTCTTGAGGATAATGTCAAGTAAACTTGGAGTGACGGTTGGTCATGTGAATAAAGTAATGACCCTGATGATGGAGCAATGTGAACAGAGCTAATAATAGACTATAAGATTGCCTTTGGTGTGTTGGGAGTAGCTATTCTGACATCCAAGACACGAGGTATTCAGAAAATGGCTAAATTTAGCTCACTAGCATCAACCACTGAATATAAATGAAGGGGCTGCAAATGGCTGCACAATTGACAATTCCCTGGCTGTTCCACAGCGGATGAAAGCTTATCACAAATCCTGTCAATGTTTCTGTCACTATAAGTTTATGGCGAGATTCATATTCACACTATTTTCTAATTCATTAGTTTATTATCTAACATAAATTCTTTCATCAGTTTCTTCTAAAATGTACATTACATCATATTGTTTAGTTTGTTTTTATGGGGGTGGCAGATTACTGGGAGAAGGCAATTGAGTCAAGATAGCAAAAATGAAAATTCATTGCACTCACTGAAATCATATACAGAGAGTAATAAAAAACATAAGAATGTTTAAAAAAGGGAAGTATGATCAATTCAATGTAAATTCCATAAATTGTTGAATGTAAGAACCTTTTATTCTCAAAATGCCCCTCCCCATAAGAAACAAATAACATATTCAAGAAAATTCATGAAATCCTTGATTATCTATCCCTGACGAATTTGTGGTTTACATTACTCATGAGAGAAAAAAACAGGAAGAAATTCCATCATTAAGTCTACGGACTCTCACATTACATGTCATACATTTCATTAATAGTTTAACATCTAGCATAGATAGCACTTTCCTACAGTGGCAAACAATGGGTCTGACAGATAAGAAATACAGGATGCTGATGGGCTATTGAGCTCTGATAACAGTCAAGATTGTCCCTAAATTTCATCAAATGGAAGGATTTGTGGCAACCATATTTTACAGCATTGCCCCAATTTTATCTGCCACCGAAAACAATAAGTTTACAATATTAGACAATCAATATTCTAGTATTTCTTCATACCGCAGATAATAATTTTCATACACATGTACCCAATAACTGTTAATTGCACAAAAGTTAGCCCTTGACATAACAAGAGTGTCGCTATAAAGGAGAGCACATAATACGCCTGCCTGTAAAGCGGAAAATGGACTTATTGGTCAAGCAAGAAAAGTGGAAGGTGGCGACTTCACCTTTGACTCTCTGACCTCAAAATCGATAGAATTGCTGGGATCTATGCTAGTATCATACACACCAAATTATATGAGCCAGGTTAAGTCAAACTGAAGTTATGGCATTTACTAGGAAAAGTTAACAGATGGAAGGGACAGACAGACGGACTGACATCAAGCGTAATACCATAATACGTCAGGTCGAGGACGGGCGTATAAAAAAGAAATGGCCCCAAGTACTGCAATTCCACCAAGGTAAAGAAAAAAATAGCTCCTGATTACTAAGTTCAACTAAAGTTATCATGTTAAGGATTTCAGAAGGGTAAGATGAAAACATGTCACTGTGAGATCTTGACCTTTGACTTTTTGACCTCAAAATCAATAGGCTTCCTGGGATACATGCTAGTATCATACACACCAAATTATATGAGCCTAGGTTAAGTCAAACTGAAGTTATGGCATTTACTAGGAAAAGTTAACAGATGGAAGGGACAGACAGACGGACTGACATCAAGCGTAATACCATAATACGTCAGGTCGAGGACGGGCGTATAAAAAAAAATGGCCCCCAAGTACTGCAATTCCACCAAGGTAAAGAAAAAAAAATAGCTCCTGATTAATGAAAAAAATCCTCTCCTGGCTGGAACATTTTCCAATGACAACTAAACATATACATGTCCAACAGTTCTATGGCATACAACTACAACAACCACAAGTCCTATTGGTAAATATTGGTCTCTATCTTTTCTTTTTTTTTTGGGGGGGTGGGTCTATCACTTCTATTAGTCTATCCATATTACATCACTTACATGTTCTTCTCTTATTACCGATATACACCCCCCCCCCCATTTCTCTCTCTCGCTCTCTCTCTCCTCTCCATTAGACTACCAGATTAAAGGGGAATCTACATCAAATCACCCATTTGCTTCAATGTTATACATTAATTTGTAATAGTTTCATTTCTATGCTTTTTAATATGGCATAAAATGAAATGAAAATATTCTCTTAAGGATTTCTGTTCCGTCCACAAATAGTCTGAACATGGAGTTTGTCTCCATCCTTTATTAGACAGCTTATTCTACCCACATGGGACATGACCTTACTTCCTCAGAATTCATTTTAATGGATGAATTTATTGACAAGAGGGGCTTGTTTTCATTGGCTTGGTGTTTGCACCACAGATTTAATCAACTAATCTAATAATGGCATTGTTGATAGTTTGCTCCTGAATACTAATTCAGAATTAGTAAGGAGAAAACTGAAGAAAAGAAAACATGAGAAAAAAAGGAGTTGATGATAATTTAGTGACTCATATAAATCAGAGTCACACAGAGTTAGATGGATTCTTTACTACAGTCAAAACTCATGCCTGTCTCTAAAAACAGACAAAAAATAAAATCCACACCTATTTTCTAAAATTTTCAAATAATATGACCTCTGTGACATTTGACTTTGTGAATTCATATAAATCAGATTATCCTCATTCACATATGCATACATCAGCAAAGTTTGCTCATATGTTTTGAGGTTATTAGTGAGTTTCATGTATATAATGATCATTGAAACCATTGAATTATAACTTCAATGACCCCCAAATTTAATCAGATCACTGTCACTCCCATATGGATACATACACTGTAAACCCAGTTTGAAGTTAACCTGGGATTGAAGTTAAACCTGTAAATGTTCTTTATGTATGAGATGCTTTTATTACATTCCTATATGAAACGACCTCTGAGACCTTTGACCCCCAAATGATTAGCTAATTGTCGAGATTGATACAAGAAACAAGATTGAAGTTGATCCCTTAAAAAGATCTTCAAAAACAATAACAAGATATAGCAATTTTAAGATTCTGTGACCTTTAACCTTTACAACCCCCCTAAAAAAAAAACTATTCATATCATTTGACCGAGTTGAAATTTGATACATCAAAACAGTTCTTAAGTTATCATGAGAAAGAAAACAAGATGGACTGACAGACAACCAAAAAAACATAATGCCTCTAGCAACCATCTACAGAGGCCGGAGGCACAAAAAATAAATAAGACTTAAGAAGAAACTGTTTGAAATACTTTTCAAAGAGAAAGAGAGAGCACCATATTCTATCAAGGTTAACTATTTTGTAATATGATTATTGTCATATCTACACAAATATAGGCACTCGGCTAGCTTGACAGTGTAAGATTTGGGTTACTACAAATATTTGTCTCCTGATTTTAGAGAGTGCGTTTCTAAAGAGTAATTTTTAGCTGGCATCAAATATGATTTTATTAATATTATCTGTAGGATTAGTGTGTTGCATGTTGGGCAGACTAGCCATTGTTTTATTAACTCCTTGATAAATATTAACCCCTTTTTATCCCTCGATTGAAGATAAGTTTATTGAAGTTTATACAAATCCAATCGAATAACCAACAAAGTGTCTGTATGTGTGAATTAAAAAGAAGAATCTGGAAGAAATTGTCTGACTGCTGAGAAATAAGCAAAATAAGGATAATATTCTTCTAATTTGTAGAGTCTTTTTCCAATTTATAATAACACACTGTCCCGCATGTGCTTATCTGTGTTGGCAATCTCCATTATGATCATTTTTTCAGCTTAGATTTCATGATTTCCCAAAGGTTCAGTTTATGTGAATGTATGAGACCTAGATTTAGAATGATAGTATAGTAAGAATTAACCTTGGTTTTACAGAATTTAATTCTTTCATTTATCTATACATCCAACACTACCCAGATGAACTCCATATTAGGCTTAAAAGATTCTTGCCTTGCTTGTACTTATACTCTCCACCCTCAGAAAAATCCTTTAGCAAATCTACTTTTGTTGTTTGCTCCACACCCTGGTATCAATTACTTGCTGTTTGTTCTTTGTTTTGTTTATTTTTTATTTCTCTCTGTATCTAATATACTTCTATGGCCCCGTACTCTGGTTACCTTCATAGACCATGGTCTATCTGTGTTAGAATTTATATTGCAAAATTTCAGAACTGTGTATTGTACATTTATGTTTCTTATCTTTACTTTGCTCTTTCCTCATGCTTGAATAAAAACATAGTGTGAAACTGAAGTGAGCTAAGCTTAACCCTGGAAAATTGGTGGGGCTAAGGGGGGGGGGCTTAGCCCCACCAATTTCCTGGGTTTCAGTGAAATTTCTGTAGTGTGAAAGCATATTACTTTCCCCTCTTTTTTTAAATAGACCTATTCTGTTAAAATGATGAAAATTTCCTGTAATAACAATATACAGAATGATTCTGTTATTTTTTCAGTATTTTTTTTTTCAGTACAATCTTCTGGGATATTTAAACAGTGTAAGGAAGAAATAGTATGTATTTACCTGTGTTGGTACCACCAGTCATAATCCAAGCCCCTGTAGTCCTAGCAGCCTTGCTTAGACCCTTACAAAGAACCCTTTTGAGCTTGGGTTGCATGGCAAAGTCTTGTAGACCTCCTCGCATTGAGATTAACAGGTTTGGTAGACCAAGATTCCAATGACGTTTCAATAGATGCAAGATAAGATCAGGACTGGTGTCATCTGCAAGGCGGATGTACTGCCAGTCAAAATAAATCAACAAATCGGTCATTTTAAAAATTGCCCAAATTTGTATACCATTTCCTTGCAAATTTGTATATTTCCATTCCAAGTCAATCTTTTCAAAAAAGAATTTCTCGATTTCTTCATAGTTTAGAATAAAATAGATAAATACTATTAAAGTAATATGGACATTGGTCACATTGGTCATATCTATTCCAGTGCCCCAAAATGGTTGTTGTGAGGATATAATCTAAAAATATGTTTTATTTGATACATCTACTGATTTTACATAAATATTTCAATCGATTGGGTGCCAATCAAAATACAATACCTGTGTATTTTGTCTTGTTTAACAAAAACCCTTTACAAGCATTGAATGTACTGAGAATTTCAGGAACTGGTCTTTGCAAGTATATTTCTAATATCCAAGGACTGAATATAAAAAGAAAGTTCTCAAACCAATCAAATAATAATAAAACAGTAGCAAAAAAGGGCATTAGATTCAAATTTAAATCCAAACAGCCAGAAAAAAACATATTTAAAATCTAATAGATAAAATGAATTCAGTGACTACTATTCTTGTGTAATATTGCAATTTTCGAATGACACTCAAGTACAGTATACTTTACAATACTAAGCCTTTACCATTGCTTAAAGGCAGACTTTGAATAAGATAGCTGTTGACTGTACATGGATGGTGTATATATATCATCTCAATGCAAAATATATCATTCATGTATGAGGTTAATAAGGCATACCAAAAACCTAAAAGGTCACTCCCGCCCAAGCTTGGAAACATCCCTGACAAATTATTGAACGTATACATGAAATTCATTCTGATTTCAAATTGCATACTTTCGCGCTGCATCAAAGAGAAATACAATTACCAGAGCACTGTATACTTGGATTATGAATAAAGAATGGGCATGTTGGTTACAAAATTGAGGGACTGCTTTTTTGTTATAGATAATACATCATTTTATTACTTCAAATATCCTCTCTGAATGCGCCTGGTGGTAGCAAAATTTAAATCAAGGGAAAATGACAGGACTGAAAAATGGACTCGTCTTCCTTAGTAATCTTTCCTCTCTTTTTTTGCAAATTCAATCTCTACCTTTGCCTTGTTGCCATGACCAGCTCCCTGGAATTCCAGCAATCCATAGGCATCTGTTGCCAAGGAAACCGTGTGGTTTTTTGAATTCCATAAACTTGAGTTTGCTGAGGATCTGAGATGTGACGTCTGAGTGAGTTGACGATGGAAAGCAAGACTCCTGCCACATCCACATCTGAGGAGGAGGAAGAAAATGAGCAAAACCAATCATTTTATACTAGTGATGCATTTATTTATAATTCCATTTTTTTAATTCATTCATTAATTAAACTATAAATGGGATTTAAAAAACAGGTAAAAGATTCACAAGTTAACAAATATAACAATTACATATGGCTCTTCAAATGTGCCTAGAATAACAACATTCAACTCAGGGGGAAATGACAATAATTCTTTCTAAATAATAAATGAGATATAAATAGTGGAGACAGGATAGAGAGAAATGAAGATAGATGAAATCCTTTCTAACATTCTTTATCCCAGTTTTGTTTTCAAAGCTTGCCCAACCTAGCAGGCATTTCCTGAACTATGTTTCCTGCTTAACTCAAGTGAATACAAACATCACTAAAATGATAATCACACTAGATGATGCATAGCTGGATGCTTTTTTACTCTTCATTATTAGTTATTTTTACACCCTTTCTAAAGCTGTGGTAAAAAGACAATCATCTGTATATAATGAAAAGAGACAATCATCTATATATTTGAAAATCATCTAGCATTCCTATCTTTACCCAAAAATATAGTGGCCATTGGATTTTTTTTATAAACTAAAATTGTTGAATTGTTTCTAGTGCCCTCACTTAGTAATTTCTGTTTCTTTTTTTAAACATTTCCATTACACTTTATTTGTTCAAAATACAAGGAGAGACACAGTATGTTCTAAAACAATTATTATCAATCCCTGATATAGTCTAGTGAATTAATTTAATCGTCAGCAAATTGTTTGACGTTGAAAGGGGTTTCCTGAGCCATAGTCCTACTTACGAAAGTGACTATCCCAATAGTATGGAGAGATCATATTCAACTACTATTAAAGGCCCTTTGAAGACTTTCTTAAAAGTTTGATGATTAAACACCAAATAGTTACAAACAAAATATGTCCTAAAATCTCCAACCCATTCCATGCTTGAGGAATAGTCATTCAAAAGAAAATATACAGATTTATTCAGGTGCATATTTATTTCTTAAATTATTCCAAAACATATTTTTAGTTCAAGTCCTTTACACCAGACAGGGATCCATAGGGGCTAAAAGGACCACTTCCCCCCCCCCAAAAAAAAAAGAGCCGAGGGTGGGGGGGAGAGGGTGAATGGCGGATGGATGGACGGAAGAAAGACAGACAGACAGATGAAAGACAGACACAATTTGGATCCTTTAGTCAAGGAGTCAAGTACACCTCTAGACGGCAAGACAAAGAGAAGGCGTAGGTACATGTAGACAAATCAGAGGAAACTAATAATTTAAGCATTACATGATAAAGGAAATAACACCTAGATTAGTTGTGGAGGCTGGGTATATAAAGAGAGTAGCTTAATTAATGACCAATTCCTACACTCCTTCATCTTAACCACAGCTTACATTGGCCCAAATTCACAAAAGAGGTTTTAAGCTGGAGGTGGTGCAAAAACATAGACTACACATAATTTGTGTATTTTTAAGTTAATTTAGCACAAATTTAGCATATATTTACTATTTAGCACCCTTTACAAAACGCATGCATTTGTTATTGGACCTTCTCAGTGAACATGTAAGCATTATACAAAAAATCTGCTTGGTCCATGATTTTGTACCCCTAATGGTTTAGCCCTCTATTGGGAACTTGGGCCCACAAGACAAAAGAGAGTCAAATATAATCATCGCTACAATTTTCATCATCATAATCATTAAAAATATTTACGTATGGCCAATAAAGTGCTGAAATTAAAGGAGATTATTTTTTAACATTGGTGAAAGTTTTAGGAAAATCCATCCCACATTTAAATAGTTACCAGTTTCTCCATATAAATCTTAATTTTTGATTAGTGAAATCATACATGTATGCGAGAAGTTTCTCCATATCATGTAATAAATATAAAATGTCATTTTCTCAATAAATTGAAAATTATTTTTGTGATACCTTCGGTATCAACAGACAAATTATTTCACACCCACTCCTGAAAGAAGAAAAAATAATCACCATGAACCATTTAAAAAATGAAATTGATGCATTTTAATATAACGTATAAAATATGGGGCAGCGGTTCGAATATGATATCACATACCAAAAACTGAAAATTATAATAACTTTTTAATCTCTGATGGATTTTCCTCATACTTTAACCATTTTTTTTATTTCTTCTGGTATTTTCACAACAAACTTTTCTTGAGGGTAAACTTCCCCTTCAGAGAGTTGATTAATGAAACTGCTGTGAATTAAGAGATGGGGTTATAAAATACAAAGTAACATATTGAAGCATAAGCCTATACAATTATAACCAAATAAATCTTGAATCATTATCACTTAAGTCATTAATTATCATTATCCTCATCTCTTGACCTGGTTTGAGGTCTGCTTCAATCATATTAAACATCAAACTGGACTCAAAGTTAGCCTTTAAGCAAAAGTGAAAAGAAATATAAAACTGGACTCAAAGTTAGCCATTAAGCAAAAGTGAAAAGAAATATAAAACTGGACTCAAAGTTAGCCTTTAAGCAAAAGTGAAAAGAAATAACAAATATTACATCCAAACTGAATAAAATTATCTAAAATGCTACATGAAAATAATGAGTAAAACAAAGAAATACATAATGAAATATGGAAGATAAAAAACCAAAAAAAAAGATCAGATGAAAAAAAGGATGGAGCATTCTGAAGGGATCCAATCCATAAGAGAAAAACATGAGAGCAAAGCAAAAGGCTCGACAATGAAATACTAATTCAGGTATTAAAGAATGGGATAGTAGTATTGTCAGCTGGAGATGAAAAGTTTTAGAGAAAGTAAAGCAGACACATCGGGATCTAGATACTCACATGACAGTTCACACCAGCATGTGTAACGTTTGTGGTTAATTATTTGAAATTAAGACATCCTATACTACCACTACATTGTATTATAGCAGTGTTTAGGAGTATACCTTTGGAGAGATGGTACCACATGAACTTAACAAAAATAGAAGGAAAACAAAATTGACATAAAGTGGAAATTGGAAGGTCACTCCAAAAGACATGCTCAACCGAAAAAAAAAATCCCCCCAAAATGAGCTTTTCCCTTTTAAGACGTGCATGGTTCACCAACAGTGTAAAAATGTCAAAGGATGAGAGAATATTTCTGGACTATATAAATTTGATCTTTCCCCCATGTTTTATTGAATATTTTCATGTAATCTCTCATATTTTAGTTTAAAATATCAAATATTTTCATATTTCCTCCAATGATAAATCTGGGTTGATTCCTGTAACAGGACACAGAAAGTAATCTTTATTAATACCCACCCAAACCAAACCCTTTTTTGGGAGAATAGAAGATCTTAGAAGTTATGGTTTCATGGCCGTATGAATTGCAGGGGAAGGGAGGGTGGGTCAATTCCCCCCCCCCCCACCCATATTTGGAAAACTTCCAAATGAATTTCTACTACAAATTTTCACAAAATTCACCAAGTGTGCACAAAATCCTTCAATTTTACTTTAGAAAATGCAGTAGTGCCCCAAGGAAAACTTGGTAGATTCACTCCCACACTTTCAAGTTTTAATTGTGTTGCCCCATCTCCCCCCCCCCCCCCCATCCCCCAAAAAGATTTCTGCTTATGGCCGATCTGGATAGCAGACAAAGCATGAGATTCAATACCCAAGTGCCCTACAGCAGTTGTGTTGTGGTTTACTAAACGCAACCCTTCATGATAACCCCCTCACCCCACTCATCCCCCGCTTGTCTAGAAGTTTTGTGCTGAGAATGGGTGGAGCATTGACACAACCTTTCGAGACAAGCCAGGGGGAGCTTTTCCAAGTTTCTCAAAAATTAAAATGAATTTACCTCCACATTCAACATAATCAGGCACACTGATATCACACACATACTTAAATATTGTAATTCACAGAAATATTGAATTAACTGTGCAAACAGGTGATTACATGGAATGTCACAAAAATCCAGAACTTTGTTATTCTTTGATACAATTTTGAATAATCCAATATGCTTCTTTCAGTATTTTACTTGGCCCTATCATTAAATGAACCTTGGAGTCAGGGTGAACTTCCCCTTTAAAATTATGATTACACTTAGCATGGACTTTTTATCTTTAAATAATAATCAATAATGCATCTTGTGTTCAAAATATAACTTGGTCATTACAATTACAGTCTGTGATTACTGTTGGTCATTTTTCCCCCTCACTCAACAGAAAAAGTAGATTTAGCTTCAGGAAATAGCACATTTCCAAATCAGATCAAAGATCTCTTTGTTTTTAATGTTTAAATGTGATAGTGGACATGACTGTCAGACACAAAATGAGGCTCTAGAAATCAAGATAACAAAAGGCATGAATTTGTCTTTCATAGAAAATGTCAGGGCTAAACTGGTATCTCAAAACTCATGGGACATGAGGCGAATAGACATGCACAGTTAAGCCTTTGTTTTAAATCTTTAGATTAAAACAAACCATATTCATATTTAATATGATAATACTAATTTGCAAAGTGCAGTATCCTTAGGCATGTATTCTGCTGTGTTGTAAGAGCTTGTAACTGCTCAACGTCCTAGCTTATTTGGGGTTATCATTTTTTAATCCTTTTTTTAGCCTAAAATTTCTTCAAGCTTTGAATTGCCTATGGTTTAATCTATTCCAAAGTCTTGGGGCTGCCAAAAGAAATGATCTGCAAAATGTTTCTTTGGTTTTATGTGGGGTAAAAAGCTAATATCACTCTAACGTTTTCATTCTGTTCATGTGCTTGAGATTTCCCCCGACCACCAACAGTAAACTTGAAATCATAATTTTCTCAATCCCTGGGGGCTGGTGCTGGTGAATGGGGGATTAGACAGCGATTGTCAAAACCAGCATGTAATACTTGGTTCAGAAGATGGCATTGATTAACGCTCCTAATACCAACTGCCAGAAATATGTCATAGTTTCTGCTGGCAATACCAATATGAGGGGCCCCTTTCATAAAGTTTTGTATAGTTACAAATTTCAATAATAATTTTAAGCTACTGAAATCTATTGATTCGATAAGCTGATACAGAACTTGTCATTGATAATGAGTATTTGTTATAACAACAAGTCTTTAGTGGTGTGGCTGGTGTTGGTGTTGTGGCTGGTGTTTTGATTGGTGTCAGTGTTGCCAGAACACCAAAATGTTGCACCCTGGGTAAGAATCCAAAAACCTATGAGCAGTCTGGCTGCAGTTGGCTTTAAAGATAAGTGCCGATAGTGATTTCAAAGTGTATTTCTACAGAATTCAATCAAATGATCATCCAAGCGTCTGAATTAATGTGTAATTGCTGAAAAATTAGCAGAACAATCATGAAATTCAAGCACAATGTCAGGTCTTTTTCCAAGCAATAATCATTCGCTGTCCCAAATGTGCTTTTCTGTGGTAGTGCTTTTCAGTGTGGTAATTCTTTTCTGCTATTAAGATTTCATCATTTCATGAAGTTCACCCCAGAAAATTGTTGATTTGAATCAACAGGGAAAAATGAAACAAGCATAACGCTGAAAATTTTATCAAAATTGGATGAAAAAAAAGCTATGACATTCTTAAGTTCCACTTTTTTCCACAAAACAGATATGCAAAACTCATTGACATGCAAATGAGAATATCAAAGATGTCCATCATTCACTGATTCTTTTGTTTTTTATTGTTCAAATTATACAATATTTCCATTTTTACAGATTTGACAATCAGGACCACCTTGACTTCACCATGGACTGTTAAAATAATGGTAATTCCATATGTTCAGCGAGGAATAACATTTTGTTTCACATGACAATGAGGAGACAATTAGAATTTTTCACATTTCATATAATAAAATACAAAAGAAATAGTGAGTGGGTGATGTCATCAGTCTGCTCATTTGCATACCAACCAAGATGCGCATATAACTGTTTTGTGAAATTAAGCAAAACTTAAAATGTCATAACTTTCTTATTTTACAGCTGATTTTGATTAAATTTTCAGTGTTATGCCTTTTGGATTTTCCTCCTTTATTTTCAGATCAACTTTTTGTTGGGGTGGACCTGTCCTTTAATGTAATGTACAAGAACTATATATGTAATGATATCGTGACAATTAACCTTGGCTTTCAGACTTTCTTATCAGATCAATGTTTTACTGCAACTACTTTAAGAACAAAAGGCGTACCAGAATATACTGCTGCCATATGACTAAACCTCACCCAGCCTCCTCGTGGTTAGGACAAAATGGGAATACACGTGACTGCTGAACACACAGGGTGTCATTACGTGTATGCATGGCATACGTATGGTAAACAAGAACTTCCTTATGACGTAAAACGCCATCACCTTGTCATAGACAGTAATAAAACAAAAGTCCCCTGGTATTAAAAATTTAATCTTTTTTTCTTGTATTGTAAAACAATGAAGTGCGACAACAATCACAAAAAGCCAACATTCGCATTTTCTTTCACATGAAAGGAAGCGTGAGTTGAGAAACTGATCCAGGAACATTCTCATAGAACAGACTAAAAGTTTAACCAGAGGCCAGATCTGTTCTCTCAAATATCTATATATAGCTATTACATCATCACAATTACATTAGCTATATCAAGGAAAAATGTCCTATACTTTGAACTATTAACACTTCTTTAAAATGCTCAAAGTCAAGAAACTAAATTTGACAAAGATTTTCCTTCTGAATATTAGTTTCTTGAATCTCAGCAACGATGGCATCATGATGTTGTATACACCTACATGTTGTATCGATAAAGAGTGACAGGTTTTGGACTGGTTCCCACTTGAAGAAACATTTAGAAACGAATGGTACTATGATTCATCAGGCAATTACACAAACCACAATTATATCATGAAAGTCACAGGGGGGAAAAGATGCCCCCGTAAAAGGGCCAGAAAGGGGGCTGCTTTCCTGATTTTAAAGTAATGACGGGTCTTTTAAAGCTAAACATGTTTGGCGGAACTAGAATATGAATTATAAAACTAGTACTATCACTTTCAAAAATGGATACTCATGCTTGATAGTAATACAGAACTATTTTGTTTTATTTCGTGGATGTGAATTTCCTTTCATCAAAGTTGGAATGAACCATAACACTGTCACATTAAGGTATGCAAAGTCAAATCTATATAAAGCAAGACCTGTTTCAGTGTCTAAAAATTAATTGAGTTTTCTCAATACATGTATGTAAACATCATTCGGTGAATTCAGTGAAGCCATTGAATTTGTAAATTATTCTGTGGTATCTGATGAAAATGTATTCTGTGGTATCTGATGAAAATGTATCAAATTAAAATATCTGTGTGGTTCATGAGAAAGGGCATGCAAGCTAACCAAATGGTTAGTTTATATGAAAAAGTCCTAAATTTCCATAAAATCTATGCCAAATAACTATTTCAATATATAAAAATACAAAACATTTTAAAGGAAAACATTATTTATCGCTGAAAGGGGGCGCTCGATATGATTGATTTTTTGAATGTCAAAAAAGATTGCCAGTTAAAAAAAAATCAAACGGCTACTTTATTGAATGTTTGATGACATACTTCATGTTCCAAAATTTATTTCAACAAAACACAAGCCTATATAAACGCTACCCCAAAAATTTTAGAGATTTAATATAAATCCTGATCAGCTATGATTAATGACCAGCCAAACTAAATTTGAATATTAAGTCTTTTCCAAAAATTTTGGGATTCAGATCATTTTATAAATCTTTAAGAATCACATCAAAATCCAGAGTTAGGACTTTTGTGTAAGGAATTCTCTTTATAAAAATTTAAAAATTCATTTGCTCATTGATTATGGTCGAAAATAAGTGATTGCTAAAAAGTTACCAAAATCAGATTAACAGATGGATCTTTTGAGGTGAATGTACCAAATTATATCTGGGACACTGGTTCCATGACATATGCTATGGCGACAATTGCTCTGCTCTAGATGCACTAAACAAATAGCCAACTTTAACCCTGGCCTGGGTTTAACACTAAACCTAACCCTTAACCTAACATAAAACCCTATTGCAAACCCTAACCCTACATCCATGTTCCATGCTATATCTTATACCCTTTTACACAGGATTTTCTTAACCCCGGACTATCGCTAACCCCGTACTATCCTTAACCCCGTACTATTTTTGTTTCCTTTTCACACATGCCAAATTGTTATTGCTAACCCCGGATAAGGAATGCTTGCTTTTTACACACGAAACTCGCTAACCCCGGACTAGTGGTTTTTGTCGATCATTCGTAGTACAAGTACTTCACTTGTAAGGCTTTTTACGCTAAAATTTCCTTAACCCCGTACTATAGGTGGGGCTAAATTGCTATTTAGCCCCACCTATAGTACGGGGTTAAGCTTAGCCCACTTTCGTTTTACACTAGCGATCTAACCCCGTACTATCGCTCTTAGCACCGCAATTGCTGGGATAACCCTGCTTTTTTGCAGGGCCAAATAATCCCGTACTATAGGTGGGGTTAGCCCACTTTGCAAAAATGCTGTGTAAAAAGAAAGTGGGCTAAGCTTAACCCCGTACTATAGGTGGGGCTAACTGGCAATTTAGCCCCACCTATAGTACGGGGTTAAGGAAATTTTAGCCTGTGTAAAAA
Source organism: Lytechinus variegatus (assembly GCF_018143015.1). NCBI lineage: Eukaryota > Metazoa > Echinodermata > Echinoidea > Temnopleuroida > Toxopneustidae > Lytechinus > Lytechinus variegatus. The sequence continues at coordinate 1,920,816 of NC_054744.1, read as the reverse complement.
GGGTATAAGAAAAAATTAAGCCTGGAGCAATAGTCACAGGGGCAAATGTTGTATCACCAGGATGATACACCGTAATTTTACAGGATTTATCTCTATCTTTTCTCAAAGCAACTCCTAAATTATAACCTGGTTTAAAAGTGATCAAAAAGCACATATTAAACATTATGCCTAATCCAACAAATTACACCCACTTTTCATTAGGCTGTGGCTGTTTTGCTCATTAAAATAAGAATTGGCAGTAACCTTTTATGTGAAATCCCAAGGACTTTGCAAGTCACGATCATCTTCTTTGCTATCTTGGCTATGACAATGCTTTTTGTTTTCTATGAATCATGACAAGATGATCCATATCACAAGGTAACAAGCCCCCTTCTATCTCTATTCTCTTTCTCTCTCTCTAGGTGTTTTCAGACCACCTAGAAGTTTGATCAGTTCCAGAGGGATTCTTGTGATCGAGGTGAATGAAAGTGAAACCACCTTCTCTCAGGACTGCACCACCTTCAGGTTATGTAATACTAAAGCTGCTGGAAAATGCTTGATGAAGGAAAAAAAAGTAAATTCACACTTAGTGAAATAAAACAATAATAACAACCTTTATAAGGTGCTTCATACAGATCAATCTGATCAATTAATTACTGGGATTATAAGAAAAAGTGTAATCAATAATCAGTAAATGAATTGATAACCAAATCTCAGATTAAACAAAAAATAGTATATGCACCTTAACTAGAAAGATGTAATAAATTCGATTACTGAATAATAAAGATAAATGATGCAGAGTCTTATTATTGGAGGCAATTTCAATTGTGTCAATTAAAGGGGTACTCCAATAGAAAAAAGTAAAATCAAACAAATCGTGAGCCATTTTAAAAACCAGCCAGATCCTCGGTTGGTCTAAAAAAACATGATTTTGAGATAATCACATTCAAATTTCTGATGTTTTAAGAGGCTCATAACTTCGCACTTTGAAAGAAACCAGAGCAATTATTCATACCAATTTAAAGCATAAATTTTATCCATTATTGATTTGCAAAATTTTGTTCGTGATTTTGAATACTCTTTTTTTCAATATTTGCAATGAAATGCAGATATGTATTTCAGTGACTGTTTAGTTCGTTGAAGTTTACTCTATTTAGAAATAGAGTAATCATTTTCAACCAGGAATACCCATTTAAAGAGTACAATGTATGTATTGAAGAGGGTAGAATGCCGAAATGCTTGATCCCAACCAGCAATACTTGTAAGTCCTGTCTACTTGCAAAAACATGGGCAAAATTTCTGGATTCATACATGGCGAGTACCGCCTCCTTACGGATTTGGGTGTGCACAGACGTAGCACTTTTACTGCATGAGGAACTTTCACTGAGTGTGGTCTGAGTGCCAGCTATGTATTCACTCTCAGTAAGGGTGAAGCACGTGCCCTCTACTTCCAATGTTCTTCGCAATTCCAAGAACTTACGAGTGAGCAAGGACACCCTACGTGAGCAGCACATACAATAACAGCCTCCGAATGCTAAATGTAGCACTTGCACGGAGATCGTACATTTACGTTGTAAGCACGTCCAACTCACCAACGCACAAAGTATGATGCACGTAACTGCAGCTCAGACCATGCGTCTCTTGCCTCTCTTTCCTCACCTTTTTCAGAAAAAAGTGGTGGCCATGGCCTCTAAAAAAACATATGGACTAAAAACATGCGATCATTGCATTGATGATATATGCATTTTAAAGTTGAATTAAGAAGGGGGTGAGTTTCCATAAATATGAGTTCCACACACAATATATAGTATATATCAGTTGTTCAAACAGAGAGCATGTCACAAAAATCCTCTGCCTTCTCGATATTTTGCTTTGAAAGTCTATGAAATTAGCCACCTCTCAGAGCCTGAGAGACAAGTGTACAGAAAAATCACTATGAGTGTGACGTCACCGAAGGGAATTTAGTATAAGAGGTACCGGGGTGTAATACAGAAATGCTATGCAGAGAGAGAAAGATGATTTTACAATTTTTTTTCAAAGCAACTCAAATCATAAGAATCATTTGTACAAATCTTTCCTTTCCCTGTATAAAACACAGTATGAATAATTATCATGAACTCTTAAATCATGAAGATTGCAAACAGCGAGTTATTGAATGATATTTTCACTATTTCTCATTTATTTTATCACAATGTTCCATCAAGTGAGTAGCTGGAAAGTAATTCCGGCAGCTAACTCAGCTCTGCGCGCGCTGCACGCCTATACAATGCACACAACACTCAGGCATTGAGTGTACTGTAGTCTGGTATTTCGACCCGCAGTTCCTGACCATGCAGCAATCCCCTGGCGTCTTTTTCTTCTTTCCTTTTGTCTTTAACTCCATTTTAATATCCTCTGGATCATTTCCATTCATTCAAAAGAACAATCTTGAATTAAACGTACTATTCTTCTCGGCCTTCTGAGTTGCTTTCTATATTTACGCTAGGTCACCATCACACATACAAATGCAATTCGCAAGTGAGTTGAAGACGAAGCAAGAAAGGTATGCGGTACGGTAGCTCGACAGCTACTCGGCTGCGCCGGAGTGGGGGGCCGGTCGGCACAAAGAAATTCCGCAACCAACTCTGTTTTTTGCAAGAGCAGCGTCACACGCGGATAAATATGTCATAATAACACTTCTGCTACGTTATCAACTGGTGAGATCTTGATCAAATTTCCTATTATTCGCCTTGAAATTATTCCTTTAGGGTCTATGGTATCATTCTGAGGGAATTTACATATTTGGAATAATAGTACGGCCATAAATATAATTTTAATCATTTCCTCTTTGCAAGTTCTCCGGCTCGCAGATATACAACTTCAACTGCAGTTTATTCCATTATGACTTGTTTCGCCATGGGACAAAAATTCCCGAACGAAAACGAGGCAATAAAATCGTCTAAAATCGCTACAAAGAAGAACAGTTTTAACAATGTATGGACATATTATTGACTATAAATGACTTTGAATAATTATTACTTCCTTTCAATATCGTTCACATAAAATCAATAGCGATAAAATGAAGTTTTGACACAATTAAATATGTAGGCGTACGTGCATAGTACACAAAACGGCACTACTTCGTTTACTACACTGGGACCGAATACCCTCCGGTGACGTCACAGCTCAACTAACACCCATCTCGGGAGGCATTGCAGGAGCGAACTCAGGGAAAACGAGTAGGGATAAATCGTTCAAATTCACTATTTTGAAAAAAAGAAAATGGGGGGTCGAATCACCTCTTAGTGTTTGGGGGTTGTAAGGTTGCTATTAATGTAAATATCTCAATATTTGGAATCGTCTTCTTAATTCAACTTTAAGAAGCATAACAAACAGGGGGATTTAAGAGATGATTGTTGGCTCCATCTCAAATAACATTAAGAATTCAAATGTGATAAAATATTCCATTTTCAGGAAATGATATGGATTGTTGCTTTACAGTAAAATTAGGAAACATGGCAGGGAGACTAACTAGAAAAAGAGGACAGATCTGAAACAACACAATAAAGTACTTTATGCCACGTAACCAAAACGAGGCAGAGCAAATAATAATGCACATTACTGCAGCATTATGTATGCACTTCAAAAACATTGAAATATTGTTGTTGTTACCAACACACTAAAAAATTTAAAATCCATTAAATATTTTTTGAGCTATTGCACGGAAACCAAGCGGGGGGGGGGGGTGGAAGGACAGACAGACAGGGGCAACACTTAATACCCCCATGGACCTCGTCTGCGGGGGCATAAAAATTCATCCATTATATGATATTGTTATATTACATGTCCTCTCTTTAAAAGAAGAACACCTTGGCCCCATTTCATAAAAACTTATTTAGCAATTCTTCCTGGAATGTCAACTTTTTGAGCCAATCAGGAAGCGGAGATTTCACTGTTGTCATGGTAGTTGACATTGCAGCAAGAATTTTTATCATATCAACTTTTTATGAAATGGTGCCCTGATCTTGAAATAGACTAGACAAATCAGAAAATTTAATGGGAAGTTGTACATGAGTGACAGATCACAGATCTTGATCACATTGCCAATGGGAGGATCTACTTGAAGCATTTCAAAATTCTAAAGCTCATACTTTGAGCATTCTACATAGAGGATTTGGTGCTTTATAGGTCACAAAAATGTATTTCTATCATCATTCATTACATGGGGTGTCTTCAATGTCAATTTTCAAATCTAAACAGAAACGTGAATCATGATTGAAATCGCTATATTACAAAACATGAACGCATACATGATCAGCAGTGCACTGCTTTTTATATGTCAATCTTTTTAAATTTCCTGCTTTCGTTAGCACATGTATGTGCTTGTGTAGGTTCTAACCGCAAGAGAAAATAAAAAAATATTTCGAAACTCAATCATGTCCAATGTCGCATTCACAATGTGAAGGTCTTAAAATCTGAGCTGATCATGTTTCCAAACGTGTCTTTTCTGACATTTAAATTTTCCCTGAATCGTGATTTGAAAGACGTTTATTTTTACGACCGGGAATGGAGGACATTGAACACACCCTTTGCTTCTCGTTATATCAGTGTTTTGTAATACTTTAGAATTTTCAATTATTATTCAAAATGCTGTTTGAGTTTGGAAACCAACATTGAACACTCCCTAAATCATGTATGTTTTAAAACATGTTAAATAATATGAGATACTATTCTTGTATGCATATATAACTTATTTGAAGTCTGCTTTTGGTGGGTATGAAGGCAAGCAAATTCTGCTATGCCATGACAAAAGGGAGCAACTCTGTGAAATAACTTTAATAGTAAATGAGAAAAAAAAGTGTCATTATTTTATGTAGAAATATGGTTTTTAGACGGCTATATTTCATAAACTGAGGGTCATGTGACTTCACTTCTAATAGCATCATGTAGAGCATCTTGAAAATATCACAAATAAAAAAAATCATAGTTGTTTCCTTTTATCAAGAGACTGCAAAATAATTATCAGGTATTTTTAAAATTTAGTGACGGAGAGGGTCTGAAGGCACCTTTAGCTGAAGGCACCTTTAGATATCAACTCTACAAACTCTAGGAGTACAACATATCGGGCTTGCAGGTAAATCTCCCTACCCGAATAGCGAAAATGTTGAAATCTGAGGGAAAATTCTGAAAATTTACATTGAATTGTAGCTCTAACGATAGCTTATTCTGTATTACAGCATCCTGTGCTACTTCTGTCAGCCCTCTGACTGTATAAGTCCAGTGCTTGGGCACCAGTAAACAGATATTGAGACTATATTACCACATATATTTTAACATGTCAGCTATTTTGGGGGCAAGTTTTGAAAATATCCAAGCCGGGTTTCTTGTGTAAGGTCAATCAGTGTATCATCATGACAAGTAGAAAATGTAGTCTATTGATAGACTGCACTGCTTACCGAGTGTGAGACTTAATTTTAGCATTCAATGTTGTTTTTGTTTGGGTGGACTTGTCTTGACCTTTATGTTTTTGTCTCGCCTTCATAGCATAAGGTTACATTTTTTAAATGTCATCTTAACTTCAAAAGCATTTGGACGTAGTTCATGAAACTTGGACATAAGAGTAACCAAGTATCACTAAAAATCATGTGAGGGTTTCACGTCATATGACCCAAGGTCTATGTCATTTACATGTAGGGTCAATTAACATTACATAGTATTTTATCATCATATGAATGGTGTTTTGGGTTAATTATTATTCTAGAGTCATTTTCAAAGTCAGAATTGATGCTATATTGACTTGATAATGCAAGCAAGACTGCCAGAGGCTATCCACTAGTTTAAAGTAGATGCCACCATACAATCTGTTGACTTAACATTTGACCTGCATTTTTGTGACCTGAAATTTATGTCAAAAAGTAATATTCGAAAAAGAAAGTTACACTTTGAAAATATGACATTTCAAAAAAAAAAATAGAGATATAGAATATAGAATTTTCACTGTTGTCTCGGTAGTTGACATTCCAGCAAGACTTGCTATCCTAGCGACTTTTTTATGAAATGGGGCCCAGATCTTAATTCCATTATAGTATGATCAGAAGAAGGTCATTTGAACTCAAATGGCATGTGTAATATTCAATGAGATAAGCACCAATTTTGAAATGGAAATAGAAAAAAATATATAATTGTTTATTGATGTGTTATTATAGTCACCTAGTCTATGTAATTTCTGCATCCTGCTTTATCAGAAAAGCTTGTACCTAAAACCTTGTTTTGCCTAACCTAATGAATGAGAGGAAAGGTCATCTTTAAGAACTTGCCCGTGAGGTAATCTATTCAGACACGGTAACAGGAAAGGCCAAGAGAAGTGTAGAAACAAGGGATCATTATATGGAAAAACATTCAAGAGACACAGTCAATCAATATGAGGGAAAGTGAAAAAAGTTGGAATGTACATTTGTATTCTAAGATTGCCACAAATGAAAATTTAAAAAAAAAAAAAGAAAAAAAGAAAAACTAGAGAAAATTATTAGAACAAGTAGTAACAGATTCCAGGTAAAATATAGAATTTGAAAGAGAGGGCAAAAAATGAATGATTTTGCAAATGGGTGAAGATAGAGAATGAGCATTGACAATGAAGGAAAAGAGCAAGACATATCAACAATTCACTAATCCAATCCAAGGAAGATATACAAGATTACACAGCTGTTTCATGCATGTCAGCTGATGTGTATATTGTTTCCTTCTTCTTGGATTCTTTCAAATTCTATTTGATATAATGAGTAATCACATTGTTGATGTTTTTACCAGGGAAACGATAGATCAAATACAGATTTGCCCTAATCGCTTGAAATTCTGAAGATGATTACTTGCTACTTGAAGAATCTATTAGACATATTAAGGATGTTGTTATGTACTCAATTCTATGTAGCTTACCTGATATTGGGCACAGCTATGCAAATGGCCAAAAACCGTATGAATCACATAAATCAGTAGTGCAAGCTCAACTAGAAACAGCTGAAATCTGTTTATTTGGAGAAATTTTAAACATTTTTTAAATCTTTTTTGGGGGGGAGTTATCCTCATCTAGACAACTAGCCATCTCGAGTACAGTGTGTAGGATCCAATGATTCTATAATCTCAAAGTATCATTCCCCTACCCCCCCCCCCCCCTCATTCAGGGTTCTGATTAGTATATTGCTTCTTATTTGTTATAAAATGGCATCGTGGTGTTAATTACTATATTCTTACTATTTTCAAAACTTTAATAATTCATAGACCTATATTACAATGAAAACTATCAAGATAATGGTAAAATCAATCAGTTTTGAGGTATAGGTTTCCTGTAGGCTGTACAGATTGGGAGGACTTCTTCAGTCCACGGAGGGGCAGCGAAGCAAGATGTAATCCAGTGAAACAACCAATGAAACAGATTATGACACTCTGTCATTCATGTGATGATATCAAGTTCTTAATATCTTTGTAAATCTCAATAATGACCCAGAAGCAATCAAATCAATCTTTTTGTGATTTCACAAACAATATTTTCTCATGTTTTCACAAACAGCTGAACATTGATTTTATCTCATATGAAACTGATTTTTGCAATTATTGAATAACCCTCTCCCAAAATTATTGAATAACTCCCCCCCTTTTTTTTAGTAAATGGGTTACACAGGGTGACAAGATCAAAATATGGGACACATCAAGGTAAGATGTACCTCCTCTAGGTGGCAGCATATATTTTCTAATAAATGAAAAAGATGACAGACTTACATGTAAATTAAATGGCCTAAATCACTGTAAATATGAATAAGAAAATATCTTACTAAACAATAATGCAAGCGCCAAGAGCAGGCCGAAAATGTTTTATATAGACCTCATATGGGGAAATGTAGGTAAAAATGTCCTAAAAATGCAATCTGAGATATTATAAACATATATTGTTCCATCATCATATTTGACAAGAAACATATGAGTCTATGTCAGCACTTTCTTGTCCTCTCATACTACTGTGTTTAATTTGTGAGTGAAGTGGGTGACTGGCCAAAAGAATATTTTCTTGAAATATAAACGTAAACACTAAACCAAATTAATTTTTTTAATGTACATCTCCCAGTAAAATCTGGGGATAGTCAATGACCTCAGAATATTCTCCATTCCATGATAATCCCACATTAACTGTTTTCTTTTTCAAACAAAATACTATTTGCGAGAGTGATCACGAATTTCCTAGAAAGCCAGTGAACACTTTTTGCGAGAGTGATCACGAATTTCCTTGTTGACCATAGTAGATTGCGAGACAAATGAATACCCTCTAGCGATTATTTCAATCCGCAATAATGAACTATTTAGTAAAATTTGGTTTGTTTGACAAAAAGAAATTTAAAAAAATCAATAGGCCTACTTGTCATCGATTAAGCCTATTTAATTAAATCTACTGTTAAGTGTTAAAAATGGCAGTGTGAAACTAAATGATAAGTTTCAGTTTTGTTTTGTTTTTTTTTTTCTCTCTTTATAGTCTACAGGCCTACTATGTTGATATGAGAAAAATAAATGGAATACCTAAATATTACAACATTCATGAATTCAAAACCGAGATATACAGGACAAAAAACCATTCCCTGAAATAGTTAGGATGTTTGAAGATTACAAAAAAAATATTTTTACTGGATAAATTTTGTGACTTACATGCAGATGGATTTATTTTGGTGGGGTGCCAGGTCAAAATGAAATACCTGTATTTTTTTCCTTCCATAAAACCACTTTTCAAGCATGGAATGGGCTGAAATTTTCAAAATTCAAAAATTGTATGTAGCCTCCTGATATCCAATTACTATAAGTAATGTGCTACATTTTCCTTTTTAAACATTATTGAGAGGTTGCAAAATATAAACAAAAAACAAATTCACAAAGACTCAACAACTGAAAGAAAAAAAAATAACAGAGACCAGATTTTGTTGCCAGATTAATTTCTTGTAATTGCTTTATAAGAAATTTTTCATTGTATTTGGCGCTAGATATCTAAACAAAAATTCAAAAGCATCAAAAACTGAAAGAAAAAATAAATAAAAAATACAACATTTTATTCAAGGACTATGTGGTATGTATAATCTATCAACAACTGATTACCATAATTTCTTGTGATTGTCTTGTAAGATAATTTTTACTGTTCCCATTTTTCCAAGTTCCTAACCTTTGAATTCTTTACTTTTTTATTTTCTATTCTCCCATCACTCCAAATTTAAAGTGGATCTGTGGTAAGAGAGATAACCTTCTTTACTGATATTATATTCCCTTACATCTGTAAGTTGGCATAGGTTTTATCCTACAACCAACAACCATGTGTCAACAAGCAGATCCAATTGACAGAGAGTCTGGCCAAATTAAAAGTTGGAACAATTTAATACATTGTTTCAGTTCTCCAAAGTTTCTCATCAAGCAACTTCTGTCAGAGTCTACAAGGATGGAATTAAAACTTATTTTGTTTTTGTTTAATAGCCTTGAAGAGAATCAAGGCTGAAATAGTGAATCTTGAAAGTTGGGTGAATCAAATTAGTAGTAAGCTGAAATGAAAGAGTACATTACTAGTCACAATTCATTGACTCACTATAATACCTGTTTCAGCCAGAGTAGATTCAGTGGACAGAATCTATTGTTCTCTGGTTGCAACAGGTAACAGTGAGTCAAAGAATTGTGACTGGTACTGCTAATATAAAACATGTGTCGTTTGAAAGATGAAATACAGTTAACTTATGTTTCTTTCGTCCCATCCCCCCCACACACACACAAATTTTTTTCTTAAGTTTTGTTTTCTTTTTTTTTGTAGTAAACCATGTTTAATATAAAAATAAACAAACAAAAAATTGCTTAAAGGAGTAGTGGTAAAGGCAAAAAATAATAATGATAATTATATATAGCATTTATGAGGTGCCCATCTATCTAGTTGCCTATTCAGTGGCGCACTATATATTACCCCGGCTGTAGCTCCAGCTGCTAAAGGCACTGGGTGCATTGAAGAAATTAATCCTGCCGGGTATCCATTCACCTCACCTGGGTCGAGTGCAGCACAGTGTGGATACATTTCTTGCTGAAGGAAAACACGCCATGGCTAGGAATCGAACCCACGACCCTCTGTTTGAAAGGCGAGAGTCAGAACCACTAGACCACGACGCGCCCACTATGCAAGAAGTAACATATTTACTCTGCATGCAGAGAAAAAGATCATGAGACATTCCTTCTATTCTGGTGAATTGAGAATTCTGAATTCTTGTAAATTCAGTGTTTTTATCCAAATGATTCAAATGCCGCAACCCCTACAATTTTTGTGTCAAATGACACAGCACTTCCATTACATATGCAGACAAATGTAATTCCTATGTGTGTATTGGTACTCGAAAAAATAATATTTTTACATGTATTTTATATATTTCTGGATCAAAATGAAAAATAGATTGTAATTCAATAACTCAGGATCGCATTATGAACTCAAAATTTATTCCAACTGACAAAGTGGTAAACCACATACTATCCAACCTGTTCAAGTTTGGCATTTTGTTTTAGGCCATCATAGATAGTCATTGAGTCAGCACATGATGTCACTTTCTATTTTCTTTTCTTAAAGATGAAGTTCCAAAAAATATTTAAAAGAAATGCATGCTCTGGCAGGAAATATGTTTACAATATTTACTGTAAGATCAAAAGATTATCACTGTTGTAATTTATGGTTATGACATTTCATGGGGCATTACAAATTTTTGATACAAAACAACCTCTCACTCCCCTGGCCCCCTCAGGTGAGCATATAGGCCTACATATAGGCCTCCGGGAGCCTTTCACAAGCTCTGCCTCTATGGGGTCCTAAAAACCCTTCAAGTTATATTATTTTTTTGCCAACCTTTGTACTAAATATTTGTATTACATCGCCTGATTGGTTTGAATAAACTTATATCACGTAATATCACATAGGCCTTTGACCTTGACTCAGAGACCTACAACTCACTTAAGTCAAAACTTTATGCAGGTACTGGTACAATGTACATGTACACGTATGTTCAAATATTCTTTTGTAAAAATTAAAACTAAAATAGTGCTACTATTACTAATACCCCTTTCATAAACCCCATTAAAATGAATTAGGCGGCTAATAGCAGCATAATTTGGTCGTAAAATTGGAGGAGGACAAGAGTTATCCGCATTACTCTGATGCTGCTATTATCCGCATAATAGCAGCATCGGGGACAAGATTTTGAGTTTATGAACGCATTTCCAAATTATGCGGATAATTGCCATGGTGCGGTCACAAGGTCACCCTTTTCCAACACAACCGCATCGGAGGGGGCGTGTCCAGTTGTCATGGCGATTATCCCTTTTTCAGGACGGGCGCTCGTAAAAATAATGCGGCTTATTTTCGGAGTTTATGAACGCAATTTTTATTGAATTATCCGCATTACTCTTAGGCGGCTAATTGGAGGATAGGTTTATGAAAAGGGTATAAGGTATGGATACAAAAAAATAGAAAAGACGATCTCACACAAGTGTATATTCAACAGATACCATCATAAGCCTAAAATAATCAAAACTTCGACATTACTTGGTAATCAATTGAAGGGATATGACCTACTAATCTAAGATTAGCCAATCCTATAGATTAGCATCCATCAAGTGCAAAACATTGACCTAATTATGATGTCATAGTTGTCTTTATTTTCCAATGAATAATCAGTTCAATAATCATTCATTCATTGGTAAATTATGTGTCATACAAGATTAATCACATCTATTCAGTATTGAATTCAATCATCTCAAGGCTCTAGCTTTGATGTCATCCATACATCATGAACACATGTGTCTTGAAATTCAAGAGATTTAGAGTAATGTAGGAATAATAAAATATCAGTTTAATCAAAGATGGATACTTAGAAACACATCTAGGCTCATATTCTGAAGTCAGGATTATCAAACTCAAGGTACTCCAGGCTGAAAATAATTTTAGCTAAATAAACAGAGTGCGGTATAATTCACCAAGCAAAATGCTGATAATTTAATCAAAGATATTTGTTAAAATCAAGCATGTCCTCATAAATGAATTTGCGATAGGTAGACTAATGATGCCATGTTCCATTTTATAATATCAAATCATAATTACATTTATATTTTATATATTTCCATACATGTATTTAGCAAAATATGTTGCAGTAATGATTATCTCACACATGATAAGTACAGGTAGTCAATCAAATTTTTGTCATTTTGGGGGAACAAAACTTGAACTGATATTTCACATTAAAAAAAACCCAAAAGAAAAAGTAGGAATATAACACCATCAGCTTGCTTTTAAAGTCATAGTAGTTCATAACTTTGTTATTCTTTGTCCAATTTTGATGAACTTTCAGTGTTTGCCTTTTTTAAGGGGGAAGGTCTGATTTTACTTTATCTTTTCAAATCATAGTATTTTCAAACTAATATATGCTTTAAAAAAATTGCCTGAAGATGTGGTTTAATAGCCAATTGTGACATGCGTGTATTATCTCTCATAGGAGAGGTTCATTGAACCAGCTCATTTTTAACTCTCAGACATATATCATTATTCATTGTCTAGGAAGGATAAGATAATTATTGAAGTTCTGCATTCTGAGACTTGGCATGCCTACTTTAAAAGTGAAGTTTATTCCCATGCTAAATCACAATTTATGTGTCTGATCATTAGTCTACAAGCACAGACTCATATTTGACACCAATTAGAGTGAAGACGAGATGCCAAACTCTCTGTCTGCGTCAAATAACAGCCAGTCACAGTACATAGTGAATCTACAATGTAGTCTCACTAGTTCAGACTCTGCATTATGCACTATGTGAATGGTGAAAACTAAGGGTCTGCACCTGTAGACTAGCTGATCACAGCTTTAAATAATTCAAACTACATGTAACCTACACTTTATTTTGTCATCCTATCATTTTCCTATACAGTGCGTATCAAAAAAAGTTTACACTAAGAAAAAGTCCTGTAAAATTATACATTTGGAATATCCTGAAGATTTTTCCACGTTTTAACATTGGTACAGATCCATTTAAAGCAAATGACGATATGACTGTTGAAAAATATTTCCGCTTGAGTGAGCACCACTTACTTTTGAAAAGTAAGTGAAAAATGATTTGCGCAGAACTTTGAAATAGTTATGCAAATAAAAGTAGACCTTGATCATGAAGAACACATGGGATTTAGCTAGTAAAATTGATTTGAAGCTATCTTTTACCTCTTTTTTTACTTTTTTCCTTGCCAAAAAAACTTTGAAGAGTGCCACTGCACCTCACCCCACTTCCCAACACACCGAGGCTATGGTGACGATATTTGCTTTACACTGAGCTGTGATTTACATGAAATGGCTTAGGCTTGATTTTTATTTGTCAAGCTGGGGAAAAGTGTGGTGTAACAAGTATTAAATGAAAAATGTAAACCCACTTTAATGGTAAAACTGAGGGAAAAAAATTTTGAGATGTCTGATATTAACTTTTGTTTAGATTTAGTTTAGATTTAGTTATATCCTAAGAGCCAGCTGTCACAAAAAGGGTAAAGGTTGTGCTTACTAAGTGTTAATATTTTAATTTGGGTGGCAAAATTGTTACAAAATGCTTGCATGTATCCGTTTTATTTCAATTGACTCAAAGTGCAAGGGAAATGTTTGAGAGATGTATCGAAGGGTAAGTTTGATTTTGCCTTTTCCCCTTGACACAGTGTGAAACAAGCATTTCTGCGCAGATTTCTGCGAGCTTTACAAAAATGGACAAAGTGTAACAATCTGTCAAAATTTGTACTTTCATTGGATAGATGAGACGGCCAAACCCAAGAATAAATGTGAAAAAAATTACCCACATGTTCTTTATTTTTTAATTCCCAGGGCTTTTTCAAAGTGTAAACTTTTTTTATACACACTGTATAATTTATAAATGGGTATGGAGGAACATGACACCTACATATAGCTGCTTCATGATAAAAATTAATTACCTGCACAGTCAAATAAAGTGTAAGTAGATGGATCCTTGTATCAAAGGATGTAATAAAAACATTTTTCTTTATTAAAATTAAATTTGGCATTGTTTGTTTAAAGCATTTTGACATGTTTTTTTTTCTAAAAAGAAATCAAATCAATTTAAAGGATGTGTGAAATCAATGAAATGACAAACACTTTTGAGACAACTAAAATAGCCTATAGATAAATTGGGGAGCTAAAATGCTTTTTCAAGGAGAAGTTCCTGTCTTGCTACTTGGAAATATCATTATTGAGATATAATGAATAACATCCTGTAGTGAAGTAGTATCAAGTGGGCCTGTATTACAAGACTACACTGCTCATAATGTTGCATTATGGGTAAAAAATCTGGGCTGATATAAAGAATTTAGGCTGCAAGTATTAAATTAAAACACTTTTATTATGCCAACATTAATGAAAGCAACATGTTTTATATTAAACAGAACAATGCACTTCCTCATCTCCCGTCTTGGATAAAAAAAGGGTTCTCTTAAAGGAGTACTCTAAACTCACTGAAAATAATTTGATTTTAACAGATAAAGGGAAAAAACAGACAAAGCATTGAAAATTTCATCAAAATCAGACAAGGAATAACAAACTTATCACATTCGAAAGATTTGCATTAATTTGGTGAAACAGTTCTATGCATGTCTTCCGTGAGCAAACTGATGATGCGTTATTCCCATTTGAACTACATGTACCGGTATGTTTATTCAAATTTTGTCCAACAAGAATGAAAAGAAATGGATTGTCTACTGATTTAATACAATAGATCATTTATTGCTGCACTTTATTTCATTATAAGGGAGACATATCATGTGCCCAGTATGAAATAGGAAAAACATAGAATATTCATGATTTCATCTACAGTATGGAAATTGCTTCACAATGGCTGATTTTGTAGACAACTCTCCATTTGTTTTGTGCACAAATTTTCAGATTTTCCTCATTATCTTTCATATTGCATCTTGCCTCCTTCTGAGCACAACATATGTCATGGGAAAATATAATTCACACCACATAATGTCAAGGTCAGGAGGAATTAATGTGAAATATGCAAAATAAAGGTGAAAATCTAACAATCCGAATAAGGGACACTATATACAGTATAAGTGTAGGGGTTTCTGAACTAATAACTTCTGAAGTCTAGATCTACATTGTAGATTGACTTCATAGCAGCAAACTTCATTAGGCCCATCTTCATCTGCCTGAGTTATTAAATTAACCCCCTATATCTGATCTGTATCAAATTATCCTGCTCAGTCATAACAATCACAAGATCATTTGTAATGGAGATAAATTAAAAGTGGGATATATCTTAAAGTGGGATATATCTTAAGGTTGGACTTCCAAGTCAACTAAGGATTATAATCAAACCTTAAAGTCTTATAGTGGCCTTTTTTCTATTGACGCAAGAAAATGGTCTCCATTATGAAAGGTATACATACATATGTGTTCAGAATACATGTATGTCTACATCGGCTGCCTGTTTCAAGTGGTCAATTAATCAGTTTCCCTTGGGTAGACTTCATCACAGATACATGTATGTTTCACTGTAGTCACACAATTGTATGCTATTAAAAAAATTTGTAATTCTTATGTGGAGCCCAATGACCTCACCCCAAATAAAAGTGACATTCTATGCTAATACTAGAGCGAGAATTCCACCCATTAATATTATGTAGGGCTGGTGGAGGGTATCTTGAATAATCCCAATTGGTGGTGCTGCACCATCCCGAGTTTGCTCAATCTCGAGATTTTAGCCCGATCTGCCCTCTTCGCGATTAATCTCGAGATTCAAGAAACTCTGTCTCCACCATCGCAAGAAGAGCGATTCCTGCTCGAGTGAGGCATTGATGCATTATGGTCTGACGCCGTGAATAAATAGTCCCGAGTACGTCTGCACCTACGAATTAGCGTGATTATTTGTAAAATAGCGCGCTATCAATCTCGAGATTAATCCTACGAACTAGCACAATAATTGCGTCTCCATTGCTAATAATGTAGAGATTGTTAAGATCAGGATCAGAAATAGCGCTCTTATTTGAAAACTCGGAATGGTGCAGACGGCCCTATTCTATGCTATGACTAAAGGGAAAATCCCCCATTAATATTACATGTAGGGCTGGTGGAGAGAGGGTAATCTTGAATTATCCCAACGAAAGGGTTAGAATGCAAACTTGGACTGATGATAACCCCCTTCCTCATGGATTGAGGCAGGTGAATTATCATAATGCCTTCGTATCCTGCTTAATGATTTCCACCTGCTGTTTATTAACAGAATTCACACTTATTCATATTGCTTCCACCATAACAAAATATGACTGGTATGAATAAGCTTGATTTTATACAGAGCATCCTATTACTCTGAAATACATCTATGCACCCGGCATGTACTACACTCCAATATATTTCATTTATTTTGAGTGCTTCATTAATTTACACATGAAAATAGCAAAATTAGAGCTGAGTAAAAATGCTTAAATGTCATTGAACGATCGCCAAATTCCGCTAAAATTGACAAGTTCAACATTTTTCCTCATTTTTTTTATACTGTTTCACCACATGGTTAAAATATTCAAAATCAAATGAATAAAGAAAAACCTTTCTAAAAATGTGCTGAAATTCATATTTTACATCTTTATATGCACAAAATGTACATCACTTGTCTATATTTCCTTGTATTTTTAATTTAGTTGGACACTACAAAGAAAATGAGGAATATTGAATACCGGTATTCCCAACTTCTTGACTCAGAAAGATTAATTAGGTTATTACTAATGTGTAGAAGTGGCAAGTGGGACTTCACTTAAATACACAGCACAGCACAATATCTGGGCAAAACCTACCATAAATCTTATAGGCATAATTTTATATAATGAATAATCCAAGAAAGAGTTGTAGAAACATTTGATTTTGAATCTATTCATATTTTTGGGCTTCTTTTCTCGACATGAAAAAAAATGAGTCTTGCTTTACCCATAATATCTTGCAAACCTATCTCAAGCTGATAATGATACAATATCATTTTTCATACCCATACCCATATAAGAGGCTAGTAATTTGAATGAAGAAAAGAGAAAAATCAAACAAGCTAAAAACTTCATCAAAATAGGAAGTATAATTAGTATTAATTTAAAGTATTGACTTTGAAATTTTGCAATTTCACAAAAAGTTTTCAGTTGTTAAATGTATGCACGTTCTGGTAAGTTTGCTGGAAACAATAGCATCACCCGCTCACTATATCCTTTGACTTTGTACATACATACATATGAAATATGAATAATTCAATATTCTCAATGTAATGCGAAACAAAAGCTTGAATCTCCTTTACGCAAGGGAATGCCATTGTTGTAACCTATGGTCATGATTTGATGAAGAACCTCCCTGTAAAATCTACAAAAATTGAAATATTGTATTCATACAAAAAATACAACAGAAATAGTGACATTACTGACTCATCCGTATGCATATCAATTTGTTGTGCATAAAACTATTATAAATTTTGAAATTATCACATCTTTAATAGTTTTCAATTACTTGTACAAATATTGTGATTGTATGTGAATAATGTGATTGAATACTTATATAACACATGAAACATTTTTTTTTATTATCACAACTTTCTCATCTTATAAACGATTTCTACGAAATATCCAGCTTGTTTGATATTTGTTTTCTTATATTAAAATCAACTTTTATTTGGAAAGGGCTTCCCCTTTAAGACATTGTGGGTGCTATTGAGGCCAATGAGTAGCCAGCAAGCTAGCTCATGTGAATTAGGGCACACTAGTAATACCCAGGTGCATGACCAATGCCACTGTGAGACCACATTGCATGTGAATGGATGATTTATTTTAAGGGGGTGTTTGGAGTAGAGCTGAGCGGGGCTGAACGGTGTTTGGGCGAAATTGAGTATCTTCAGAACTAAAACTGAGGTCTGCAAATGAGTTATCAAAGCAGCACACAACCCCATACTACAATAAGTATGAGTGCCCCCCCCCCTCCCCCTGAATGATGACAAGCATTACACAAATCAAGTGCTGCTCTAGTTTACTTCACACTTTGTAGTTGCGGTTAATCATAACTTGGAATCAATGAATGAGGTACCTGTACATAAATTCAAGAAAGACACCAAGAATTTTATTTCCAACCTTTGCATTTCTCATTTCAATTTCTTTTTTTTTCTTCCATTTTAAACCTTTTAATCTCATTTTGAAGGTTCACTGAGAAAACTCTGTATTATTCAAAATGCATAATACTGTTACTTGCTCTGCTCTGCTTTGTCACGAGCCTCTGATGTGACATGAATTTTGACACTCCATGGAAGACAGCTGAGCATTTATGATCGGTCCATGAGCATAATAAACAGGAAAATCAGGATCTCTTCTTTGAGAGATGATTACTGCAGATCCCAATCATTCATTGACATCAGGGGTTGTTCTTCCTAAAACCTTTCTCTTCGCAGACTTAATATGAATTTTGCAATGTTTCAAAACAATTATTCTTATACATTTCACTTTCAATTGCCTAGCCTTGATAGGAACATCAATCTTGCTTGCTGCAACAATTTGGAGTTTTTCTTGACAACAGCTTCTGATCTTTGCTACATGTATCTTGGCTATATCAATCCAGACCACCTGGGGCTCAAAGAAAATCCTGTCGACTTGCTGGTATCCAAGCTAGGTTCGACTCCCAACATTAAAATGCACATGTCTGATTGATTTGAAGGACTAGTTTCATGTTTCATTTACTTTTTGAAGACCAATTACTGGTTTCGCTATTTACAGAAAACTTTCCCAGGTGACTTAATGTCCATTTTGAGATGGTTAACCGTATATGTATCAAGTAATGAGTCTGTGAGTGAAGGGGGGAGCTAAACAAGAAATGAGACATTATACTAGAGTTCATCTTCCCTAAGATAAATGAACCAAGATTACAGATGATTCCATAGAGTAATTCGGTTAACACAAGAAATTTCATTATTGATAATGACCTTTGAAATAAAAATCTATTCAGCCCAATTTCACCCTCATATGCATAAAAATGAGTTGAATTTGAAGTTCAACCCTCAAACGATTCTTTAGTGATCTCAAGAATTAGATTTTTATGAATTCTATAATGACTTATATGATCTTTATCAGATAAAACATCAGAATTCCTTTAATGAAACACTCCCCGGATGTGGAGTGTGACACCACGTTGAGTGACTCCCCTTCCAGTCTAATTCAGTGGGTTCTCACAAAAGAAATGAAGTCTGCTGAGCACTGGGAATTACTCAAAGCAAGTATTTGGTACCAAGGGGGGGGGGGGTAGCATACATGTATATCAGAAATCTAGGAATTACTGAAAGAGGAATTATAAAATCTATAAATCGACTTACTTTCTTGGATCCCTCTTGCTGCTGACAAACTTTGCACACTCCTTTTTATTAAAGTTGCTTTCTATCCATTCTCTCCCAGTCTGCAAGAAGAAAAAAAATTCATTGATTATTTATTCATATCAGATAATCAGAATATTCAAAACTTCCAATCAGTAAAAAATAACTTGTAACTTTGAAGTTTTCTTCTAAATTAACAACATGAAAGTAAGATTGGTTTAAGCCTTTAATAATTAACATCGCAAAATTGAAGGACGAAAATGTACAATATGTATACACATACATCTACTTTTCACATGATATTTGAAATTTACAAAATGATCATTGGGTTCCTCATTCCATTTTCCTAATCAGGAATTTAAAAAAATAAGGAAATCTAATATTAAACATCATTGCATCTCATTTTCATACAAGTTGATCAAATTCAAATCTGATTACACAATAACCAGTATAAAGTCACAGCCTGGTCAAGTGGTCAGTCAATATACTGGTAACACTCAACATGACATACTAGTCTGCAAATTCAGACTACAACATGCCATTTTTAAACAATTATACAACATCAAGAGTGAAGACTAGACTCCAAATGCTTGGTCTGTGTCAAAGAGGCAGCCATAGTGACTACTTCAGCTTTCAGACTCTACAATGTTATGCACTGTTTGAATTGCAAAAAAGGGGGGTCTGTGCCTGCAGACTAACTACATCCTTCCATACAGCACTTAATTATTAGGGAAGTGATTCACTTATTATGCAATACCGCTTGCCCATGAAAGGATATGTTCATGGTGTATCCATCATACATATCCCACACCTTTGCTCCCTTTCTTTATTTACCTTCAAATGATATAAATAACCCATACTATTAATTCCTTTTTAATCTGCCTTCCAAAGTTATACTTCATTATGAAGCTGTTCTCTTGAGAGGTACTTGTACTAAGAGACCACAAATACATTTCTTACATACTGCTGTACAGACATACTGGTACATACATATTTAGTTAATTATTTGGGATATCCAATAAGGATTAAATATTTCAAAAATAATCTACAAAATATCAATTCTTATCAAAGTTAATAGATCTGGAATGACATTTGACCTTGGCCCAGAAACCTGGGGAGCATATCACAAAAGGACTTGTCAGATATTTTATCCAACAAGTCCCATTTTATCTGATAGTTTCCTTAGTAATAGTGGTTTAAAAACAAGGAAAGTTGTCAGACCTGATAACATGTCAGACAAATATATTGATGAAACGCTTACCTTGAAAATTCACATCTTAAAGATAGATATCACTTGTGGTATGCATTTCTGTGTAAGTGCTCATCAGAATTGTTGATTTTGAGCTATGATTTCATGATTTCACAAAGTTAAGTTTACACTAATGTATCGGATCTAGATATATGATAATATGGTGACAATTAACCTTGATTCAAGACTTTCTCATGAGATAACTTTTTGCTGCAACAATTTTCTTTTAACTTTAAACTTTGGTCATTTTCTTTTTATAAGCTGATATCAGTTATTACTAACCCCTGTAACCTTTGACTTAAGCTTTAGTGACCTTGATATTACATTCATCTATTTGCCAATACTTGATAACCACCATACAGTGTAAATAAAGTCTCATGGAAGAGGGATGCATACTTATTTTCTTGAAAATTCAAAATTCTCATTCCTCTTAAGTTTTTTATACTGATACCAAAAAATGGTCAAAGTTCATTGACCCTCAATGATCTCACACAGCATATAATAATAAATTAGTGCTGCAAAAGCAAGCAGAGCACACTGATTATATTCACTGTAAAAACTGGGCCTTTCTGGAGGGGGTTCTTATTATTTGTAAACGTGTCATGTTGACTACTGTCGCCATCATGAACGTTCTCAAAATTTGTTCCATTTTTTTTCCTTTTCTTTAAATATATATATTTATTTTCAATTCAAAGATATTTATTGCCTCTCTATTATTTTTTTCTATTTATGTTATTACTTGGATTTATAGTAAGGTACATTTAGGTGTATCTCGACAATTCATAGCTTTTACTGAACTTCATAAGTGAAAAAAATACAAAACTCATAGTTCCAATCCTCCTATTGGAGTATGGGGATCATGTGCCAGTCCCATTGACGTAAACATCAATGTTAGTAAAGTTCCTGGAGACACAATGCCTTTTCGATTTTCAGATTACGGATTTTATTGTAATTCTGAAGATACAAAAATATTTCTCTCAAACAATTTCCAGAATATTGCCCTTAATCTCCAAATTCTCTTCAACATTACTCACTTCGGTAGGGGTTTACTTTTGATATATTTAATTCTTGCTCACTCACACTAAACACCGCACTGTTGTGTCGAAAAGAAGTGAGGGACTTTGCTACTACAACAACAGACTCTTCCTCACTGATGTCTGATACCTAGGAATTCCAAGGGAAGATTCTGAATGCAATCATGTTATGCCTCTGTATTCAGCTCTAGGTTCTTCCTCCTTAAGATGGCTGGCTCACTTCCAAGAACAGGGCTTTCATAGTCAAATTTTATTGGCTCCTTTTTCCAGCATCTATCTAGAGCAGCTTCAAAACTTGGGAGCAGTGACAATATCATTCCATGTCTTGTGTACTCTAACATTAAATGAATTCCTATACTTCTGTATCTTTGTCCTTGGTATAAACATGATGATAATTGTCATGATAATAATTGATGATAATTATCAAAGTGTTTATATGTTTCAATCATGTCGCCCCCGAACTCTTTGATACGCCAGAGTTTGGGATTTTTAACTGTTTAAGTCTTTATGGATAGGAAAGCTTCCTTCATTCAGGGACTAATGTAGTTTTCCTTTTTTGTACGTTCTCTAATGCATTATAAGCTTCTCCAGTACACGGTTCTTCACAGCATGAGCATACTCAACTTGTGGTCGGACAAACAACAAAGTTATATAACAAAGCGAAATTGTTTTTGTCTATATATACAAAACTTGCATGAAATATATACACAACAAAAAAGTAAGTCCCCCCTTAAACAAAAATCCTCAAAATTGGTGCTTTTGGGCCTGTATCAATTTCCTCACATCACATGCGATGTTTTGAAATCGGCCGTGAGTACACAAGTATGCGATGTTTTGAAATAGGCGATGAGTAATACGTGTGAGGAAATTGATACTAGCCCAAAATCGCCAATTTTGAGGATAACCGGAGGATGGACATGGAGTGAAATACGGGTGCAGAGTAAGATATTAAGTTATTTATCTTTCTCGATATATTTTTTCTTTAATTTTTGCAATAAACATGATTTCCGTCCCACCTTTGTGACTCGGAATATCCAATTGAGTTCACCGTCCCGAAGTTCGGGTAGGTGGAGCATAGTGTAGAGGTAGTGAAGTGGAGTGGAGCCTGCACGAACTTCGCCCGAGGTAGCACTGCAGTAACTCTAACTTGTTAGTCTAAGACCATGAAGACTCTAAACAACAAACAGATTTCTTTTCGATCATCTCCTGACATATCACTGCATTCTGCTTACAGAAAAAGACAAGAATTACTAGTCACAAAGTCACACTCAAAAACATACAACCGATGATAACAACACAAGTTTTGGTCTGCAGTGCAATATGCTCACCCATGGGAATAGTAACTCTAGCACAGCACACAGGCACACATTATTTTAATAGTTAGATGAAGATAGCAACAGTGATAGACCTGGAAACACGACTGCATAATTAATTGCATTTTTCCAGTAGATCCGGTAATAAGGTAATAAGGTAATAACACAAACTGCAAAACCTGGGATAAAGTCACAAAGAAAGGTTGGGCCTAACGTTACACATTTTTGGCTGGAAATTAAACCACCACAGACACACAGAATTTTGTAAAGCTGAGCTGAAATGAAGTCATGAAAGTAAAGGTCTACAAGACTACAAATAAAAAGAAAACGCAACAAAATATAATCTTTAAGTTTATCTTACCATTTTATTTAGTTAGCTGGTTTCTGTACATAAGTTTATTCTTACATATCAAAGATTCAAGTACTGGACATGTTTGAGGTAACAACAGAACGGCGAGTAGCTTGCTTGTCCAAGGACAAGATTGCTGGACGCCCCGGACCGGATCAGAGTCGCGGACTGGGCCGGATCAGTCGGCCGGGCGAGCTCTAGCGGAATCGACGAGACCACTCGACTCGGAGGTTCATATCAACGTGACCGCAGTGTCCGAAAGGATCTATTTTAACGCATGATATCTTTAAATGGGCCAACCTGAATTGAAAATATACAATGGTAATACATGGTTCGTCGGTAGTAAAGAAGACTGGGAAATGAAGAATATTCAATTTCATTCGTGTTTGGGGTAGCAATTCTAAATAGGATAATCAGAATGATACTAGGTCTTAATGTAAGTTTTCATGTAGAAATAGTATGGTGGACAAGTTTGTGGTTTTACTGCACAGTCTGCACTTGAAACGCAATTCACAGGACATCACAATCAAGACTTTACAGCTGGCTTAAAACTTTGGGTCAGTGTATATTTTACTCGATTATAATTATAGAGGTCCATATAGGTGGATCCAGCCCCCCTTTTTTGCGGAGAAAAAAAAGAAACTTGGGGAGAGAAAAAAAGAAAAATAAGGGGAAAGAGAGGAGGAAAAAGCAAGAGGAAAAATAAGAGGAGGAAGACAAGTGAATAATAAGGTGAGGATATAAGAAAAATCTTTCATGTCACTATATACAATTTTTGCTAATTCTGAATTTTCCCCTCAAACTGTGCGCTTGCATTATTCGATTTGCTAAGTATCTTATTGTCTTCGTGTATTCTATAAAGTTTTAAAAATATTCCCTTTTCAGGTCTGATAAAGATTGTCAAAACGTATCAGCTACGCGCTTGCATTTTGATAGGTATAAGTAGTTATGTATACCTCTATATCAATTCTATTACAAACTACTCAAAATATCCTTTTCATGAAAGTTTATAAAAAATTTCGCTTTGCGATTTGCGCTTGCATTAATTACTAAATATATATTAACCCATGCATCCAGTTCATAAAAGCAGGGGCCGGTTTTCTAAGTGGGGGTGACCATGCAAAAAGTCACAATCATGGTCATTTTTACGTTTTTGTACATGTTTTTTTTTAAGAAAAGTGGGGGGCTGAAGCCCTCCCCCCCCCCCCGCTTCCGAGGCCCCACAAAAGTGTCAACAAAGTTCGCAGACTCATTGGGTTTAGTATAGATCAACTTGAATAAGATAACATTTTCATGAATTATTCCTTATAACTGAATTGTCCCCGTTTTTCAGAATGGAATATTGACAAGCTTCATCTTTCGCTTAGCCTATAGGAATAGGAAGATAGTCATCATTTTCAATGTCCTTAATTGGAATGTCCTGCATGGGTCAAAATAATGATAAAAAATATCAGCTCGCGCTTTATGCTCACATCACTTCAAAAATTTCCTACGCAGTACTTGAAATAAGGCTTAAATTTCAGGTCGGAATATCAAATATATAATATAAAATATAAAAATGCCTGAAATTCGACATTCTTTTAGATTTTTACGCTAAAAATGACACTTTCACGCAAAAGTGCTTGGCATTCGGCTGTACGCTATTCCTGGGTATTTTTGCAAGACTTTAAGCTGGGATGCCAAGCATTTACAAATTTTGCAATCGAATCCTTATCTAGAGCCCTTTTGACGTTTAGCCGGTCTATTATTATTACTTGACTGTAAATTATTATTTGTTCATTACACTTAGGAACTTTAGGAATTACAAAAATCAATAGAAAACTTTTTTAAAATTACATTTCACATGAATGTTTTTCTATTTTTTCGTCATTTCGCACGTTGCGACAGAAACAATAAAACAATATAGATGTTTATTTTACTTTTTTTTCATCCAATCCAAGGGTCATTTGATAAAGTGCCTTTTCGGTTACAGAGCGCTGCACACACATGCACGCACGCACAAGTAGGCCCACTAAAATAATAAAACCTCATTTTCAAAACACCTTCCAAAACATTTACATTCTCATTTTCTATAAAATAGTTTCATCATCCACTATAATTCGTAATTTATCGTGAATATAATATATGGCACTGATCAGCACGATAAAATATACTGCCCCCACAAGTTAAAATCTCTATACAACGGTGGACTGAAGCGCTCAACGCAGAAGAAAAATGAGACCATGTCAAAGTATGGCTATTGTTGTTATTATCCAGAGGCGGTTGAGTGAAGTTGATTGTGAGGGGGGGGGGCACATGGGAAAAGGGTATCTTTTCTTTTGGAAAGGGCACTGTCTTAAAACAAAGAAAATCTAAAGTGGCGTAATGGGGCAAAAATTTTGAGGGGCTACATAAAATATGTCGTATCACGTAAATTTATATGTAGCTGCAAGTAAGCGAAGCAAGCTAGCAAAAAATTGACATTTTTATAATGAAAATCCAATTTTGTGATAGATTTTGGCAACTATGTTTTAAAAAATGATATTATATTTCACCCTTCTCTCTTTCCTTTTCCTCTTTTTTTCTTGGTCGTGAAAACTTTGGGGAGGGTGCGAGAGCCCTCCATCTGTACGCCTCTGCATATCTACCCCACTCACATGACTCATGAAGCTTAAGGCACGTAGAATTATTCTTACAAGTTTTGTAGTAACATATAAAAATGAGATTTTTGTTTCAAAGGGCACTTGTTAATACGCACAATGGGTCCTTCTCATGTAAAAGGGGCACAGAATAAGTTCGTGAGGGCCACCTTTCTTGGAAAAAAGGGGGGACTGATTCGAAAAAGGACACTTACAAGAAGGCAAGGAGGCATCTGCTCACACATAAAATGGGTCCTTCTCAGGTGAAAGGGGCACAGTACATGTTCGTGAGAGGGGGCACCTTTTCAGTGCTTCAAAAAGTTGGGGGCACTGTGCCCCCGGCCCCCAGGATCGCCGCCCCTGTTATAATCAGTGGCCAATCCGGGAGGGAGCACAACCGGTATGTAAAATTTCCGATTTTACCCAAGTGTGTCCTCCTCGAAAGTTTGAAAGTTACAGCTCCTTGGGGGATTATGTCATTCAAACACAAGTGAGGACCCTTTTTCTTTTTGCTTGTCAAATTTTCCTCTGGAAACTACGCCGCTTCTCTTGGAAAAACCTGGATCCGCCCCTGGTTCTAATCAATATTATTATTATCATGACAACTACAACTGTGAACCAATTAATGAATTAAAATACATTTTAATATGTTCATTTACCTCATTTAAGAAAGCTTTACCTGAGAACGAATATTGACAGTTAGATGTTTGATTTCTATATTGTTTGATTTCTATATTATAGAAATCAAACACTTCTCAAGTATGTTTGATTATGGATTTTCAGGAGGTAAAAGTGAGGCTAATATTTTCCCTATCCTGATTTTCCGATCTTCTCCTCTTATCTTCCTTCCCCTTACCCCTCCTCATTTTTTGCGACTTTCTTCCCCCCCCCCCACCCAAGATATATGCCACTGGAAAGTGTGAGTATTTAGGCCTTATCCAACAAAAACGAGATATTCGTGTTATTTTCGTTGTATATAGGCGATGCCCTTTTAAAAAATTAAAAATAATGATGAATTTCCCGATTTCTGTAGATGACAAACAGCTAAGCTAAAATGACCAAGCGATGCTTCCATTAAAAAGTATTACTACGTCAGAGAACAAGAATAACAATCATAGTTGAGACTTTGATAAAGCACGTGCAAAACAAAGTCTGTCATCAACTCTAGTTTATGATTCTTCGGCTTTCATCCTCCCTTTGATTTCCTCCTTCATTCTTATACACTTTGCACAAGAAAGCAATTAGAATGCATCGAACACGTACGTAAGTGGAAGTAGTAGATTAATCTATGACTTCCATGAATAGTGAGAGGGGGAAATACCACATAATATAATTTCGAACCAAAACAGTATTTCGATTTAAAAAAAATTAAATCATTGAAAACTGCATCAAAATCATATTTAAGACGAAAGAGTTATAATATTCTGAAGTTTCACTTGATTTCACATCCTTGTCGCTGTGGGGAACAGAGGACAGGACCGATATGACGTTATCAAAATCACTATGTTTTGCACTTTATTATAATGATGAAGTAAAAAAAGCCTATATTTCAATTTTGTATTCATTATCAAAGTTTGATTCCTCCCTGAACACGTCTGAAACTGCCATTATTCCTTATAGCGATATGAAAACAAAAATGGATAGGGGGATGATGATCATCGAACAGACATGTCACATTACCCACAATGCCCCCAACCTCAATGAGCAATGTCTGATGGGTACAAATGGGAAAGCTGTACAATATATGCCAAGTTCTGGTCAAATATATACACACAGTTAAGTACACGAAAGACGAAGAGATCTTATAGCGATTCAACAAAGAGTTGTTATAAGATACAATGAAATACAAAAGAAACATTGATTTTGTAACATCATTCGCTATGCCTCATTTGATAATTATTACCACGCAGAACATGAGAAAAAGAAGCGGCATTTCAATTGTTATAACTTACTTTCTTTTCCCCTATTGTATCAACATTAATTAAAAAAATTAAACCTTACATTATTTGTTATTTTTGCTACAATCAATTTTCCCCTACAGTAGCCGTACACGGTGAGTCGAAAACAGCCGTTTTAAATTTATTCACATTAATTATTCCATTTATTAATGTAGCTGGTACAAAAAAAAATGTTAAAACGGCTGTTTTCGACCGGCCGTATGGCTGCCGTAGAGCAAATGTGACCGAGGAGTACTTTTTTCTCACAAATTCACCAAACGCGCACATGAAATCCTTTAAATTTCCCTTCAGAATATGAGAAAGCACCCGACAAGATAGGTCGCTTCGCTCCCTCGCTTTGGAGTTTCTTTAAAAAGAACAAAAAAAATCTGCGTCTTGCCCCCGGCCCCCGGAGAAAATTCTGCGTGCTCCTATGGCCTTATATTGTCTGACTTTCCGCTTGTTTATATATTATTGTTACTCATTTTGACATTTTAGACTTGAAATTAATATATGAACTTGATGTTTTTAAAAAAGACAAAATAAATAGAGCGACGTTGGCCTAAAGTAAGGGGAAAAGAAGTGATTTTTGTTATGAAAACTGGAGAGTAACCATCAGATAGCTTATCTAATTTTTTTCTTCAGGGAGTGGAGAAAACATGTCCCTGATTAACCCCACCCAACAATGTTCATGGAAAATAATCTCTATTGCTACGGTGTCTCAATTATGTCATTTCCTTATTGTTAGCAAAACAAAATCTTCAACTTACCGTGGGTTCTAGGAGGATCCATGAATTTACCATTATGCTATCGGACGTTTGAAAATTAAAATGGATCCGGGATCGTTGAAAAATGAGTTAATGTTGCAATAATCCAGAGCTAAGAGCACTAATGCGCCCCGTCGGAAGAACGATAATACCCCTTCCTCTGTCACTATACTTCTCTCTCGTTGATACAGAACCTTACAGAAAGAATGTATGTATAACACTGACAGCCTTATAATAAGCAACCAAGTTGCGTTTACCCTTCTCGGGAGTCGACAGGCCCGGTGTATCTATGACAAAAGTTGTCTGAAAGTTTGGACCAATCAGATACAAGATTCGAGTTGGCATTCAGCGAATGAGGGAGAAGGGCAATGCAGGAGAGACAGAGTAGTGAAGTAGTCTGCAGGCGCAGACCCCTTGATTTTCGCTCTTTGCTATGTTAACTGCATACATGCAGAATAGGCATAGGCGGCGAAAGCGGGGGGGGGGGAACAGGTCCGCAAAAAAATTGAGGTGGGGGCACGATCCCCCCTAAATTTTTAGCTGATAACCTTTTTTTTTTTTTTTTGCTTGTCAATTTTGTTTCCTGCGTCCCCCTAAATTCTGGTGGACCCCCCTAAAAATGTCTCTTGCCCCCCCCCCCTAAAATTTAGGTTGATGACTTTTTTTTTTTGCTTGTCAAATTTTTTAAAATTTCAGGTAGAACCCCCTAATTTTTTTGGCTTCCGCCGCCAATGAGAGTAGGAAGCCGTCGGAAGTGGTGAGACTAGATTGACTGTGCCCTTGTGACTGGCTATTACCTGTATTTGATGCAGACAGAGAGTATGGCGCCTAGTCTTCACTCTAGACACTGTATAATTGGTTTAAATGTCAAATACAAGTCTGTGCTTGCAGACAAGTTGTGAAGGGTGAAGTTTGATGCTAGGAGAAGCCGAAAAAAAGCTCATACAATGTGTCCTTATATAGGCTTCTTCGTGGCGCTCAAACGACTCAGGATTCGCTGCTTCGCACCTCTTCAGTGATTTCCTGTTTGTTTGCTCGTTTTATTTTAAGGGGAGGAAACTCAGCAAAAATCAATAACAATAAACAGTAATTTCATAACTGATATGTTGATTTAATAAAAATAACATTAACATTAAACATACACTGCATCATACAGGCATGATCAATGTCAAACTGCAAAGAAGTTTTTGTTTTCCAAACCGCCGGGTAGCGTGCCGCCGGGTAGTACCCTCCAAGTCTTACGCATTGGCCTTAAGGTAGACCTATACCTAGCTAATGTTTATACCCTTCAGCATCACGTAATTTAAGGTTTCTCAATGTATCTGACACTGACTTACATGTGAGGCTTCAGAGCAGGCACTGCATGGGAACGATTTTTTTTTTTGGATTTGGGGTGCTGATGTCAATATTTGACAAAAGAGAGGGGGAAGGGTTTTCATTCCAACTAGTTCATTTTGGTTACATTTCTCCATTTTGTCACACCGTCCAGAATTCCTGGGGGTGCTGCCTATGGAAAATAATACGCAGCACCACTAGCGTACCTATGGGGGGCAGGGGGGCAAACTGCCCCTGACGAGTCACAACCCATGCAAGGGACGTATCCCTGCCCCCCCCCCCCCTGACGAGTCACAACTGATCCCTGACGAGCCACCAGTAGCCCCCTCCTTTGAAGTTGAAGACCTTGTTTTTCTGTTACGAAATCCTTTATTTGTGGTTGAAGACCTTTTTTTTTGGCGGACGATTTTGCTCCCCCTGTGGAAAAGCACCCCCACTTCCCAGGGCCATGCTTTAGAGGAACTAAAAATAGGAGAAATACAAGGAAAAGGAAAGAATAAAATATTAATTTTTTATATAATTACAACAAAATATATCGCCAAGATAAATTATTTTGTATTAAAAAAAAATCAGAATTTATTCGGGCCCGCTTCTACTTCGAAATTTTACTGATTGGCCATCAGTACTGAAGTTGCTCAGCAGGTGCCCCCAATTTACTCTAGGGGCTTCCTCCATTGACGAGTGTATATTATCATGCGTGACCCCCCCCCCCAAAAAAAAAGGGCATAAAGGGTGTCAAAAACATTAAAATAATAATAATAGTCAGTTCTTGCATAGTGCATAACACGTTATGAATAACGTTTCCATGCGCTTCCAAAAGACTTGGAAATTATTACCCTGGCTGTTATAGCTCAAGCAGCTTTTACGCGCTCGGCATTTCAAGGAATGGCATTTGAACCCACGACCCTCTGTTTCATTTCAAAGTCCGGAGACTTATCCACTGGGCCACAACGCTCCACTGAAAGCCAAAAGGGTATATATTTCGCTAGGAAAACTGCGTGTTTACGGTCTAATTTGCGAGGGTATAAAAAGACTAAACTATCTTTTTGCCCCAAAACTGAAAGTAAAGGTAAAGCTGACGTTCGTGATCACGTCCGTGACATGATTAAAATATCGCCGTACTTGCTTAGGGGGTCCATTCAGGGAATGCTTGCAAGGGTACCGTTTTGTTAAGGGTATAGGGTTTCACACGCCAATACTTGTTAATTAAGAACTTAAGGGCATAAGGGTGCATTTTCAGAACATGGAAAATACTTGTTTAGGGTGCTTTCGAAACCCCATGGTCACTCATGGTATCCACTCTTGATATTCATAACGTTCTTTACGTTTCTTCTTCATTTTCTCTGGTTTTAAACAGAAGAGTACCAGCCTGAGTTAGTTGTTTCCTGTGATATGTATGCATGCATGGGTGTACGTAGGTCTTACATGCATTGTAATGTAGTGATCCAGCGTATGTCAATAATTACCTATTGCCCCTTCAAGTTTATATCTTTAAATACTTTTTCTTTCGTTTTCTTTATTTAAATGAAAATTAAATCTGTATTATCATGAAATTTTATCCGTCTCCCACAATTAATTACTCACAACTTGTCTCACCAGGGCCAGTAGCTTTACAAGCTTGCTTTTTATGGAGGATCTATTATAAAGAGTCTTTGACTTTAATAAATTAAACTTTCACCTAATAACTTGACTGATTGCATCATTACGTTATGTTATTTGTATACTTCTCAGCTGCCTATATAGTGTAATAATTTTGCATTATTGTTGCTGCTTTTTATATGAATCAAATGTCAAATGAGAAATATGAAAATGAAAATCTGCCCCCTCTGTGTTCGGGCTCACTACGCCGCTGATTTATCTGTAAATTGACCAGTTCGGAGTTACTTCATGGACAATTTTGGTCAAATGACCTTTCATTATGATAGGCAGATTTCAAAACAAGATATTATGTAAGCTTGCCTTACATAGCATGATGAAGAAATTGAATATACCAGGTGACTAGAATAGCACACCAATGAACACTTCATAAAGGTATTTATTGTATTCCTACTTTGAATGCATATCACAGCATGTTGCACAATGTACTTGGCAAGCTGAAATACCAGTCGTTCGTGGACGCATTGTTGTTTTTTGCGGATGTTAATGAAAACCACTATTCAAAATAATATATGAATAATCAAGACATCATAGATGGTGCTTGGATTTGAAACCACCATGTCACTTTAGTACACAATGACCTTCTTCTGATCATGCGGAGAATCTTTTTATCATGCATGCGCAGAAAGGAACTACGAACTGGCTTATTAATAGCCATTCAGTTTTGAATTTTTCACTAAAACCTTCTATACTCTCTCATTTCTTCAAATCGACTAGTGCCAGCCGCACAGTCACATCTTTCGGATTGTGAAGTCAAACGTTTATTTCAATGTGTAATAGAATCATTATTAGAGAGGGTTGGTGGCTTTGTGGATAAGTCTCTGGACTCTAAACCACAAGGTCGGGGTTCGAATCCCACCTCAACACTCGCGTCCTATTTCAAGGCGTTTCTCTACAATTGCCACTCTCCATCCATGCAGGTTTATTATTGCTATTATTATTATTATCATTATTATTATTATTATTATAGCAACGCTGCCACATTACCGGTTGTTACAGAGCCTCTGTCAGCGCTAACTTTTCTGTGCGGTCAGTACAGATCGTATAAAAAAAACTTAGCTGCATGTAAGGCACCCAGTTGCGTATTTTATTTCATAACTTTCACAGATTGATAACATTAATTTAACTATACCCTTAAATTAATTTACATTCTTGATTGAGGCGATTTGTTAGAAATCTTCTGTTATTTCTAAATTTGACATACACGATAAACGCCAAATGAAATTGATATTCCTTTGTTATACTACATAAAACTTCTTTAATTTTATTGAGAAGGATGTATCACCACACATTATCCGTGTTATGTGAATGTCTGTATACCGATTTGCTAAAATTTTAAGATTAGCCACCCTTTATTCATGAATTAAAAGCATTCAAGTGGCGGAGGGGGCACTGGCGTAGAGATGGAGGGGGTTGGGGCTTGGGGGACATGGACCAAAACAATTTGCGATCTAGAAAAAACAAAGGAGAAAGGGAAATAAAAGGGAATGAAACGAGGGGGATGATATACACTCTTTATTCGGAGTTTCAAAATTGAAATCTATTACAAAATTCGATTTTTATATTAATGTTCTGAACCGCGAGCTGTAACAACATGTAAACGCAAACCAAAAGCCGATTCTGCTCGGCCTTTGGTTCTGAACCAAATGCCGATAAAGTGTAAACACGGTAAATATGACACAAAGTATCAAAAGCGCATTATAAATAATTATGCACATAGTAACTGTGCTATATAAATGGATATATTACAGACTCATTTTAGATGAGTTTTTAACATGGGATGACCATGTATCTAAAATATTGACGTCTGTATCAAGATGTATAGGTATAATGTTTAAAGCTAAATACTATTTACCTCCCCAAGCATTACTCTCAATTTATAATTTCAGCGCACATGTAACTTATTGCAATATTGTATGGGGCTCATTCAAATAAAAAAAATCACTATATCCTTTTACTTTAAAAGAAAGCTATTCGTTTAAAGTGTGCATGCCGACGCTGGTTATTATGAAAATACTGGTCCCCTCTTTAACCGTTTCAAGACTTTAAAAATTGATGATATACATACATTTCAAATTGCTTTGTTTATGTTTAGGTTTTACTGTCGCCAATTACCAATAACATTTGATCATATGTTCCTTTTGAATTCATTTATTCATAATTATCCTACGAGAACCTCAACAAATTTACATTTATCAAACCCGCTATCTGCCTTAGCCCATATAGGTCAATGAGACATACTGGTCCAGATACCTGGAATGATATACATTTAACAATACGTGGTGCTCCTACATTGAACAAATTTAAGTTTTAGTTTGAGCACTCCATTATTAGCACTAACTTATTTGAGTTGAGATATTGTTCTATCATTATTTCATCATACTGCTTACTGTATATTTTTTTTTGTATTTATACGACTTATTTATGTTAAGCATAGTAATATGAATCGATACACGGCTGTTGTGTTATTATCATTAGAGTATTCTTGACATGCTTGATGTGTTTTCCTTTTGGCTCTGCTGTTATTGTAATTGTGGTAAATATGACTTATATTGATTTTTATTCAGGGCCGTTATCTTTCTTGAGGGTCGTCCTTTTTTGTGCCCCCTCCCATGCAATGATTGTTTATTGTTATTTTACCGTGAAATATTGTCAATATATTTTATGTTGTATGATTATTTTTTGGGCATGGAAATAAAGAATCAATCAATTATCAACATCATCATTATTATTATTATTTATTTATTTCAACTTATAGTAAATGGGCAGTAAAGATTTTTTTTCTTAAGTTAACTTAATATGAAGACACATTAAAAAAATTGGTAGTTCGTATAAACATGTAAATGAAAATTCTAAAATTTCGATCAAGCATTAAAAAAAATAGATGTAAATAAATAAAAAATAGAATAAATGTGACTTTTTATTATTATTGAATTCGAATAATCAGCGACTATCTGTAATGTTTCAGTAGAACGAAATAAGTATATACAAAACTCTCTGTGTATAAAACTTTATTCTAATTATTTACCCATTGTATAACTTCCAGTTCTCAATTTCCTTATACTCTGAATACGTCACTAATTCAAAATCTCGATATACTCAAGTCAAATTTATCCAATCCAATTCACTTACATCATAAATCCCTAATTCCAATCCGCTTTCTCGTATACTAATTTTGAAACTTCTGCTATTACTTATATTTGAAAATATTCTGTTGATTCACAATTAACCCCCAAAGTATTAATGATAGTATATTTTTCATGCTTTGTGTATCTTTATAATTCTATTTTGATACTGTTATGTTTTATGTTGTTTTACATGTAAATGTTCTGTACAATTCAGCTCTTGCTGCGAACAGTCTTTAAATAAAATACCGTTATTATAGAAATAAACTGTCCAAACAAAACACCGTATATCTCGATGTCTTTTATCAACTGATATATAATATAATAATATGCCCCCCCCCCCGGAGGAAAAAGGAGTTCAAGGAAAATAACGGAAGTATAAAGAGTCAATTGTTCAATTTGTCAAATAAAAAAGTATTTCATGCTGAAAAGCACAAAAAGTTCCAGGAATGTAGAATCAGGCAAATCGAAGATAATCACATAAAGCACTATCCTGAAAGGATTTCACAAGCAGAGGAGTCACTACGCTATAGCATCCCTGTAAATTAAAAAAATATATATTCATTTGGCAATACACTAAGATAAAAAAAAATCTGTATTATTATTTTTTTTAATCGTGTAGATAAATGACAGCCATTTCAGTTGATACATTCTTTAGGGAACCATATACTGAAATAAGATGTCATACAATCTACTAGTATTATAAATGTCTTGAGTCTTTCCAACCATTTTTTTTTTTGTAAGGAAGTATGGAAATGGGTCGATAATTAAAAACATCTTGAACTTCGTTATTTTTAAATCTTACATTATTTATTGAATGGAAGTAAAACAAAACTGAGGACAAAAAACATAGTATTTATATCATCCAGATCAGTGACTGGTTTGCATTTTCTGTAGAAAATTTGGTTTTATACAAACGGCGTACCATAATAATAAGGAAACGCCTATGGCAAGCGCAGTGTGAGTAATAGTGGATTGCACATTTTGATGCAATCCATTTTCCTGCCTGCGCAGCCCAGCCAGTGTCTGCGGGCCGGCCTGGCCGCCCCGCTCCCGGTGTGTGGCAAGTGTATCGCGATATATGCTGGAGGCACGCAGAACATGTTCGGTGCGCTGGACGTTTACATCACTCGATCATCAGTCAGGCGTTTCAGTCCTTCACTTTACTACTTGTTGGAGCTGTATTAACTAATTAATTTAGAAACAAAGACAAAATGAGCAGTCAAAGAGGTAATGTTAAGAAGAGCAAGCCTCCTAAACATGTGAATAAAACAGGTTTTAAGAACTCAATGCACGACACCAGCAAAAAAACAAAAGAAATCAATCAACTGATTATTTCTGGTGTGTGTCTTCGATGTAAAGAGATTCTTGAATGGAAAATTAAGTACAAGAAATACAAGCCTTTGACTCAACCAAAGAAATGGTAAGTTTTCTATCTCCTTATTTATGGCTCACTGGTTTCAATTTCAGGGGAAGTTAAAATGATTTATTTACCACCTTGAATAAAAAACTTTAATTTAATTACTAAATTAGGCCTATTAGGGCAAGAACAGTTTTCTGTAAATGAGCATGCCGAATACGAGAATCAAAATAATAATGAAAAAATCAATTCATTTATTTTCCTCAGGTGACCGCGTAGCGGTCTGGCGCCCAGGAGCTTACCGTGTATTTACCCATACTCACGGGACAAGGGTAGATCTAGATTATGGTCAAAATATCTAGCAAGATAAATTGTGAAGATAGAAATTATGCACTAACATCGATTATATGGATGAAGGTCTAACGAGTGGTAGAATCCTGACGTCAAGGCACAGACTGAAACCTAAAAAAACTGAAAAGTTCTCTCCTCCCCAGTCTCGATCGGCCGTTTTTGTTGTGAATCATAACAAAGTGGCCGATCGAGACTGGGGTAGAAGGAGAGAACTTTTTGGTTTTTTGAGGTTCCAGTCTGTGCATCGATGTCAGGATTCTACCACTTGTTAGTCCTTCATCCATATACATGTAATCGATGTTAGTGCATAATTTCTGTTTTCACAATTTATCTTGCTAGATATTTTGACCATAATCTACCCTTGTCCCGTGAGTATGGGTAAATACACGGTAAGCTTCTGGGTTAGTGTTTAGGGTGCTTTTTGAGATCTCATGTTCGCGCATGGTATCCACTCGTGAATGGAAGTGCCCCCCCCCCCCGAATACATGTAAGTAATCCAGAGTAATTTAGATAATGAATGAAGTAAGTAAAGTGAGTAAAGTAATTGAATGTAATAAAATTGACAGTAATTGAAGTCATTTACAATTACTTTCCCTTTAAAAATGTCAGTTATTTACAAATTACAATTATTAAAAAATATGTGATTAATTATTCAATTGATCAATTACATATGGTCTTTGTAATTGAGCCTAACCCTGACTGGAACTTTAGATTTATGCACCCTTCAATTCCCTCGCCATTGCAGACTCTTACATAGCCAATTATAAATTTATACTCATTTTCAGCCACAGCATGTCTCGATTACCAAGTAAAAATGTAGATGTTGCTTGCTAAAAAATAGACAGTTCTGTCCTAAAACCTCAAAGTTATATTTTTAAACACTTTTAGCACCAAATGTCAACAGAAGAGAGTGAAGGATGCTTATCACATCATCTGTGCAGTTTGCAGAGAAGCCGAAAATGTATGCGGCAAATGTGGAATGCAAGTAGATCAGGAAGAGGGTGATAGGTAAGGAAACAAAATTCAGCAACATGGGGGGGGGGGGGCAGCAGGTGTTTTACCTGTTGATTGTTACAGTTGACCATGGTAGCAACACTGTAGGTCAGTGTTTTCCAGACAATAAAGAAGTGATCCCATTTTTCACCAACTGATCAGAGGACTGGATTATTGGACATTCTAAAGAGGTAAGTCAAATGATCCAGTCATCTTATTGGTCAAAAGTGGGGTCAAAGCAATGAACCAGGGTTATTACTTGTTTATTGATTTGAAAAATGAAAACAAAAAATCTGAGATACCTGAAAATTGGCGACTATTGTTTTAGCGATGATAATGATGGTTGATGTTTGATGATATTGTTGATGATTTGTTCATATATTTGTTAGACTCACTACAATATATTCATTAAAACACTGTAATTCATTTTTTTTTTGTCAGCAATCATCTTGATAACAAGGAAGAAGCAAGAGAAGAGCTAGCCTGTCTATCTGAGAGAGAAATGAGAGCTTACCTTAGAGCACAGGAGAAGACTTCAGGATCTCAACAACATTCTAGAATACCAAGGCATCAAGCTTTTGAAGAAGCAGGAGAATTGGACAATGATAATATAGAGAGTTCAGTTGAAACTATAGCTAACAGATGTAGCAATGTACATTTAAATGGGATCCCAGCCTCATGAGGCACTCCAAATGTTTTGATTCAATTCATTCAAGAACAGATGTGGACACAGAAACATTCATGATTATGTATCCATGTATTAACATGTAAATCTGCAGCTTTAGAGTATATTTAAAGCAGTTTTTATTTATCGCATATTTTGCACATCTTTTCAACATTCAGATTATATAGTAAGCTTAGAGCCTCTAAGTCATAATAATAATAATAATATAGGTATATGTATTTACCCAGGATATCCACTTGATTTCCGAAAACAGTTCTCCCAGCGGGCCCTGCTATTGTTTTCATATGATGCATTCTTCATATATGATTGAGTAAAAGCTATTTGAAGAAAGGATGCCCCCCCCAAAAAAAAAAAGAGAAAAAAATGAATTTAAAAAAGAAGTAAAGAAAGCATGTACCTTTCTAAAAAGGTACATATCTGCCCTTTGATGAGAACTCAAATAATGATAATGATCAACAATTTTCTGTTTCTTTGAAATATTGCTTGAATTAATTTCATTAAATGGAGATGTCTTATACTAGGATACATTTTTTGTTCACTTAAAACTTGTTATTGTTTTGATGATCAGCCATGCATAAAGTCTGTTAATCCTGCACTTACTACACCAGGTAATTTCATTAAATGTATTTGTTTGATAGAATTAAGGAAGTGTTCAGAATACCGCCCTGGTGGGTGTTTCATAAAGCTGTTCGTAAAGTTACAAACAACTTTATGCACAACTGGAACATGTTCTTAGGTCATATATCAATTATATACAGGGATATCATTAAGCACAAGAAGGGATCACCAGTCGTGCGTAAATTCATTCATATCTTAGGAACAGCTTTATGAAACACCCACCTGGTATCCAAATTTGCACTCACCCTTTCCTCTTGTCAGTCCCTGTATTGTGTAAACACTTCTCAGCAGCTCAAATTTGGCCAGGTTCCTTAACCCATATCATATTAGGTACTGAAGTGATGACATGACAAAAACTTTTTTTGCATTTCATCATTTTTGATACCATATTCTGGTAGAGCATGAAGAAAAATCCCCCAATTCCAAAATTTGATTAGAATCGGTCCATTGGGGCCTGATATACGACCTCATGAATAAGCCCCATTGGAGTCAATTTATTGTTGACCTGGTTCCACAGACTGATTCCCACCAAATTTGGGTTGTGGGGGGGGGTATCATGCCCTACCAAAATATATAAAAAAAAACACTGAAATGCAAAAAGTGAAAATTGATGACATCACACTTTGGTGCTCTATAGGCCCACTTGAATGATACCAGGCATAATTAATTTACTATTCGAGAAATTTATTACTGCAATAATGTTTCATGTATGTTAGCCAAAAAAAAAAACCCTGAAAATTTCATCAAAATCGGATAACAAATAACGAAGTTATTGAATTTTAAAGTTTCTAAATATTGGTGAAAACAGTTAAATGCACATTGCCCTGAATATTCATTAGGTGGGCTGATGTCACATCCAATTTCTTTTTTATTTCATTACATGAAATCATGTTTTATTTTTTCATACATTTGTGAATGATGTGTCTCCGTTATGATGAAATAAGTTGCGGCAATAAATAACTAGTGCACTTAATCCAATTGTTTTAGTTCTTGGTAGCACAATTTTTAATAAACCTAATTTCATATAATAAAATACAAAAGAACAAGCGGGGATATACAATATCATCTGCCCACCTAATGAATATTCATAAAGACATGCCTTGAACTGTTTCACCAGAATATTGCAATTCTTTAAAATTCAATAACTTTGTTATTTGTTATCTGATTTTGATCAAATTTTCAGCATTTTGCTTTGTGAATTCTACTCTATTTATTGAGATAAAAATGTCCCCAGCCTGAACCATCCCTTTAAGTTACAGGTTTATTTATTCTCTGTTTAATGAATGGTCATCTCAAAGGTTACTGCATCAGCATGGCAACGTCCAAGGGACAATCTCCAAAGGTGTAATTTGGACTAGTGGCTGAACACACGGTCAATGAGAGACCACACAGGTAGGGTCAGTTCGCCCCCCCCCCCCCCCTTTAAAGCCCATCTTTAGTTATAGTAAATCCTAGTCCAGATTGGACCTTGTTGTTTGGAAGTGCCCTTTCCCAAAAGCTAACATAGAGGGCACATGTCTCCCAATCTCTAATCAGCGACAATCCACTCTTCTTCGCTCCCCACCAAGGGGAGCGAAGAAGAGTGGATTGTCGCTGATTAGAGATTGGGAGACATGTGCCCTCTATGTTAGCTTTTGGGAAAGGGCACTTCCAAACAACAAGGTCCAATCTGGACTAAGTAAATCCCCCAAAGTGGATGTCACTATTCCAATTCATTACCGTACTAGAGTGTGTATCAAAAAAAAGTATACACTTTGTAAAAGCCCTGGGAATTAAAAAATATAAAACATGTGGGTATTTTTTTCACATATAATCTTGAGTTCGGGTCTCATCTATCCAATGAAAGTAAAAGTTTTGACAGAATGTTACACTTGCGTGAGCACTGTCCATTTTTGTAAAGCTCGCAGAAATCTGTTTGCGCAGAAATGCTCGTTTTCACGCTGTGTTGAGGGGAAAGGGCGAAATCAAACTTACCCTGCAAAACATTTCTCATACATTTCCCTTGCACTTTTAGTAAATAGAAATAAAATGGATACATTCAAGCATTTGTAACAATTTTGCCACCCAAATTGAAATTTCAACACTTAGTAAGCACAACACTTACCCTTTTGTGCCAGCTGGATCTCAGGACATAACCGAATCTGACCAAAAGTTTATATCAGACATCTCCAGCATTTTTGTACTAAGTTTTTATCATTTAAAGTGGGTTTACATTTTATTTTTCATTTAATACTTGTTTCTCCACACTTTCCTCAAGCTTCACAATGATTAACAAAATGAAAATCAAGCCTAAGCCACTTCATGTAAATCACAGCTCAGTGTAAAGCAAATATCGTCACGATGGCCTCGGTGTGTGGGGGAAAGGGGTGGGGCGCAATGCACTCTTCAAAGTGTTTTGGACAAGGAAACAATTTTAAAAAGGTAAAAGATATCTTCAAATCAATTTTACTGGCTAAATACCACGTGTTCTTCATGATTAAGGTCTACTTTTATTCGCAAAAATATTTCAAAGCTCTGCGCAAATCATTTTTCACTAACTTTTCAAAAGTAAGTGGTGCTCACTCAAGCGGAAATATTTTTCGACAGTTATATCGTCATTTGCTTAAAGGGACCTGTACCAATGTTAAAACGTGGAAAAATACTCGGGATATTACACATATAAAATTTTACAGGATTTTTTCTAAGTGTAAACTTTTTTTGATACGCACTGTAGATTAAATGAATGTGTGTGTGTACCCTATGATGTGAAGGTTTTTAATAAAACCCATTCTCAAGCACAAAATGGGCTGAAAATTTCATAACATACATGTAATCTTTGTCTTCAGCTTTCTAATATTAAATTACTACATTGGTATAGGGTTTGCTCAAAGGGCTATTTTTTAATTGAAAAAAAATACAAAGAGAGGGTGCTATGCCAAACTTAAATTGCAGCAACTGAAAAAAATGCCTAATTGGAAATCTAACAGCTGTAAAAAAAAATACTACTACACTTTTGTAATATTGCAATGGTAGAATTCATATTAGCCAAAGCTTTATCCAGACTTTAAAGGGGAGTTCACTCTGATTTAAAGTTTAT
Organism: Lytechinus variegatus; assembly: GCF_018143015.1. Taxonomy (NCBI): domain Eukaryota; kingdom Metazoa; phylum Echinodermata; class Echinoidea; order Temnopleuroida; family Toxopneustidae; genus Lytechinus; species Lytechinus variegatus. The sequence goes on along the minus strand of NC_054744.1, from coordinate 1,878,985 downwards.
TGTAAAACAGTCAGTCGGCAAGCCCCTGTGTTAATGAGCAAATGGGCAAGATTTATCCAAGTCCTCTCGTGGCTGAATTCATGTCCCTGCAAAATCTCGTGAATTGTGAGACTTTTTTCTCAAAGAATTTAACCACTTTCTCCTGGAGTAAAATTGATTATTTTTGTACCATTGGGAAGAGTAAATGTTACTCTTTCATATTGGTTATTTCTTTTGAATAAAATATTTTGATAAATAAGTGATTTTTTTACCAGAAAAGATGCATCAAACAGAATTTTCTTCCTCTGTTTTCACTTGCAAATTGTGCAACATTTTGTGTTTTAGGTACCAACATTATTTATATCATCAGAAAGCTCAAACTCTATACTTTCTTACAATGTCACTCTTGATATGTGGCATCTTTTAGATGGGTCAGCAGCCAGCTTTTTCCATCAAGATACAAGACGAGATTTCTAAAATTTCTGAGTAACATAAAATCCAGAGTTCTGATTGGCTGAATGTTTTCACAACAACAGGCGCGGGTTATTTGAAGAGATTACCACATGGTGAGTGTGACCTTGCAGAGGCCCAGTGTGGGGAACATTGGAATTTGCGTGGGTGTGTGGTCTCTGTGACCAATCAGAGTGCAGTATTCTTGTTTTTGAGCTGCTAAATGTACTTGGCCTATGAAAAGCTGGCTGCTGACCCATCTAAGATACATTTTCTTATACAAATTATATCATATTAAAGCGTAGATCTTCAGCTTTATTATGATCTAAAAATCATTTGTGCTCAAACAGAAATCAAGTGTGAAAACAACATTTGTTGCATGAAAAAAATCATTTTGTTTCATGTTTTATATCAAAAGTTTTCCCTATATTACAACATTTTTAAAAATTCCAAACACATGACCTGAAAGAATGATTCTTCTTCTTTACAAAGATACCAAAAACATGAAATTTGGTTAATATTTAGAGCAGCAATGGCAGAATAAAAAGAGGTGTTTTGGTTCGCACCAAGCTCATTAATAATGCAAAAACCCTATAGACATGAATATCACTTGGATAAAAGAAGCTACTTTTTCAGGGCTTGCCGACTGACTGAAAAGCAGGAAAATAAATACTTGTGAAGGTTTGAGGAAATTCCATCAAGGATTTTAAAAATGGTTTTATTGCACCTTCAATATACCAACGGACAAATCATTTCACACCTGCTCCTGATTGAAAAATATTTTAGTCACCATGGACCATTAAAAAAATGAAATTTATGCATTTTATATTACATGACATAAGGGGCAGCTGCTCATATATGACATAAGGGGCAGCTGCTCATATATGACATCACAAATCAAAAACTTGAAATTCTTATAACTTTATTAATCTTTGATGGAGTTTTACTTTTATCAAACCTTCACCAATGTTTTATGATTTTTTTCTAGCGTTTTTACAACTTTTTGTCAGGGTGAACTTCCCCTTTAACAATAAGCCAGTGACCACACACATGTTAACAATATCATTTTCTTCATGACTGGTTCTCCTTGTCACTTTCATTCTCTTTTTTTTAAAAACAAATCCAAACAGGAACACTATGTTCACACACATTGTACAATTCACAATATATTTAATAATAATGCAACAGTATAATTTGGTGTTTGCATTACAATAAGAATATTAAAATATTTTATCTCTTTATCATCCACAACGGAATCTGAAGCAGGACTTCATTTTAAAACAGTAAAATACTGAAAAAGTAAAAAATGAAATTTGAAGTTTTGTCTGTTTTCATTTCAATCCCTTTACATAATAAGGGTTGTCAGGATAGCAAGTGAAATCCCTGCTTTTGATAAAATGATGCTACCTTTATAACAAACTTGTCACCAATACCCTTTGATAATAAGTGGAAATTAGGCAAAATGATAAATAGACTCAATGGTTAGTAGGAGACTTGGACCCTTGTTACATCTGGAAAGAGAGCTGGCATTGGGCCTGGCCTCAGGTAGGAAAGAAAACGGATGGAAACGTATCAAACCAACCTCAGGTCAAGTTACCGTGAATCTACCCGAGACCACCTCGCAACCCTACCTTGCAGTAGCTTGCCCCCATTTGTCAAAAGTGAATGAATGGGTAAATGAATGTGCTGTGATGTAAACGGGTACATATTTACGGACCACATCCGTTTGCAAAGCTAATCCACCTTAATTGTCGTCAAGGATGCAACCAGACTTGGGCCGGCCCGGGCCAGCACTTTTCAGATGTAACCTGGGTCTAAGGAAGATTAGACCACATGAAAAGTAAAGAAGCGGGGAAAGAGCCCCTCTCATTTAGATTGGAGATTTTGTGCCCTTTTTATTGTCTCACCTGCGAAGCAAAGTGAGACTATAGGCGCCGCTTTTCCGACGGCGGCGGCGGCGGCGGCGTCAACATCAAATCTTAACCTGAGGTTAAGTTTTTGAAATGACATCATAACTTAGAAAGTATATGGACCTAGTTCATGAAACTTGGCCATAAGGTTAATCAAGTATTACTGAACATCCTATTAGAGTTTCATGTCACATGACCAAGGTCAAAGGTCATTTAGGGTCAATGAACTTAGACCATGTTGGAGGAATCAACATCGAAATCTTAACCTGTGGTTAAGTTTTTGAAATGTCATCATAACTTAGAAAATATATGGACCTAGTTCATGAAACTTGGACATAAGGTTAATCAAGTATCACTGAACATCCTGCATGAGTTTCACGTCACATGACCAAGGTCAAAGGTCATTTAGGGTCAATGAACTTTGGCCGAATTGGGGATATCTGTTGAATTCCCATCATAACTTTGAAAGTTTATGGATCTGATTCATGAAACTTAGACATAATAGTAATCAAGCATCACTGAAAATTTTGTGCAAGTTTCAGGTCTCATGATTAAGGTCAAAGGTCATTTAGGGTCAATGAACTTTGGCCGAATCAGGGGTATCTGTTGAATTACCATCATAACTTTGATAGTTTATTGGTCTAGTTCATTAAACTTGGACATTAGAGTAATCAAGTATCACTGAACATCCTGTGCACGTTTCAGGTCACATGACCAAGGTCAAAGGTCAATGAACTTTGGCCGAATTGGGTGTATCTGTTGAATTACCATCATAACTTTGAAAGTTTATGGATCTGATTCATGAAACTTGTACATAAGAGTAATCAAGTATCACTGAATATCCTGTTTGAGTTTCAGGTCACATGATCAAGGTCAAAGGTCATGTAAGGTCAATGAACTTTGGCCATGTTGGGGTTTTTTGGTGAATCTCTGTAAGTTTATTGGTCTAGTTCATAAAAAGTGGACATAAGAGTAACCATGTATCACTGAACATCTTGTGCGAGTTAGAGTAGTATTCAAAGTCAGCACTGCTGCTATATTGAACCGCGTGATGCAGGTGAGACGGCCAGAGGCATTCCACTTGTTTTCTCATTTATGTATTTTAAAAAAAGATCTAAAAATAAGTATGATATGATTTTACATATCAACATATTCCGTTATTTGCGAGGTTGATACGTTCTGCTAAATGATGCTGCACAAACAAATATACCAACCCTGCAAACCACCTCAACTCAGGCACAAGGAGGGGGGGGGTAGAAAGTTTTAGCAAAGAGGAACTTCCTCATAATGATCACGTGTTGACGCCCTCTATGTTCATTGATTTTCATCTAAAATGAAACAGAATTCGGTCAATCACAGAACCTGGCTGAATTGGGTAGAACAATCTGCAATGCTACACTCCTGTATCACATTTTAGTGTCACTCGGCCAACCATATAATTATACTAATTTTAATTTGATAATCTCAATATTTTTGCAGCTGGCACCATCATCATCTTCATCTTGAATAATATTAACGTATGCACTGTAAGATTACTCATGGAAATGTGAAATTTACATGAAGTCACTTTCCTATTTCATTCAGTGTAGAGGATTCCACAACAAGCCATGTTGTAAGGCAAACAATAAGCACCTGTGCATTAATATGTGATCAATCATAATTTTTATGATCTAATGCACAGCTTTCTAATTGTTATGTTCTCCATTGCTGATGTCATGAGGAAACCCCCTATATCATGATCAAATTCAGTTTTGGGAGCTGGTATGTAGCTCACTATATTGACCAATTCTCTGAGGGTGGCTGCATCTGGACCCGTTCTCTGGCTGGGCTGCAAATACTGCATTTGAGGTACAGAAGAAGTCCTATATGACTTAGACCCATTGTTCAGCAGAATGAGCAGACATGTCTAAAAGGCGCCAGGCTGATGAAGGATCTAGGATCTCCTGATCTCGACATAAAACCCAGACGTATGTTACCCTCATCACCTTCTCCTGCAGAGGAACAAACACAAACATGACCAGATTCAAAATCAATTTCTCTTTCTGTTGTTTCCCTTGATAATAATTAGTAAGATTAAGTCTGACCATCTATGAGGAACTGAATTGATAAAAAAGTTACTGGTACAAGAAAGTGTATTTATTTCATAATTGGTGCCAGTAATGCATCCACTGTCGAATCTTTTGAAACACTCCTCAAATCTTTTAAAGCAGTCCTCTTAATTCCATTTCTTGTTCTCTCTCACTGTATTTTGCTACTTATTTTTTCCAATGCGCTTAGAAACTGTTGTATTAAGCGCTATATAAATGTTAATTTTAATGCGCTTAGAAACTGTTGTATTAAGCGCTAAATAAATGTTAATTATTATTATTAATACTGAGGAAAATATGTACATATGTCAGTTGGAGGTAGGCCAGGGTATTTTTACAGGAGGGCTAGACGGCCTCAAGCCGACATAATTTTTCTCTTCTGATAGTTTACATGTGTAGTATATGCTTACTTAAAGAGCAAAGAACTCTCTATTTTCACTTTCTTCCTTTTTTTCCGCTTCCCCCCTTTTTTCCACCTACTTATTGAACAAAATCATAAGGAGAGCAGTTGCACCCTCAGATGAGTGTGGATTAATGTGAAGATTTCATGGTACACCATGTATTCTTTAGGAGGCATCTTTCTATAAGGATGTTCTTGTAGTCTTCAGGGGCCCGTTTCCCAACACCGTCATAAGACTAACTTCTTAGCTAAATCGGAGATAGTGAGCTATTTGTCCGCTAACCGTTTCACGAAGCTCTCTTTACCAAGATCGGGTACAACATCCTCACCAAATATTTATGACACCTCCGAACCTGTCATAACTTCTTTTTTAATGACATAGTGGCATCACATGGGTAGACTATGACATGCAAAAGTGCCGAGAAATTTTAAAATTATGATCTTATACGTAATCAATCATAGAGTTTGAAATTACATCACAAAACAAGTGGGATAATGCATTGAATGATAATTGCAATACAAGGAAACTATAAAAACTGTTGGTAAAACGCCACAAAACCATTCATTTTGAAATAGTAAAATAATTTAATCGATAAAGATTCTACAACGTCAGGTCATCCATAAATTGACTCGTATTTGTTGTTTTCAGACCCCTATTAACATTTGGATAAATTCTATTTCTACTTTATGCATAGAATTTGTCAAATTGTATGTTTCGGTGTCAACGATTTAAAAATTCATGTCAAACTATATTTTGATGATGTTTGGAATCATAAAAGACCGTAGAATTATCATCATTTCACAAAGGAAAATTGTATGTTTCGGTGTCAACGATTTAAAAATTCATGTAAAACTATATTTTGATGTTTGGAATCATAAAAGACCGTAGAATTATCATCATTTCACAAAGGAAACCGTTATGGTTTACTTTCGTAAACTATTAACATTGGATATCCCGGGGGTACCCATCTCAACGTCCACATGTGATTTTTTAGTCATGAATGAATTATTCATAATTTAATTTTCTCAGCAATTGAATACTCCAGACTTCATATTTTAAGTATGTATGATGCATAATTTACCTGTGCTATTATTTTGAAAAGTTGTATTTCCCAATTCATCACAATATTTGCAATTTTGTCATAATTTTTCTTTTTTAAAATTATTTCAAAATTTTTTTACTAAGGCTACGTCTCGTATGCTCTTTTTACCGATAGTATCGACATAAAGGTATTCTAGTTAGGAAGCCTTTCGTGAAACAGGTTTAGTAAGATTGGAACTAACTCCGTGGTTGGTGGATAAAGATATGACTAACTTGTCCAGGTGTTGAGAAACGGGACCCAGAAATCTTCCGCTCATTCTTCTCGAAGACGATAAAAACATACTTGTCAAAATGTCATTTTGGGTGGTTCTATTTAGGACAACACATGCCAACAAAAATACGAATACATGGTGCACTGTGAAATCACATTTATTATTTAATCATCAAGGAAATCTTCTGAAGTTCAATTCAATTCAATTATTTTATTTTCCACTTTCAATTTTATATTTACAATCATGATACAATTGACATAGTAAGATATAATCTCATTTCTTAAATTACAATAGACAATCATCAAATCGAGATATATAAATAATTTGAAAGGGAGGGAGGACCAACTGAAAAGCAGAGCTTGCAAAATGTAGGCCCCCTTACTGTTGTAATTACATGTTACGTGTTAAGTTAGAGAAAAGTAGATGGTCTTACCAAGTCTCCTTCGACTACAACACCCTTAGCATTCCTAACAGCCATAATCTGTTGTGCTACAAAGCTTATCACTAACACAGGACCTTGCTCCATCATCTTACCCATAGAGAGCTGAGAATAAAACAAAATAAATCTAGCTGTTGTAGCAATTCAATGTCAAATAGATTGAAATGTATTGGATGCACTAGATTGGTTTATACATACCAACCACTTATTTGCATGCAAATTAAAAAGAGAGGAAACAAAAATCAGTTTGAGCATTAAAATGCAACTTACATGATGCCATATAATATTAATACGTATTGCTTTGCATTGCTTAGTGCACGTGTTGTGTATTTCGCTCATTTGAGTTGGAATACGCATAAATGGATTGGTCAGAAATTCACCAGCTGCAGATCACTATAATGCATGTAAGGGCCTATATTACTACAAAATGGTCAAAAGTTATCTGGAATCAACAGACTTGTATCAAAGATTTTGAATTTTCAAGGTAATTCTGAAATCATAAGTCTTTATTCAGTATTGTTCATCAGTAATATTGACTGAAATAAATGATGTTAGGTAATAGAGTAAGCTGAATGTGATTAACACATGCAGTTCATGTTTGCCTTTGAATTTTTGAAAATGTCTCAATGTTTATAATTTTTTACCATTTAAGCATGGTTTCAGAAGTTTATGGAAAACTACAAAAATGAGAAAGACATTAACTTAAGATGTAAGAAAAAATTAATTACCTCTACCATGTCAACATCTAATATTTTGGAATCAAACTTGTATCCCATGGCTGTGGCTTGTTTGATTGGTGTAGCTAGCTGATTGTACGGCTGAAAATAAAGCAAAGAACAATATTATTCACTGATGTTCCTGTCGGTTGTTAATTATTATTACTTTTGTTGCATGATTCTATTAAAGTGACTCTGCCTCAGTCAAATATCTTGGGACGACAGAAAAATGTCAGATTTAAGCCCGGCTCACAGTATGCGATTTGTTGCAATGCAATTTTTCATGAAATGGGATTTTGCATTAACTATGAAAGTTCCAAGAAGTAAAATTATTTCATTCAGAGTTTGGCATAATGTCAGGAATACTAAAATCATATTTTTTACTTTGCGGCAAGCCCTGTGTTTGAAGTAAAGTCCAAATCGGCTTTAGCTCTTGAGATGTTATTTCCAGTCCCTTTATATTTCACTTTTTTTAAGCAATAATAATCATATGATTTTATTGGTTCATTTTGATAACATATCATAGAAACAGGTGATAAGTGGGAACTTGAAGCTCAAATTTATTAAAGTGAAATCAATGTTAATTTTTTCCATTAAATCGTGGTAATGTCATTTGGTTTTTTTTTTTGGGGGGGGTTAAAGAAAAATAATACTTAATGATAATTGAGGAACATAGTTAAAAATAATACTCACAGCTTCATAACACCAGTCTTTTAGAATTTCTAGATCTCCTCTTATCATTGCCTGCAGGTAACATAAGGTTCAGAATATCATGTCATCAAATATGGCTGGCATAAGCAAAATAACTCATTTTCATTCCTTTACTTGCAGGTAGTATATAAAAAGATCATGAATGATAATGGCATAACAATAAAATTAAATTGAGTTTCATTAAAACTCCCATAAGCACTGAGCAGAAAGTGAGGAAGTAGTTCAACGGACTGATCACCAACAGTAAGCTCACTCCTACATATCACCTTAAACTTTCTTTGGCAAGGGTATTACAACCCGCGAGACCTTTTACTCCATGATCCAAACAATGATGCATCATCATCTTTCCAATATGCAGACATGAGCTAAATCTGAAGATGATCCCTCAAAAGGCTCTCCATTTATCACCATAAATGGTATATTTTCATCTACGAATGGATGACCTGAAAACTAAATGCCTCCGGCAACCACCTATAGTGGGCCGAGGCATAATTTTTTTTTCTGTGATGGCATTAAAAGCACAAATTCTTCAAGTCTTGAAGGGAAGAAATAAGGAGTTACGTGTATGAAAATGGATGGGGGAATAAGCCCCCTGCTTCTAAAGATCAATGAGATTCAACCTTGTAACAATAACATTATCATGTTAAACAGGGCCCACTGGTTTTCTGAACTGAAGTGGCTATTAAGGTTTAAATATGACACTATTATAAAGTATTATTATTATTAATGATAAAAATGCTTGAATTTATTTCTCAAAGCATTGAAAATGCTATTCAATTCAACTCAACTCACCTCTAGAATGTTTGGTATAATTTCATGCTCACACATTTTAAGAAAGCCTTCCTTGGTAAAAGAAGGATCTATTTTAATGATTTCTGTCAGGACCCCAGACATCTCAGTGGGTGAGAATACTCCTCCTGATAATTGAAAAATATATACATAACTCATTTATTTAATATTTTTACAATTCAGAATTTACATATTGCACAAACTGAATACCTGGCCAATGCAAATTTTGGACCCCCCCCCCCCCCAAAAAAAGTTAACCATACAGCCTTGCAGATAATACATTCCACACTATTATCATGCAAATTTTTAAGGCCTTTGTGGATTGGCAACCAAGATCTCAAGGCCAGCTAACACCCAAAAAGCCCGGCCTGGTTACGGTTAATCTCAGTTTAAGAAATTACACAAGATTATGAAATGTATACATTAAAATACAATCATAATAGTACAAAGTATAGAAAAAAAATTAACTAAATAATAACATTTACTACATAATATTAATAGATATAAGGAATAGCATGGAAGTAGAAAACAGAAATTTCTCGAGTCTGCTCAATAAATCATGACTTTTTTCTAACAACCCAATCGTAATAGTTACTTGTAAAATCCTTAATTTTCATGACGTTTATGATTGGAATATTATCAGCTACAATTTCCATTAAAAAAATAGGATGCATACGAAAATATCTTGGTTATTTTAAAGTTGTATGCACATTTGATCAAAACCCTGGAAAAAGATTTATGTGAAATTTTACCTTGTGAAAATAATTTTGCAATCCAATGCACAATTTAGTTCTTAAACTATGACGAACAATTATTGTTCATATGTTTATGGATTTACAGCTGTCGAATAACTGATAGCTTGTTGAGTCTTTAACAGATCTAGATGCCCTAATCGTGGAATACTCCAAAAGGAATGGAGGATTTGCATACATTGTGTAGAGGAATGACCGATTTAATCCGATGACCAGGGTAATAATATATCTGTAAAGCGCTTAGACGTGTCGTTCCGATGTATTAAGCGTTATATAAAATCGGATTATTATTGTTATTAATCATAATATTATAAATCTCATTGTACTCTTACCTAATAGCTGGCTAACTCTGTCTGTAACAGCTCTTGAAGCACGAACCATAATGTTATCACTTTCATCATAACGCATTTTGAGGTCAAACATCTCTGTAGAAAAAACAAAAAAATAAAGAAGCAGACAAGAAATTAGTTTGAAACTATCCACCTATAAATGATCTCATAAAATCTATACAACATAAAATGGGATTTATTACGGCACATACTTATTACCAGGCCTAATTGTGTGTGTATTTCAATAGCTTTGCACAATAAATAAGAGTCAGATGGTTGCTCAACTCAATGCAGTCAAAATCTATATCTCTGCCATGCCAGGATCAATATAATATCACACATCTAAATACAAATAGTTCACAATAGCGATTAAAACTTAATAAAATAATGCCCTCTTTGTTGCCTTTCAAAGATAATCATGAAATGCACCTTTTTTCTAAAATGTATCTCAATACAATAATATCTAAGTGATTTATTTTCCTTCCATCTAAAAACAGGATGATTTATTTGTTTTGTTTTTTTGTGCTTGTTTTGCTTCTTATTCCTTCCTTTTTAATGCAGTTCTGGTTTTCTTCCCAGGGATACACTTCAACACATTGAGTCCTTCAGGACAGACTGTTAATAGTGAATATTTAGTGCATTCATTTAAATCTGTGCATTATGACTGCTTCCTAGCATTGCTTAGTTTTTTTCTGTATTTTTCTTTCATTTCTTTATTTTGTTTTCAATATTATTGTTAAAAATATTGTTGTTTCCAATCCAATCAAATAGTACTTTGATATGGCGGCTTTTCCTCTAAGTTACAAAGCACTGTAAGTTTGGGCAACTAAATAAGTAAAAAAGATGGAATTTAATAGCTTTCTTTTCAACTGGTCAACAGAGGTCATCTTCACTAAACAGATAGGTGATTCCATAGTTTTGCAGCAACCATAGGGAAGAACATTTTTACCAGCACGTTTCTTGGAAAAATGCTGAATAAGCCAGATTGATGAGAATGAAGGAGTATTACCGACTTGAGAGCGACGACTCCAGTGATTGAAAGTCTTACATTTTTTTAGGAATCATTACATCATTGACATTCTATTAACTGGAATTAATTTAAATTGCAGCTCCTTATCAACAAATAGGTACAAAATAATATATGTTGTGTTCCTATAGCAGTTTGAGGTTTGGCCTTGTGGCTCTGCTTTACAGCATGGCTATAACTGAAACTTGGTTTTCATATCCAGGTGATTCTCTCTTATTTAACTAATCATTCTAAGAAACAAGAAAGAGGATGTTAACAATTACTACTTACTATTAAATACTTGGTTATTTTCACTGAAGTTCTTCCATTGTTGATACCATTTAGAATCCTTGTGTAGTACCACACCAGTTGCATCTCTATAATAGGAAGGAAGTGTGAGAACAATGATTAATAGATGATGTAGAAGAGGTTCATCGTGGCGATGGATTGAGAAGAAAAAATAATCAGTTGTCTCACAGTGGCAGGGGTGTGTGTGGTCACGAATAAAAAGATCTGAAAAAAGCTGAAGAGTATTGAAAAAGGCAAGAAATAGAAAGAGATCCCATACTATTTGTACATAGGAAAGCCAAAATAAGCTGAAATTAAGCTGAAAATTAAAAAAAATCTGAAATCAGCTAAAAATCTGAACTCTCACACCCCTGCAGTGGAAAAAACATTGATTAGTAGATCTTGTAAGTATAAAGTGATTCCTCAATTTCAATGGCTTACCACCAAACTATTGGCTAGTTTGGACATATTATTCTTTTAATAAAACTATGCGAGAGGGGAAGAGGCGACAGAAGCAGACATGGAAGCAGGTGGTGGAGGAGAGTAGGAGGGTTTGGTTAAAGGAGGAGGATGCACTAAATAGAGTAAAGTAGAGGGAGGGGTGAGGGTGATTTCTGTAAGTGCAAGGAGAATCTGACCACCCAAGAAATCTTGGATTTAAAACTAACTACTTCTAGTATGTGTGATACCAAAACATTTGGTCTGATTGTATGTTAAATGATGTGAAATCACACTTTATGTTGGCATGCATATTCACATTAACAAAAGGCCCAGAGGAAGCTGTACATAATTTAAATAACGATCTTTATCCAATTGGCTATCTGATAATAGACTGATAGTTAATCCCAGTTTAATGTCCGGCCATGTTTATTGGGTCAGCACAATGCCCGAAGAAATGTAACTGGAGCTAAATAACTGAAATTTCAATTGACGATTTAAAAGTTCAACAAGTTAAAAGCTCTAAATATTTGGGAGAAGTTATTAACAAGAATTTGCAGTAGGGAAATCATGTTGAAAATGGTAAGAAAAAAGTTGTGACACATATCTGCATTTTGAGAAAAATTTGGCTATACATGTACATTGAGCAAATATGGCACTATTATTCTATATAACTATGTTGCCCAGCAACTTTGACTACTGCATTTCTATTGGGAAGAAAACCTTTATCAAACTTACTCATTGGCTTCAAATGTCTTTGTCATTCCATCTTCTGTATTTAAGCCTTCTGTTCTTTTTCGTAACCGAGCTGAAATAAATTCAAAAGATCTTTGCTGAGATGGAATCTTGTCTTGAATAAGATCGTTGCAGTCTTCACTCCAAGTTGTCCATGAGAATTAATTCCTCGAGGACTTGGATTCAGACACATGAGGACACACTCAGTGTTTAATAACCCAAAAAGATGGTAAGGTTAAGGCATTCAATGCATCATTGAAATCACTGTTTCATATCCCCTTCGTTACAAATCGTTTGTTTCCTCCAAGAGAATGTAAAAATCATTGACTTGCTAAGAAAACAATTTCTCAATAAAATAATAAATATGAATTCCTAAAATATATTAAAATAGTATGTCTAGCAATCGAGCATGGAAATCTTGCTGGAATGCTCTCTAGGGAGTGGAGAAAGAACACATATTTTGTAATATATCTGTAAAGCACTTACAGATGTTGTCACAATGTCGGTGGTGATTTTTTTACCTGATTGCTAAGAGAGCATGAACGCTTGTTAGCAATCAACCAGAGGACTGACAGCTTAAGGTCCTCTCCAAAGGACCTGGTAATGCGGATAAATGCTTTACTAAAGGGCACTAGTGCATCAAGTGAGAATCGAACCTGAGTTACCAAAGTTCAAATCCTTACTCTACCGACTTAGCTTTAAATAAATGTAGGAAAATAGTACTAATGCACACTTTCTGATAAATCATCGCTCCAGGCGCTACATATAAAATAAACAGAAACATGGGACATAATCAAAATCATAAACATAACATAAATATACGGAAAATATTAGGATTTCTCCAATATGCTTGGGTCCACATGACTATAAGCCCGATCTCCATAATGCTTGGTCCGGCTACGCGGAATATCTAGGGTGTTAGATGTGGAAGATCGTATAACGAATAATGGCCCTGCTTCACGACAAGACCTTTGATGTATCGGTGCTGCATCATGGAGGACTTTGAACGCTTATGTTGGGATCTTGTATTCAATTCTTCTTGACACAGGAAGCCAGAGGAGTTATTTTAGAATTGGGGTAATATGTTCACATCAAAAACCTTACAGAAAAGTATATGATATCATTACGATGATGATATAATGACTTACTTGGTGCCCTGTAAGGCCTTGCCTTGGATGTTGTACTCTCATCTATTTCCTCTTTTACTGCCTTAACACTCTGTGAAACAAGTAGGTCATTGAAATAAGATGGTCACTGTGTAAAAATAATGCATTTCACAATGACTAACAACCACTACTTTTTGGATTCCATGTGTCCTTACATATTGATATACATCCCCAAAAAATATTTGTTTATCTATTTATTTATTCATTCATTTATTCTTTCATGCATTACATACACATAAAAACAGACCAGCAGTAAGGGCTGAAAGGTTCAATTTACAATCTCATTACAATGCCAAATTTAAACGACAGTATACAATTATAGCATTAAAGTGTTATCACATTAAATTTTGAAAACAAAGTACTTTGCCGTGAAGTTTACCAAGTACACTCAATCTCTTGTATTCTTGTATGATTAAGGCTTCAATAGCATCTGGATTCATTCATTGCAGATATGTCTTACCTTCTACAAATCAAATTTTACATCACAGCAAAGAATACCTCCTGATTATCACAGAGTGAACGTATGAAAATGGGATCAAATATTCAGGGGAAGATATGCTTTCAGGACATATGGAATAGGTATGTGTTTATGACGACTTTCATTTTAAACAATGGTGATTTTCGAGGTGTAAATATTTTCATTCATTAGCATTAGGTAGTATTCATTTATTTATTTACTTACTTATTTAATCCTTAATTTATTTATTCATTTATTTATTTGTTTATTAATTCATTTCTGCATGTCATGACAATGTACATGGTGTGACCATCACAAAATATAATACATTAAATTTTACAGAAAAAGATGTATAATTATAATCATTTACATAACTGATTATACCAAGGTTGCAGACATGCAGTGGTATGACAACATAAGCAAATGCTTGAGCTGTTGTCACAACTTTGGATATATGAAATACATACATAAATATAAAAAAAATACTAAAAGGACAAGACTAACGATTACACAAAGAAAAAAAATTATTATGTGCCACAACTTTTTACAAAGAAGTTGATGTAATAAAGAAATGTAATGGAAATAAATGTCAAACCTGTGAAATAGTCTTGAATGCAGCACTTTGACTGATTTCCTCTCCTGATTTACTGACCCTCTCTGCAGCACCTTTAGCACTCTTTGAAAGGTCATCAATTCCTTTCTTTACCCATTCCTGCTTCTGAGCTTCTTCTACTCCCTGTATAATATCAACAAACAAGTTGAGAAAAAAAAACTAGGCAGTCATTTCACAATTGATGCATTTCATATTCTAATGGCATTCTACGAAGATGGCAGTTGATGAAGATGGATGTCTTGAATTAGAAAACATAAAGAACTATTTGGATTATTGACTGAAAATTTATGCCTTGGCAATTGCCAGATCAAGAATACACTATACACACATAACTTATGTACCTCAACTGATTTGAAATGGAGGTTTAAATTGCAATTATACTGTTTAAAAGCTACAATAAAAAGATGACAAAAAGCTTTGTCTCAAATAAAAGTTACATTCCAAAAGTTAGGAGAAATAATCAAAGATAGTGACCTGTTTTTACAGACACCAATACAATAACTAAGTCTTATATAAGCACTTTTCATGAAATCCATACCAAAGCAAATATACATACAATAGTCAATTAGAAATTACATTCTGATAAATATTGTACTTGGATTACTTTTTGTATGAAAAAAAATCCAGCAAATCACGTTGGTTGGAGGCATATGAATAATATTGATTCACCACATAAGAAATGAATGTACATTCAGTAACTCAGCTGAATTTCTCCCCCCCCCCATATGAGCTGGATAGCCCTCTTTATCCGAATGGCTGTTCTTCCGAAGAGTCCAGAATGGACATTTTTAGGAGCGCTAATATGGTACAATGATATAACACTCATTCTCCAACTCTCTTCATACCTTCGATACTTTTTCCTTGATGTCATCAAAAGTATGTCTAACTGCTGCTGATCCTCGAGCTGTCTCCTTCTCTAAATTTTCCTATACAATTATACAACAAATGATATTTAATAGCATCAATTACTAACAATAAGTACGTGGAATTTCACTTTCATCTTTCATATAAAATTATAGGGGAAGGTGGGGTAAGTTGAGCATAGGGGCAAGTTGAGCCACCAGCCCCAGGCCAATAATGAATGAGTCAGACATTGTGGTGGTGTCATGTATTGATGACCCATAGCATAACCCCTAACCCTACCACATTGTTTTCAACTTTGAAACAAAAAGTAGTTTTTTAGAGGGAAAAGTATGAATTTCAGCCAAAAAAGTAAAAGAGTGTGAAATAGATAAGTGCTTTATACACACACACGTCTTTAAATATAGTAAAGACATGATAACAACATTGTTAGTCCAGGTATGGATCTTCATTCTTGTCATAGTCTTTTATATGATGGATGCATAATAAATGTGTGGATACAAAATTATCGCACTAAGTTTGGACTGGGGTAAGTTGAGCCAAACAGCATGGGGCAAGTTGAGCCATGGTAATTCTTATGGTAATGTATCTTAAAAAACAAACAAACCATAAAAATCGATTGAAATGCAGCCTGAAAGGAGCAAATTTACATGACTGCTCTGTTCCTTTTAAAGGATGTTAGTATTTATAGAGAATTAGCAAGTGAAAAGACTTTAAACAAGAAATTGACATGCTGGTTCTCCCCCATACATTTTGTACGTAGTTTTTGTGGCTCAACTTACCCCAGACGGTGGCACAACTTACCCCATATATGGGGCAAGTTGAGCCATTTGACATCGGTTTTTTCAAAGGTCACGATGACTTTCAGTGTGGGGGGTAGAAAGTTATATGTAGGTGAAAAACATTTCCCAAGAATCAAATTTAAAGGCAAGGTACTTATTTCTACAATAGTACTAGTCATATCAATTCTAACATGCAAAATGCAAAGTGTCACAACTTACGCCCCCTACCTCTACATACAAGTACATGTATACAGCTTGGAAAATAATTATCAGATTATACTGTAAGGGAGCTTTATAAGTGCTGACTTTGAAAACTATTATGACAAATAATTATTCACAAAAACAACATTCAAATGATAATAAAATATGAGGTTCATTGACCCTAAGTGAACTTTGACCTTGATCATGTGACTTAAGACGACTACGAGACAATCGGTGATTAACCTCATGTCCATGCTTCATGAACTAGATCCATAAGCTTTCAAACTTATGAAGGCATTTCAACAAATACCTCCAGCATTAGTGGTCAAGGTTCATTGACCCTCAATTACCTTTGACCTTAATCATGTGATGCAAGACAAACAGTGATATTTGATTACTCCTATGTCCAAGCTCCATGATCTTGATCCACATACTTTCAAAATTATGACAACATTTCAAAACCTTAACCTTGGTTAAGATTTTAGTGTTGAAGATGCTGCCGCCACTGCCACCATCATACGAGCGACACATATAGTCTCGCTCTGCTATACGGGTGTGACAAAAATCAATCAAACTCACAAATTTCTTTCTTGCTTCTTGTAAGGCATCTGACTGTTCAAGTTTTTCTGCCTCCTCTCTAAACTTCTTGATATTATCCTGTCAAAAAGAGTTATTCAGTGATGGAAATTAAATCACACCTAAATCACACAGCACATAATAAATGAGTATAACATTTTCTTGTCTCTTTAATCCAAAGAAAATTAAGAAATTCTCAATCTGTCATCATCATTGTTTTAAACTATGCCAAGACAATAATGATGTAATTTTTCTTTGAATAACAGATGAAGTTGTGCATAAGACATCACACTAAGTGTTAGATTGAAGAAAAAAAATGGGTTCAGATTCAGGGAAAATTTTTCATTGAATGAAACTTTTTGGAATGATTAAAAAACTTCTGTGAGCTTTACACCTTCCTGTCAAGAAATTGTAGCAGTTGCATTTGCGAAATGAATTTCTTTCATTTGGGTATTGTATTCATTTGTTCATTTCTAGATCAGATTAGATAATTAGAGTAGAAGAATGACATGAATAACCACTATCCAACTCACAAGGAAGACATATCAACAAATAAGACTCAGAATATAGCAAATATTTGGTATTTGATTTTGACCAGCCATAAAAGATATACAAATTATTATTATAAATATAACTTTCATCATTATTATAATTTCTTTCAGATTCCTTTGAAACAAGATATCCTTCATTTACACACACTAACACTTGGGTTGTGATTTTATTGATTTATTTACAAGCTAATTGTGGAACCCTTACCACCACTGGCATTTATCTTTGTCTGTAAGTTCTTAACAGTTTGAAATTAGGTACAATGAATATACAGCGGATATCTTAAATATTTTTATAACTTTAAAATGATTCCAATACCTTCATCTCTTTGTTTTTGTTCATTTCCTGTTTGATGTTATCAATGAAACCAGAAATAAAGCCTTTCCTCTGAGACTGCTGGGCGTAACATCTCGCCTGGATAGAAGATAAACAAAAAACAATATGCTCACCATGATAATGTTATTTTAATATCCTCAGCTTTAGCTGGGTTGCCTAGATTGCACTAAGGCATTTGAGAAATTTCTTCCTACCAGGTATCCATATATTACACCAGGGTGGAGAATGGCAAAGGATGTGAGTGCTGCCAGAGGATTTGAACCCAAGACCCCATGTTCATAGTCCAAAGACTTATCCACTCATCCACAACATATCTAAATTCAATCATAAGCATACAGGTGGAGGTGTAGGGTCTCACAAGGAAAAGTGTTAAGCAACAATATGATTTGTATGCCATTAGATTCTGTGGAATGTTTGAGTGATTTTTTTTTTTCATATGTTATTTCAAATGCAAATTTACACTCTCTTTGTGTCACACAAAAATACAACACTTGATTCACCTGGATGGGGTATAAGTTTGGGCGGTCTGTGGATTACAGATATTGGGTTAACTTTGCCTGATGCCCAGCAACTAATCCATGTGCATCCTGTATCTAAATATTTTTGTGTTACTGCAACAGTTATTTTCATTCTTGTCACTGAAGTGTTTGTTTAATTGATCCTAGTTATATTATAATGATGATAAATTTGAATCAGCAATGCTCATGCTCTCTGGTCAATAACACTAGAATACATGTACCTCCTGAAACTAAAGTGGGCTAAGCATTAACCCCAAGAAATTGGTGGGCTTTGAACACCCCCCCCCCTTCCCCTAGCCTTACCTATTTTGCCTGTTAAGCAAAGTTTTATAGTCTGAAATGTTCATATAGGTATGAATCTGATGCAGTGACATACTGTACCTGAGTTAACCTGACATCCAGCTGGTCATTTATGAATGTGTCTCCATTATGATTGACTGAAGTTAGGAAGGGATGTGGCCTCTGACATCTTGAAACAATGCGAACCTAGTATAAATAAACAAACATCCAGACATAATAAGATGACAAAGCGGATCTACTCCTAATGATTTATATAATTGGTTGTATAAGCACATATCACAGAATTTGTTATGATATCAAACAGACAATCCCAGGGGATAGAGCTACACATTGTTATGGATGCCTGGTGACTGCCCAAAGTGCCACTCTTATTGTCAATGAATATAGTCGAGTCAGAAATGGGGGTTCCCATGCACCATCATGATATATGTTTTAATAGGGTGTCTGGAGAAAAGAATTATTTTTCTTATTTCAAGAAAATGTCACATTTTCTTTGTGAATTCGAAGAGAAATTACCTTCTTACTGACAGAAATGTAATATTTTTGAAAAAAAATCCAATTATTGGCTACAAAAAAGAAGAATGATATTACATGTAGGTCAATTTTCAGCATTTCTCTGCCATAGACTGTGTAGTTAAGAAATGGACACACACAAATCCAAATTTTTAGCTTCCGAGAGCTGTTGTAAATTTATTATTAATGCCAAAAACTTGTCCATAAAGAGTCAAATAGGATTTTTTATGCTCTTTCTGATGGTATGATTTTTATAAAGATTTGGAAACCAGATCACAATGAAAAATTGCGACAAAGTGAAAAAAATTGTGCAAAACAGAAATTTCATTTTCCCATAGAAAACGCATGGGGAAATGGCAATCTCAAATAAGGGTTTGCAATTTATCTCTAAATCCTCATTTAATATGATCATATAAACTTGTCCTTACTGTCAAAAGAAGCCCCTGAATTTACTCTTTCCATACATGCCAAACACAAGTTCATAATCAATTCAGATCACATTTTTCTAGTAGCCTGAACTTCCCAAAAAACATGTGCCATATTTTCCCCTAAATCAGCCTGTTTTATGCTGACACTTTTCAGTGTGGCTTCAGACACCCTAGTTTTAACCAACTTTTTTTGTAATGGTCTGAAGTGTCTATTTAATGAATCTTGATGTTCCCTTTGCAAAACTGTGTGCCATGGGGTCAAAATTGGCAATAAGCCAGTTCGTAGTTCCTTTCTGCGCATGATCAAAAGATTCTACGCATGATCAGAGGAAGGTCATTTGTACTTAAGTGACACGGTGCTTTAAAATTTAATCAGATATTGAGATAATAAGCACCAACTTTGATGTCTTGATTATTCATATATTCTTTTGAATTGTCGTTTTCATTTAGGCCAACATCAACAAAAAACAACAATATTTCAACGAACGACTGGTATTTGAACAGTTTGCAAAGTACATTAAGAAGCGGGCCCCGAGTCCTGAGCGGTAGCCGGTGCCCACTCCTAGTACCAATGAGGTCCAAACATTACATGTATGGACCTCATAGGCGACATCAGTGGAAATGCGGGGTTAGAAATCTTTGACTCACACTATATTTCGATATTATTTGACAAGTACGCGCTTTTTAAACAATTTTTTTTCAAATTATAATTCAGAATTGTTAATAGTTTGATCCCAACAACAATGAAATTAAAGATATTAAGGGAAACTTACATTTTGACGACTTTTTCCTGATTTTCTTGGCAGGTGCTCTTCCCTTCTGACGCACGATCGCAGCTGAATATAGATCAAGTGATACGCGTTCTCGTCACCTGATCGGTTTGTTATTCTTTTCGCCAGACGTTAATAATTATATATTTGATAGTGCTAGTATTCATCGCGAATTTAGGTGAAAGAAATTGAAGTTAAACAGCGCCAGCTTGAATTTTCGACTAACAACGTTTCAAATTTCGCCACCCACTAGCCAGCAATTATCTTTTTCTTTTACCAAAATACTCTCCCCAAAAAGGAAGATTTAAAGAGAAAGAGAATTATGATGGTAGAGAAAACAAAGTACTTTATTTTCCCGCTTTTACTAGCTGTTTAACGCGAATTTCAATCGAATATCAAATGGGGTTTACATTTTTTAAAGTCTATTAATAAAAAAATATTCATTGTCTGGATTTTAGCTCCCCGGTTGAACTCCCATGAAATTTCAATGTTTTTCATGATTACCGAAAATGGTTTAAAATGTTCAAGTTTTTTTATCGGGATAAACAAAGTTTTAGCTCGGTGCGCTGCGCTCGCCTTATTTTATAATGCTGAGATAGCATTTTATGCTGTTAATGAATTCCCACTATGATTTGATTGGTAAGTTCATGAGTGATTAATAAGATTAATTAATTCGTGTCTCTTTTTTTATTAAACAATGTCAGCTTGCGCTTTGAGCACGCAATATTTTGATGAGTAAGATTCTTCTCTTGTATATGCAGTATTTCCACAACTCCAAAATAAATGTCCCGAAACTTAAGCCAAAATTTGTTTGTTTGCTTGAAATTTATTTCTGCGTTCAACATGTTCAACATAATACAACATAATCAATTATTACATAGATTTTACAATTACATGTATATACATTTTAGACACACGTATCATTTACGATCTCTTTCTGAATATAAAAAAAGTATATGAAAAATATTATTTAATTCAATTTCAGAACGCAGGAGACCGTCGTCATGAGCGACTTGCTTGATGTTGACGACGGCCTCAAGGCCGTCGTCAACATCAAGGCCGTCGTCAACATCAAATTTGCTCACGTTCATAAATATTTCCTGGAATTTTCAAGTTTGATTTTAAACAAAAATCGGGCAATAATACAGCGAGCCTAATTTCGGCCTAGGTTGCCCAAATCAAGTTATTTAGCATTATTTTTTGTTCACGTCCTCTTTAAAAAAATCATCTACTAGTATTTCAAATGCCAACGCGGAGCGAGAGCGGAAAATTTTGAGCTACGTAAATGTTACCTGAAATTGATAGTTTCTACGTTTAATTGTTGTTTGGTTGTAATTTTCTGATTTCCCGAAATTTCCTGGAATTTTTTCGTTTCCCGAACCTTTCCTGGAAAAAGCAAAAATTTCATGAACTTGAAATTTTCTGAATTTCGGGAAGAGTGGAAACATTGTGTATGCGAGTGTCATACTACAGAGAGAGGGGGGGGGGGGTCCCTCAGCTACTTGTCCTCGCCAATTCCCCCATTTTCGTCTTGCTCGTGTTTTTTTTTCACCCTTTTTATTAAAAAATTAGAAAGAATTGGGTGTCAAAAAAACACTAGGGGAAATGAGAAGAAGAGGGAGAGAAACATATTGGGATAAGAAAAATTTGTGTCACATAATTATTACATAAGAAAATATTTGTCATAATTTATGAAACTTTACTTTTTACTTGCATGGTGCCTACCCACTTATATATATGAAATCTTAAATTACTTCACCATGGCATCTCACACTAAATGTTTTCACCCTGCTATATAACTTTGAACCTGCTGACAGGGATTACTAATTTAAGGTTAAAGGTTGAATGTTTATCAAACATAATTTTGTTGGGGTCTATGTGTTCGTCATTCATGGTGATATACAATAGAATATTCAGAGGTGTCGATCATGGGGGCGGCAGGGGCGATCGCCCTAGCAATATTGGGGGATATCGTTTTGCCCCCCCCCCCATAATTCAGCATGTGCAAAAATAAAATATGATTGCAATCAATGCAATGACACACAAAAATCAGCAAGCATGATAGCGATACATAACTCGTTCTTTAATCCTGCTCAAAATATCCGCTTATCAGATTGAAATAGAAATATATGAATGATATATATATATATATATAGGTAAGCAAGTAGGTAGTGATATACTGCAATATCTAATAGTGCTCTACTGTGTATAGGACAGGAGTTCTCAAACTACGGCCCGCGGGCCGGATCCGGCCCTTGGAGCTTTTCAATCCGGCCCGTGAGACTTATGATTTCCATAATAACAATATCCACTGATGCAAGCACATCAGGTTGGGGAGCTGTGCGTCATTCAGATAATTCTTTCTCTCAAGGTTTTTGGTCTTCTGGGTTACAAGATTTGCATATCAATGCTCTTGAATTGCTAGCAATAGAACAAGCACTACATACCTTATGTAGCCAATGTCAGGATATCCATATTCGTATTTTCTCTGACAATAGCACTTCGGTCGCTTATGTTAATAAGATGGGAGGTAATGTACCCTTTTTAAATGACATATAGCGTTACGCATTTGGTTTTGGTGCATTAAATAAGGAATTTGGATTTCCGCCTCTCACGTGGCAGGGAAAGATAATTCATTTGCTGATGTCCTTTCAAGGAGGGACATGAACTAGGAATTAAGCCTGCTCCCCTGTATTTTTAATAGCATTATCAATACCACGTTTGCCCCTGACATTGCTTTGTTTGCATCATCTGAAAATAAACAACTTCCAAAATATGCTTCTTGGAAGTACGACCCATTTGCATATATTATTGATGCTTTTCCATTTCGTGGGAATTCTTTTCTCCTTACATTTTTCCATCCTTTTGCCTTATCCCTAGAATCCTTCTCAAACTTCGAGCAGACCAAACAAGACTGGCCCTCGTCATAGCCCCGATGTGGAGAGCACAACCCTGGTTCCCTTCTCTTCTCCACATGCTGGTTGCCCCACCCCTTCTCCCAATAAACTACGTCGCCCCAACAACTATCCAGTAAGTCTGCACCTAGCCGCTTGGATACTCTCGGCAGACAATGGAATGCAGCAGGCATTTCAAAATCAGCTGCCAACTTACTCGCCCGATCTTGGAGACAAGGAACGTCTAAACAATATCAATCTGCATGGAATCAATGGTGTGATTGGTGTTGTAAACAACAAATTGATCCCTGTTCACTTAACTTCCTTGCCCATGAACATTCTTCAGGCAAAGCTTATTCCACAATTAATTCTTACAGATCTGCTTTATCTTCTGCCATTCACCCATTGGGATGCATTCAGTGGGTCAACACCCTTTAGTCGCACGTTTAATGGAAGGGATATTCAATGAAAATCCCCCTAAGCCT
This sequence comes from Lytechinus variegatus, assembly GCF_018143015.1. Classification (NCBI taxonomy): domain Eukaryota; kingdom Metazoa; phylum Echinodermata; class Echinoidea; order Temnopleuroida; family Toxopneustidae; genus Lytechinus; species Lytechinus variegatus. Next base: position 1,855,193 of record NC_054744.1, on the reverse strand, counting down.
AGGTACAGTAGTATGTGGGATGTGTCAATTGTTTTGAACTACATTAAGTCTTTACCCGATAATGAACAATTAACCCTAACACTGTTAAGTAAAAAACTTCTGGCCTTGATGGCCCTTGTTTCCGCCCAGCGGGTTCAGACGTTATTATGTTTAGATATTTCCTCTTCTATATCAAATAATCATGCGGTATTCTACTTGACAGAGTTACAAAGGACAACTTCTACCAAAAACAGTTTAATTAACCAGACTGTTGAATTTAATTCATATCCACATGATAAGAAAGTTTGTGTTATATATCGTCCCTGCTAGAGTATGTGAAACGTACTACCCCTTTAAGGATTGAAAATGGTGAACGCAGACTTTTCTTTTGTGTGAAGCACTGCCTTAGCACCTGGAATATGATTAGCCCACAATTTTTCATTGTGCATAATACGGTGAAACATTTTATGGGTGCTACTTTTATGCTTCATGTATATAAAAATGCCTTATGTATATGCTTAAAATTGCATGGGCTGTTACATTTTGTCTTTATAAAGTGAGATAATTATGAATTTTGCGTTGTTCACAAAGTTTACAAAAAATGCGATTTTAAGATAAAGTGTTAAGAGTTTCGATTAGAGTATCCCCCTTAAAGGACAAGTATAAAAGAATAAAAAGAGAAAAATTCAACAAGCATAACACTTAAAATTTCATCAACATCGAATGTAAAATAAGAAAGTTATGGCATTTTAACAGTTCGTTTCATTTCACAAAACAGTTATATGAACATCTCGGTCGGTGTGCAAATGAGGAACTGATGACATCACTCACTCACTATATCTTTTGTATCTAATTTTATGAAAGATGAAATATTTTTGTTTTCTCGACATTGTCATGTGAAATGAAGTTTCATTTATCCCTGAACACGTGAAATTCCATTATTTTAACATTTTGTGGTTCAGGCAAGGAGGTCCTAAACGTAAATTGAAATATTGTATAATTCCAACAATAAAAAAGTACAGAGATAGTGAGAGAGTGACATCATCGACTCTCTCATTTAGCATGTTTATATAACTATTTTGTTAAAAATAAGGGAAACTTTGAAATGTCATAACTTTTTATTTCAAATCCGATATGGATGAAATTTTCAGCATTTTGCCTGACTGACTTTCTCTATTTGATTAAAATCAACATTTTTCTGAGGTGGACTTGACCTTTTAATAATAAAACATTATTCTATGGTGTTTCTGAAATAAAATGTTTTTAATAATTAATTCCAATTTCGTGGATATGCTGTTATTCTATTCACATTTATTTCCTACTTCATATAGGCCCTAACAGATTATTATTAAAGCATATGTAGGTGAATTATATTTTAGAGTACATTGACACGAACACAAAGATTTAAATGAACTCTGATGTGGACATAATTATGAAGTAAATATATTTTGTGCTGTGATTTCTCTTTTGAATTTTATATTCATGCGTCATTTGGGTTAATCATTTCTTTATGCACATAATTATTTTGCCTCCCCGCATTTCTTTCAATTTCGTACAATGTGTTGTTACTGTCACAATTTGGATTACCTAGCACGTATATCATCGACACTGGATGAAAAGTCTAAATAAAAATTATATTTTTGTAAGGGTTCAGATTAGTTTTCAAGAGGATCTTATGTTATGAAATTTTGCCTAATGTACTCATATTAAAAGAGCAATTATTCTTCTCAACCCAATTTAAAGAAAAGGTGTTTTATTTGCATAATGAGGAAAAAAATGTGTGTAATCATGTTGATGCATATTATTTTTTGATCCAAGCAACACTGTGTCGTTCGTTGTTATGTCTGCGATTTTTTTCCATGTATTTCTAATGTACAAAATACTTTTAAAAATGCTGAGTAATAGTTTAAAGGTCTGTATTATTTTTGCAAATCATTAAAGAGAGCACAATTTGAATTGAAAACTTTGTTTTCATAAATAAAATTGGATTAAAAATAGTGAATTGCAGAAAAGCATTGTTGCTCGAACGCAAGCCATAACAGCAGACCACTGCAACGAAAGAAGCACATGAAATTGACTAACGTGTTTTTATTGTTTGTATTAAGTTGATTGATTACAATGATGATGATGGTGGTTATGGTGATGATGGTGATGGTGGCGGAATAATGATGGTTGTAATGGCCATGATAATGACGTTGATGATGATGATGATGATGACTAGATGTTGTTTTGTTATTTTGTCTTTTAATAAAATAAGTAGTGCAAATTTGAATTCATTAAAACTTTATTATGAAAATAGCATAAACAATGGTATAAGAAATTGGTATGCATTAAGGAAAATCCATTCCTGACCAAAAGAAAATAAAAAAAGTGATAATTGAGTGATGACGTAGGCCTATATATGCGAGCACTTTTCCTTCAAATCGGAAACAATTAATGTTTAAAAAAATAAAGGAAATGTCATTTTCTATAAATACATGCTAATGACATTCACTGTACCTTCAATATATCAATAGAACTTCATATCCGTTCCAAAAAGAAAAAGGTGAGTCATTAGAGATCATTAAAATTGGAAAATATAGAGCATTAGCTCGTTTATGACGACAGAAATCAAGCATACGAAAATTTATTAACTCTAATTTTGTTCAAATAAAATTTCTGATTTTTAATGATTTTTCTTAGTGAGAAAAAAAATTATCAGGGTAAAAAATCCCCTTTCAATTGCAAAACAGTTTCAGTGTGTAACGGTAATTTAAATCATTCACCTGATAACCAGATCTATCCAATAAACAAGATAAGTATCATTAATTCATGCGGGCGCGCAGCGCGTGCTGCAACGTTTAATATATTGCTGTGAAGCGTAAAATAGAATGAATATCATTTAAAATATATATCACAGATAAAATTATACCAGCTCGACGCGCGAGCTAAAAAAATTACGTTTTCCGACTTTTTTTATATCAATAACAAAATGGATATGAAATTAACCGACTTATGCGAGCATACAATTTATATAGACAGGGTCTATCCTATAACCTTTATAATATACAATGTCTTAAGTCATATAAAGAGAAACGCAGATTCTAAGTATTTTTTTATAAACAGGATAACTACATAGACAATTCATTAATTGAAAATTTGGGATTCTTTTCCTAAAATGAATATAAAAGACAATAAAGAACACAATTTATTTTCGGACGAAGCCAGCAAAATTAGGGGACCACCAAAAATTTTGTACAAGCAAAAGAAGGCTTTACAGGGGGTTGGGACCGATAATTTTTGACAAGCAACAACAAAATGTTATCAACAAAAAAATTAGCGCGATCGTCCCCAATCAAATTTAGGGGGCAGGTCCGCCACCCCACCCCCGCTGGTTTTAGAGCGTCAGAGTGCGACTTACCTTCAACCGCTATCACTATCGGTAACATGAAGCAATTGGAACATTTTCCGATTCCATCAGCTTTTCATTTTTTGCAAACAGTCCAACAAACCCCGCTCTTGTAAAACAGGCAGACATTAATTTGCTGAAACGGACAACATCTCAAACTCAGTATTTCTTTTACACGGATACATACAATCTCACCAACCCCAATACTTTTTTCACTATTTTCTCCTCCCTTAAATTTTCTATTAATTTTTTTATTTGCTTGCTCTCTTTTTACTCTCTTTTCTTCTTTCTCTACCTCCTTTCTGTCCTATTTTCTCTTCGATTTTTTTTCTCGTCTCATCGCTTTTCCTAATCCCCAGCCCCCGGCGGCCGCGCAAATTAACCGACAAAATCCAGAATAGTGGGAGAAAAGGGGCGAAAGGGCAGAAAATTCTGCCCAAAGGGGGGGCCAGGGGCTAGAAAAAGGTTTATCACCCCATAGTCAGGTCGTCTGGTGCAAAATACATGTTTCATTCAAATTTAGATTTATGTATATTTCTTTCAATAATAAAATACCAAAAATAGTAGGGGATATTTGATATTGTACCCCCTACAATTTTTATAAAGAGACGCATCTCCTTGGGCATTTAGGCCATGGAGGGGGATTAAGTGGCGAACCGTGACCCGGAGGAGAGAAAGCATGGGGGGCACAGCATTTCACAGACATTGCTGTCCCCCCCCCCAACGCTTTGTCTCGTCCGGGTCACGGTCCGCTACGGGGGGATTACTTGTACCTCCCTTCATTTTAGTGACGGCCGTGATTCTAGGTCGGAATCATAATTATTTTGGAAGAGTGTAATACACTCATAGAGATGTATACGCTCGATCTCATACCTGACGTAGACGGCGCTATTCAACAAATGCACAATCTCCAATATAAAAAATAGAACAGAAAGAACGCCTTGAACACAGGCCAAAATGCCTAACGATTTCTCCGCGGCATTAACAACTATCGTAAAGGGCGCTCCATTTATAAATAAAGATGCATGACTAGCCTGTCTATGGCGACTGAATTTACCGCAACTATTTGCCAAGAATTGTGAGAAGTGGTCTGGAAATGCAACAAAAGAACCGGTGAGTACCGATTAAACATTATTTTACTATTCACACCTATCTTATAAATGGGTACAATTAAAAAAAAAATCTTATAAATCACTTAGTTCTAAGCTAGGGCGGCCCAAACGCGCGTTAGTGGAGTCTCAGTTTTTTAACACGGGTAAGTATTGGGGTGTCGCCTAGAGTGCCGGTACCCTTCGGCCTCGCTGCCGCTGGCTCAGGCACGAAATCTGGCCGGCAAATTACCAACAGAGATATCAGTACATGGGACAATGTTAAGGAATAATTCCACCCTCCGCGTGCGACCAATTTCAGGGATCAAGTACCAGAACTCAACATTATTCTTCAAAATCCCTTTAGTAAAACGTTAATATAGACCAATCGTGCTCTTTTCCCATATAAATATGAAACTTTTTTGGACGAAATTTAACAGAAATACCAAATGCAAGAGACGACTTACCTGGCGGCTCAATCTTACCATGGACGCAGACATGTTGGATAATGACGCAATGGACCCGTATGCCTGGAATAAAATGACGTCATTTGATGCAGAGAATTTCTGAAAAAGTGTAGGCCTACTGTTTCGATCCTGAATCACTCCCTGGCCTTGTAACAACTATATTGTTGCAGCAATGATCACAGGCGCGGTTTTGGGTTTTTGTTGTCGTTGCTGTTTGCTTTTTTGGGGGTTGAGGGTGGGGGGGGGGCTTTGGGGACTGAAGCCCCCCCCCCAAAAAAAAAAAAAAATTGCTCTTGCCCCGAAAATGTTCGCGACCACAAAGAAAAGTAATGGCCGCGCCCAAGCGCTGCATGCGTATGGTATGTAGGTACTGATTAATTCAATTCATGTCGTCAAGTGCTCTGACTATCATCTTACAAGGTAAACTCTATCAACCAATTCACATAAAATTTTCAGCCTAGAGTGCCCCTTTGAATACCCTTTGAATATCCCCTCACTTAAAGTTCGGAGAGGGGGATGGCATGCATGTACAATCACCCCCTCCCCCTACACTTTTCGAGACAGAAACAATTATTTCAAGCGTAGGCCCTACGTGCATGGATTCAGAATTCTGGCTGAAAAAAAAATTATAGTTTATTTTTAAATTTAAATCTAAATGGTTTACAAAGGCTAAATTGCAATTCTTTTTACAAAGTAAAACACAAAATATAATAATAATAATAATAATATAATAATAATAATGATAATTAGAACAAAATAACATGTGAAAAGTAACAAATTCAATGTTATATTGTGAAGTTTTAAAAAAGGGTAAAGTAGAATTTTTGTATACATGGAATAAACAGTACAATCTTAGATATTTTAACAAAATATGCGATAACATGGGAGCTACACAGTGTGTGTGCAACCAAGGGCGCCACTACTATGCTGAAAAGAAAAATAAGTAGTAAAATTCACAAAGCAAAATGCTGAAAATTTTATCAAAATCTGATAACAAATAACGAAGTTATTGAATTTCAAAGTTTATCAATATTTTGTGAAAACAGTTCAAAGCACGTCGTCATTAGGTGGGCTGATGATGTCGCATGCATACTTTTCTTTTTCTCATGTTATTATATGAAATCATAATTGTTTAATTTGTTTATGCATGTGTGAATGGTATATCACAATGAAATAAGTTGCAGTAATGAATATCTATAATGCACTATATTCAGTTGTTAAACCGTAGTTTAGTTCTTAGAGAAACAAAATTAAATAAACCTAATTTCATATAATAAAATACAAAAGAACAAGTGGTGATATTACATCATCAGCTTGCCCATTGAATATTCATGAAGACATGCCTAGAACTGTTTCCCCGGAATAGTGCAGATCTTTAAATTGCCATAAGTTTGTTATTCCTTGTCCGATTTCGATCAAATTTTCCGTGTTACGTTAACTTTGTCTGAATTTTCTTTTATCTGTTCAAATCATATTATTTTCATCCTGGAGCATCCTTTTACAGTGGCCTGATTGTGTATTCTGAAAACACAAAATTTCTCACGCGGTCGCTCGGCTTCCGCGTCATTCTATCTTACTAAAATAATTTGGCCGTGATATACTATACGTCTAACTTATTGTAAATGTTTCATCGGCTGCATCAGCTATTATGGTCATCCATTTATGAAATATATGGTTCAAATGACTTTTGAATATAACTCTGAGCATAAACAAATCAAAACATTCCATAAGTACAATGGCGGGAGCATCATCCTGGGTGGTCATATATTCTCGGATTATAAGAGGGGGATAATTTGTACGAAATATAATACTAGTTGTCGTATAGTTTGGTGTACAATGGGACTTAGGTATGTTCTATATGTATATAGGAAGGTATTATTTCCAATATATCTTTATAATTTTGTTTATTTTTGTAGGATACTTTCAATCACATTCATTAACGCAATAATCTAATTTGAAATATGACTTTTGGTATAAAGTTTGAAAGTTGCATTCCCTCCCAATATAATCTTAAATATATATGTTTTAAACATTATTTCCTTTCTACAATCTTTTCCTTTTCATTTTCATTATTTTGCCATTTCCGTTTTTGGAAGTTTATATAATGGGATGTTAATGGCCTTAAAATAATTTAAGGCACCCTTATAATCATGATCCCATTATTTTTTTTTATTTCATCTCACCTCTTACCGGCCAGTGAGCAAATGAGTTTCCATTGAACAAATTCAGCCTGTTTAATCTTTATACGCTCTTTTTGCTCATATTTTCTTTTCCCTGTTTTTCTATTTTTGTTTGTTATTGACAAGTTGCAATTTTTATTCTCTGTACTCCTAAAAAAAACCTGGACGGGATAAGAGGATCGAAGAGGAATAGGAGGAAGAAGAAGAAGGGAAAAAAAGAAGAGGGAGAGGAAGAAGAAGAAAAAGAAGAGGAAGAAGAAGAAGGAGGAGGAAGAGGAGAAGAAGAAGAAGAAGGAGAAGAAGAAGAAGAAGAAGAAAAAGAAGATAGGAGAAAAGACTTTTCAAAGTAAAGAATGATGTACTTAACACTTTTAGTTATCGTATTTTAACCATTATTATAAACGTAACAGGTAATATAAAGTAACAAATATCATGAAAAACGAAGTAAGCAGAAAATAATAATAATAGTGATAAGTATTGACAATATACTATGAGAGGGGGTAAGGAACTTAAGAGCCTAAAAGAAATGGAGATACAAATTCATTTTAAAAGATGAATAAATGCCAAATATATACATATTTAAATCAACCATATTTGTATGCATGCCCTCATTATCTGAAATAAAAAGTAGGCCTACATTGTTGTAAGGGTAACCCGACACATGCTCCGGCGACGATTGCTCCCGTAACAAATGCTCCCCAAAATGCGACATTTGCTCCGCGACATTTGCTCCTCGACATTTGCTCCGTCGACATTTGCTCCGCCGACATTTGCTCCGCCGATATTTGCTCCGCCGACTGTTGCTCCGCCGACAGTTTCTCCGCCGACTGTTGCTCCGCCGACAGCTGCTCCGCCGACAGTTGCTCCACCGACAATTGCTCCGCCGACAGTTGCTCCACCGACAATTGCTCCACATTTGGCGACAAATGCTCCGGCGATAAATGCTACCCGAACGACACATGCTCCGGCGACAATTGCTCCGCCAATATTTGCTCCGCATGTAGGGACAGTTGCTCCGCCGACATTTGCTCCGCATGTAGGGACAAATGCTCCTCTGATAATAGCTCCGTCGAAAATGCTATCCACTGAAAAATTATTTTTTTTGTAAAACTAACAACGCTTCTTCTCCAAAGCTGTATGGTTTTTATCATTATTCTATACATTTTTAACATTCCTAATTGAATTGCTCAGCGAAAAGAAATAGTTTGGCTGAACTTAAATTTCCCATCAGCGCTTTTATCTCGATTATTTCTCCCTTTCTTTCCTTGAAAACCACTTTCTCCCCCGTCCCTCTCTTCTCCTGTACTAATTTTTTTTTTCTCTCTCTACATTCATGACTTCTGTTCCTTATTTCTTTTACAACCTCTCCCATCTTCTATCTCTTTCTTAAGCTAATATGCCTAAGTAGGGCACGAAATCATGGCCTGAAAACCGGACATTTCAAGAACTTTGGTAATTATGAATAAGATGAATGAGTGAATACATTTTAACAATTAATGCAAGCGCAAATCGTGAGCCGGAACTTTTGATAGACTGACACGAAATGTGGATTTTAAGAAGCTTGTTGTATAATCAATATTGAGACATACATTACTTGCCAATCAAAATGCGAGCGTGCAGCGCTACCCAGGACCAAAATCCAGTTGAAACCAATTAGAGCAAAACCAATTGAAACCAGTTGGCCAACTGGTTTCAATAGGGAAATTGGAACAACTGGTTCCAATTGAAAACCAGTTGCCAACTGGTTCCAGTTAAAACCAATTGGGCAACTGGAACCAGTTGGCTATTGGTTTCAATTGGTTTCAATTGGTTTTCAATTGGTTCCAGTTGTTCCAATTTCCCTATTAAAACCAGTTGAATCCAATTGGAGGCAACTGGTTTCAATTGGTTCCAGTTGAAACCAATTGGAGGCAACTGGTTTTCAACTGGAACCAGTTGAAACCAATTGGTTTCCAACTGGATCCAATTGGAACTTCCAGTTGGAATGAACTTAATTAGTTACAAATTAATTATCATTTGCACTAACTGTTGCTCATGCCAACACAGAAGCAGTGCTATTTGTCTATTAATACCAATGTAAAGGGCATTGATAAAATACAGAATTTCATTTGTATATATTCATATTGAGTTCTTCAAATATATGTATTTTTATTTGATGTAATTTGGTAACAGTTAGTGGTGTACTAATTATCTTTGAATCTTTTTTAATTATAAATTATTAATTGTAAATTATGATGAATCTCATAAAACATTAATCTGTGCACACTGGCAGAAAATATGCAAATTAACTGGTTTCAATTGGATCCAGTTGGGTAACTGGAAAATTTCCAATTGGAAACCAATTGGAAATCATGTCCAGTTACCCAACTGGATCCAGTTAGGATTTCCAGTTACCCAACTGGTTCCAGTTTTATTCCAGTTACCCAACTGGTTCCAATTAGAATGATTCAGTTACCCATCTTTCCAGTTAGAAGTCATCTCCAGTTACCCAATTGGTTCCATTTAGGATTTCCAGTTACCCAATTACTGGATCCAGTTAGAAATCATTTCCAGTTGGAAGTCATTTCCAGTTACCCAACTGGTTCCAGTTAGGATTTCCAGTTGCCCAACTGGTTCCAGTTAGGATTTCCAGTTACCCAACTGGTTCCAGTTAGAAATCATTTCCAGTTGGAAGTCATTTCCAGTTACCCAACTGGTTCCAGTTAGGATTTCCAGTTGCCCAACTGGTTCCAGTTAGGATTTCCAGTTACCCAACTTGTTCCAGTTAGAAATCATTTCCAGTTGGAAGTCATATCCATTTACCCAACTGGTTCCAGTTAGGATTTCCAGTTGGCAACTGGTTTCAATTGGTTTCAATTGGAAATTGTTAAATTCCAGTTAAAACCAATTGAAACCAGTTGAAACCAATTGAAACCAGTTGGAAATCCAACTGGTTTCAATTGGATTTTGTTCCTGGGTAGCTGATACGTTTTGACTATCAGACCTGCAAAGGGATACTTTGAAAACTTTATGGAATACACGAAATTAAAGGGGAATGAAACCTTTGGAACAAATAGGCTTGTGTAGAAACAGAAAAATCAAAGAATAAGAATAAAGAAAGTTTGAGAAAAATCGGACAAATAATGAGAAAGTTATGAGCATTTGAATATTGCAATCACTAATGCTATGGAGATCCTCCCATTGGCAATGCGACAAGGATGTGTGATGTCACTGATGAACAACTTTCGCTTTGGTGGACTATAAAATACCCTCAAAATGTCAATTTTTGCTTTTTCTTATGATGATACAAACTCTTCATCCATGATGTATTCTTAGAAAATATGTATTACATGCCCTCATGTAGAAAGAACACATGATCTATGGATAGATGTGATAAAAGAGGCAATTCAAGTGAAATATATACTAAAGTAATAGGGAGAGTTGTTCACAAGTGACATCACACATCTTTGTCGCATTGCCAATTTGCTATCTCCATAGCAATAGTGATCGCAATATTCAAATGCTCATAACTTTCTCATTATTTGTCCGATTTTTCTCAAACTTTTGTTGATCTGTTTCTTTGATTTTTCTGTTTTCACACAAGCTATCTTGTTCCAATGGTTTCATTCTCCTTTAAGGATTCGGATGGGTAAAGGTAACTGATAACTTAACATTTGCAAGCGTGCAGCACGAGCAGAAAATATTAATGTTCAGATCGTAAAACTAACATTTTTAAAAATCACTTTAAAACAATCAATTTGTAAATCAAACAAAATAATGAAAGTTCGATATCCGAGGCGAAATATCTTTTACATATTGACTTCCAAACTTGATATTTAAGCTCCATATTGAACAAGATAATTATGTAAATCAAACAGGCAATGCGAGCACGAAGTGCGAGCGAAAATTTTATATAGTGAAATATGAAAGATTCTTTTTATTTTCCAAGTCTTTCACTTGTCTTCCTCTTCTTTTTTCTCTCTTTTCCCTGTTTTTTCTTCTTTTTCCCCCTTTTTCTCTTTTTTTGCTCCGCAAATAGGGGGGACCCGGGCCCCTCGCCCCTGGATCCGCCTATGATATAAAGTGGCACAACAACTTGAATGGTAAAACAAAACAATACAAAAAAGTATGTAACGCAAAAGGATGTAACAAATATTTACGTCATCAGAGCAAGTGTCTTGTCTTCTTTTAGGCCTAGTAACTGTCGGTAGAGTAATCGTGAGCAGAGCAATTGTTATTCGAGGAGCATTTGTCGCAGGTATTTTATTTAGGTCTTATATTTATTCTTTTAAAGCAACATGCCGAGAAACTGTCGATGGAGCAATTGTGGACGGAGCAATTATTGGCGGAGCATTTGTCCCTACATGCGGAGCAAATGTCGGTGGAGCAACTGTCCCTACATGCGGAGCAATTGTCGCCGGAGCATGTGTCGTTCAGGTAGCATTTTTCGCCGGAGCATTTGTCGCTAAATGTGGAGCAATTGTCGGTGGAGCAACTGTCGGCGGAGTAACTGTCGGCGGAGCAACTGTCGGCGGAGCAACTGTCGGCTGAGCAGCTGTCGGCGGAGCCGAATGTCGGCGGAGCAACAGTCGGCGGAGCAAATGTCGGCGGAGCAAAAGTCGGCGGAGCAAATGTCGGCGGAGCAAATGTCGGCGGAGCAAATGTCGAGGAGCAAATGTCGCGGAGCAAATGTCGCATTTTGGGGAGCATTTGTCACCGGAGCAATCGTCGCCGGAGCATGTGTCATGGATTCTGTTGTAAGACCATTTTTTTGTTCTGTATACTTTGTGAAACTTACTAAGTTACTATACACGGCGACACCCACAGACCTGTAAACCCATGCAGTGGCGGATCAATGCCGGGGGGGGGGGGGCACATCCGGCCCGTGCGCCCTTTACTAACAGCCACTCCCGTTTTTTTAATGTAAATATGCCGTTCATACTAAACTCATACTCAAGTGTATAGAGTTGAGTTTAGAAAAAACGCAATTCGCCCAAACGACATTGTGCAGTATGAGTATGGGAAGCTATAACGAATTGTAAGGCTGAGGAAGAAGAAATTTCAACTTGGAAATTATTCCAATACTTTTTGAAAAGCACTTGAAACGCTCACGGTGGTTGTCTCCTGCATTGTCATAATTATTTTGTTTAATGAGCAATACAGTTATTAAATATCAAATATATTATTGATCCATTGCTATTACTACAACTACGTGTATATAATTAATTTGTTATATATTACATTTGTACTTTTTTTTTTATCTGATGCATTGAATGCAGAAATAAAAGCAATCAATCAATCAAACGCACATCCCTTCTCAAGGGGTGATCTATGCTAAACATCTCAAGGGAATAATCCAAACTCTCAAGGGAGCAGCTATATATATATATATATATATATATATAGGCACCCTTGTATATATATATATATATATATATATATATATATATATATATATATATATATATATATATATATATATATATATATATATAGAGGAAAAAATGACTACGAAGTGGTCGTTGCTCCTTGCTTCTCCATTTAATCAAGCTTTCGATCAATGCATGATCTTCCTCAGGACTATAAATATATAAACAAAGTACAAATACAATACAATAATATAATAATACAATATGATGGCCTCTAAAATAATCTAAACATGCTTCACGGTTACTTATAATTATTAATTATTTTACACTATATAAACAAGAGAACATATATATATATATATATATATATATATATATATATATATATATATATATATATACAGAGATTTATTATAAATGTATACATGTGTAGGAGTCAACATATCTGAGGAATTATAAACAAGAGAACATATTATATGATATAAAAGGACTTATTTTGACAAATACCAGATAAAGATATATATTTATAGAAAGAGATATTTATGTAATATATATAGATTTGTTATAAATGTGCCAACATATCTAAGGAAATGCAGACAGAAAACATGTTATATGATAAGAGACTTATTTTGACAATTGCCGTATAATTGTATATATACAGAGAGAAATATTTATTATAAAAGATTGTATGTGTATAGGAGTCAACATATCTAACAATAGAACATATTATAACAGAGCAAGTGATGGTCGGTTGTAACGAGGTGTGCCTTAAAAAGGTAGTTTCTAAATGCGTTTATAACGCGTGGTATATATAGTACATTCATGTTTACTACCTCCATGATATAGTGCACCGACCTGTTATAGACAATATATCAATCTTTTTCTGCACAAGGAATATATGAAGATCATGCAGCAAGGGTCGGTAACTTATCTATCTATCTATCTATCTATATATATATATATATATATATATATATATATATATATATATATATATATATATATATATATATATATATATATATAGGCACCCTTGTAAAGCAGCTATAGGCCTCTCGCTTGGATGGGTCTACCCTGCTTTTTATAAAGAAATAAATACTGTATATTTGAGGGAAAGGAAATTTGTTTTCTGTGTCCGGTAATTGTTTATCTTGTAATTCCCACAAGAATAACCCCTCTAATTCAGTGCATTGCTTAACATAATGATTAATTGCTTATAGTGCAAGCTTTAATGATAGATATTAATTGAAATGAAATTCAATTCTAATGTAAAGAGGATATAATATGTCGTGCATAATAATACCACAATTGTTGTTTTGAATTGTTGTTATTCACCCCGGAGCACACCCCCCCCCCCCAAAAAGGACCACAAGTAATTCCAGCAATTTAAAGTGGGATTAAGACATTATGGCCCGAATTCACAAAGGTGGACTCAACAAAATCCGTGGATTAATCCGTGGATTTTGCAGAATCCACCTTTGTGAATTCGGGCCTATATGGTACTCGTTGGAATTTTACTTGGAAAACTCATTTTCTAGTACCGGTACGGAAAATGATAAAACATATTTAATAAATAAGTGGCAGGGAAGCGATGCTTGATCTGAATATCGATCTCCCCTTTGCTCTTAAGTGAAGAGACATTCTTTCGATTTCCAAAGGTTTCATATTCCCTTAGTATGGAAGCTTAAAAGTGCCACCGAGATGTTGAGATAATTATCTCGGGAAGTCGACATCTTGATAGCAAAAGATAAGATGACGAGATCCCAGATCTCATCATGTCGACATCTTTTAGAAGAGATGATGAGATGACAAGATCCCGGATCTCATCATGTTGACATCTTGTAGAAGAGATGAGATGACAAGATCCCGGAACTCATCATGTTAACATCTTTTAGAAGAGATGATGAGATGACAAGATCTTGGATCTCGTCATGTCTACATCTTTAAGAAGAGATGATTAGATGACATGATCATGGATCGAAGATCTTGTCATCTGATCATCTCTTCTACAAGATGTTGACATGATGAGATCCTGGATCTTGTCATCTCATCATCTCTTCTACACGATGTTGACATGATGAGATCCTGGATCTTGTCATCTCAACATCTCTTCTGAGATGTTGACATGATGAGATCTGGGATCTTGTCATCTCATCATCTCTTCTAAAAGATGTTGACATGATGAGATCCGGGATCTTGTCCTCTGATCATCTCTTCTAAAAGATGTTGACATGATGAAATCCGGGATCTTGTCATCTCGTCATCTCTTCTGAGATGTTGACATGATGAGATATGGGATCTTGTCATCTCATCATCTCTTCTAAAAGATGTTGACATGATGAGATCCGGGATCTTGTCATCTCATCATCTCTTCTAAAAGATGTTGACATGATGAGATTCGGGATCTTGTCATCTCATCATCTCTTCTAAGAGATGTCGACATGATGAGATCTGCATGGGATCTCGTCATCTTATCTTTTGCTATCAAGATGTCGACTTCCCGAGGTAATTATCTCAACATCTCGGTGGCACTTTAATTAAGCTTCCATACCTTGGCTATATCATTTGGAAGAGAATTATACACGGTGGTACTGTACGCGCATCTCCGAATCCGCGCGCGGTAAATTTGAAGTACAAGTCCATATTGCGCCTGGAGCTGGGCGATCAATCGAGTGAGAACAGGGAAATGGCATCAAGACTGACAAGAGACTCATCAAGTTCTAATGTTAAATGACCTCAATATAGACTTGAGCCGGATCAAGAAGTGACTTTTACAGTGTTACTGTTAGGGGAACTGCCGTTTTCATCTGAAATAAGATTGATAGCTCAACTAACCGAAAATATTACAGCCAAGCGAATTGCCGAATTATTCGGTATGTATAATTGTATTGTGGGCCTAGTCCCACGTCTTCAATTCCATGTGGGCCAGGTTTTCACCATCTAGCTCTAGACTATAATAATAATATAAACACTAGATCTATATGGCAGTGTATCCTATTTGCCGGACACCTTTATTTCAGTGCTTTAAAAATGACAACTAGAGGAAATTCAATCAAGAAAAATTATCACTTGCTATTCCAAATATTCTGAAAATATGACGAAATTATTTTATATTTTCCAACCGTTTTCTTTGCATCGCATTTGCCGCATTCCCTTCGCGAAAAGCAATTATTTTTGTGCGTGACAAATTACATCATATTATAATTCTGGACGCGCGCTGGATGGGTAAAAATATTCTTGATTATATTGATGTAAGAAAGAATTGCGTGTGATTTTTTCATGATATATCATATCATGAGTAAATTATAAGTTTTTGTTTGCTTTCTTATATCGATTCTGAACAGATCTTTGTAATAAATTTGTGTTTGCTAACCAATTTCATTTTTTATCGCGCGTTCGATATGGCACTTTCCAGTATTAATGCTCGTTCATATCGTGACCCTCAGTCATCAAGTTCTATCGATGCGCTGTCGATCGTCAATGGCTCACTATCACGGTAAACCTCGCGCACGGCCGGGCTACCGAGTACCTTGAGAACTAGCCGTCGACGATCTGAGCGATGGAGCGGACGAGATTGAAATTCGGCAAATAATTAGGCCCGTATTTCCATCAGAAAATAGATCAATTGGGATCAATTGTTAATGCAAAACTATGTTATATGATATTTTAAGCGTTTTCTGTCATTTTAGAGAAAAATAAGGTAAAAGTTGGATTTTTTCGCCTTGTTTTTGCAATCTTGTTCTTTGAATTGATCTGTGGAAGTCTTACGGAACGAAATTGATTTCGTACACAGTAATATGCGCGTCCGGAAATATGATAGTGTCCGGTAATACAATACTTGCCTATACTATTGCTCCGACTTCGTACTTCTCTGTCTTCTCTCGCCCATTGCCTTGGATGATTTTAAGTCTGGCATTGATGTCGGTGTTGGAATCTGGATTGCTTCCCCTAGCTCCAGAATCTATTCTGAGTTTGTAAAAATGATCCAGTTTACATTATTGACATCTCAAGTGTAAAATTTACACTAGTATTAACAGTAACAATTAACATAAATAACAACACCAAACTTGAAATCACCCATTTTCACATGGCAGGGGTGGTGGTGGAAGTGGGCCCTGGGGGGGGGCATTGCCAAAAAAAATCAAAATGAAAATGACTTTTTTTCAAAATGAAAGGTGCCCTTTTCAAATAGGGTCTAACTTTTAGGCCTGCCCTTTTTGGTGTAAAACATATTCTAATATATTTTACTTTTGATTTTAGGTTAGAAAATCACAAAATTTTTGGTTCATGCTTGCCTCAATTATTTGTTTAAGGTACTCATTTTGTTCTTGGTTACAAAAAGTGCTTAACGTTAGAATGTCCAGTTTTCAGGTTGGAATATCAGAAATTTGCGCATGTAGTATTTGATTGGTAAGATATGTAACTTATTAAGTTCACTAAATAAAGTCCTTATTAGGTCCCTTTTCTGGTCAGTATATAAAAAATTTCAATTTTAGTTGGATACACAACTCGTTCATGATAAAAACTGCTCGGAAAGTTGGAAAATTAAATTATGTCTTATTGAATGAAATGTCCTAAAGTTTGAGCTTGCAATTAGCGCTTGCGAGGATGCCCATAACAGTAATTGACAAAACAGCGCCATAATTGACAAAAAAGTGAGTTTCACAACTTAAGATTTGAAAATTTTTCCAAACCACTCGCTCACTACGCTCGCTCACAGAAAAATAAAGCCTAAATTTATACAGGGATATGCATATCCCTGTTTTATACATGTATATTAACAATCATAGATCACTTCAAAAAGGCTTTTTCAACTTAATTACTACAAAACATACAACTACTTCACACAGATGATAATCTCATGGTGAAGATATCTGTTTGCACCAAAATGCTAATTTTGACATATACATGTAAGTGCCCTTTTTTGGCTTTGCCCCCTCCCCAAACAAAAATACTTTTCGCCGCCCCTGTCACATGTGTTTGATTGTTCTTGACTTATTTATCTAATCAGGCCGTTTGACCACTCAAGAATTAAGCTAAAATAATCTGTTTTAATTCAATTTATACTTTAGTATCATTTGAATAATCTAACTTGTAGTGACCTAGCAATTATTATTATTATTACTTGTTATTTGTACTGCGCTTTTCCCATTAGGCCCAAAGCGCTTACAATGAATAAGATGTAATATTCTAAAAACTACAAAGTATTAAAGAGATGAGTTTTTAATAACTTTTTGAAGATTGCTAATGATGGAGACTGTCTAATTATTAGTGGCAGGTTGTTCCAGGATTTTGAGGCTGACACTGTAAAAGTTCTGTCACCAGCTAATGTACGAGTTAATGAATATGTGAGGCGAAGGTGATCACTGGCCGATCTAAGAGCTCTAGTTGGTCTATATAGATTAAGGCAGTTACTTAAATACTGTGGAGCCTGTTTATTCAGTGTTTTGTAGACAATCACCAGTAATTTGAACGTAATTCTCTGTTTAAAAGGAAGCCAGTGAAGAGAATTAAAGAGTGGTTGGGAAGGATGATCGCGGGAAACCTGTAGATTTAATTGTGCTGCCCAATTTTGTAGTAGTTGAACACGGACTAATTGATTAGAGGGAATTGTAGAAAGGAGCCCATTGCAATAATCAATACGAGACAGAACCAATGAACGAACAGCATTGTGACAGGCAGATTGGTCAATAAACCTTCTGATTCAAGAAATGTTCCTCAAATAAAAAGTGACTGTGCTACAGATATGAGAGATATGGTACGACATTGACATGCGGGAATCAAATATGACACCAAGGTTTCGTATTTTTTCTGATGGTCTAATGAGTGTACCATCAACATCAAGTTGAACATTTGGAAGATTGCGCAAGTTATAAGTAGAGGCCGCAACAAAAAATTCAGTTTTATTATCATTAAGTTTTTAGTATCAAGGAAAGAATATTAAGTTTTGTTTATAATAACATTAATAAAGTATACGTATACCACCTCTAATATAGTCAAGGGTTCGCTCATTCGGTATCAGACGTTACGTATCAATATCTAAATTGATCATTCTTTGTCGAATAAACAGATGAGCAGTGCCAACCAAAGGACAACAATGTGGAGATCAGTTCACAAATGCGATGAACTGGCCAAACCAAGAGACCAGGTAACCAGGGACTCTGGACTTTCCTGTGGGGATTAGAGCAAGTTGTAGAGTGTGAAACGTAGAAGCCGTAAAAATATCACAAGACGTAGAACGTAGATAAATGTTGACAAACGTGGAGAAACGGGGGAAAACATCAAGAAACGTAGTTAAACATCAGGAAACATAGATGAACCATCAAGAAATGGCTGTCTTGAAGAGAATACGCAAGGATTAATAGCCTACTGTTCATGTAATTTCTTCTATATCAAATATTTTATAATAAAGTAAATGCAGAGATTACATTTCAAAACAGGTCATTAAGTTTTCTATATAGGCCTACTTGTTTTTGAGTACCTAATAGTTGTGTTCTAACTCTGAACAAGTGAAACATTAAGCTAATAAAATGTTGTATAAAATCAACAGTTATCTCACTTAATAAGTTTTTAAACAAAACATTTCAACATTTGTAATAAGTGGACTAATTGTCTTCACAAATGATGAAAAACCTCATCTTTTAAATATTGGAATATTAAGTCATTTTCTAAAACAATCACTTCATGACGTAAGTAAGATATGCAAATGTATAATAAATTGTTTAATATTAAGTGTTGATTGCATATAATATCTTCAACTTGATCTTCAAATAGCACAGTCTTCAAGAATGAGATCATATTCAATTGTAATACAAATTAACATCTCTTTTTCTAAATATAGTTAAAGTTTTCCTTAAATACATAGCAAAATGACACATCAAATTACAGTGTTGACCTTGAACTCAAACCAGTGTACCAACCACTGCTGGCTGACATGCCACTCCACATTTTGTGGCACCAAATTTCTGGCTTTACCAGCCAAGGAGCTGCTACAAGATGCTACTGTTATACTGTACCCTATGCTTATAAATCTGCAGTCTGCTGAACAGTTGCTTGCATGGCCCTATGCATTGCACACACACACAATCGCTATCAAACACAGTGAGGGGTTGCCTACTCTAGCAGTAAGGTTTGGTCTATTCATAAACAAATTAAGGAGAGAACAAGAATTACACAGTCATATCTAGGCTCTTCCACTGGCTAGGAAAAGGGAGTTTGAAAAGGCTTCTGACACCTGTTGAATGTGCATTTGCGACAACTATATTGGCATTGATAATGCTAACTCACAAATTTGAGCCCAACAGTTGATGAGTATTTGCATTGAACAACTGTGGATATAATGTCTGAATCTAGACAGCTGAAATCCAAGTTTTTTAAAGGAGTTTTTAAACCTTTTTTTCCCCTTTTTAAATTTCTCTTGCACTTTTTAAAATCTCTCCTCCCATCGAGGAGCCAGTGAAACAAGACGTAGTCCAGTGCAACAGCGGATCTAGGATTTTCCGAAAGGGGGGGCACATTTTCCCCGAGGAAAAATTTGAAAAGAAAAAGAAAAGGTTTTCACTTTCAAAGGGGGGCACACTTCTGTTATAAATCATGGCATTTTTACTTAACAAATTTACAAATTTTAATTGTGCCTCTCAAAGGGGGGGACCCATACATGTACCTCTTGCAGCAATCTTTATCAGATTGGTCTGAGTTTGTGCTAGTCGTGAGGATGCTCAGATGGGTGTGGAAATATGTATAAAAAAATGCATCATTTGCTACCATCCAGCTGATACCTAGTCATATCGCCGGTGGCTCTTTTCAATCTTTGACGTGAACACCTCTAGTGATGTGCTGTTCACTACCTCGGGTGGGAGATGGTTCCAAGCCAAGGAGGTACTCACAAGAAATGACTGTTTTAGTCGCTCAGTGTTTGTGAGGTGGAGAGTGTAACCTTTGTTGTGGTTTACTACATGTCTTATACATGTATGATATTTTCTTGAAAGTCTTGAAATTGTTTGGTTTTGACTCATTGTTTTGGTCTTGCAGACATTGGGTTTGGGATCAAGTACCAGTGGGCCTAAAAAATTGTACTGAAACAGGTGGGGCATTCCTTTCTGGTAATCTCCACTAAGAAGAGCACTTGTACTACACATGTAATTCCATTTTAAAGTGCATTTCCATGAGAATAGTAAATTAATCTATTACTGAACGTTCCTTTTTGACCAGATTAAACTGTGCCTGTGTGTTTTGATGTTGCCATAGAACTGGACATACGTACAGATGGATGTGAAAGGGGCCTGTGTGATTGCTAAAAGTCCTCTGCTCAGGTAAGGATCAACGTTATATTCCCTTTTACAGGTATACCTTAAAGAAATTTTACATGGCAGTGTTGATAGTATTAACTAAGGAAATATTCATTCATTAATATTTGTTTGAATAAAGACTTACAGTAGTTGCCAATATAACTGAGTTAGGCAAGTAAAATGCAATTATGCTGGTACCTCGCAGTGCCCTTACATATGTCACCTATTATTAACACTGATCAGTGAGGGCGAATTCGACAATGTGCACTGTACACAATGCTATGCAAGGCACAATGATAAGTAAATTCCCTCATAAAGAGTTATTTTTTATGTTTTGTCGCATTCTATGATCCAAATGTTATATGAAATGAAATCCCTAATAAGGAGGCGCAATAGCTCAGTCGGTAGAGCAGGGTTTCGGATTCCGGTGACCCGGGTTCGATTCCCAAGTGGTGCGCTAGTGCCCTTTGGTAAGGCATTTATCCTCATTACCAGGTCCCTCAGAGAGGACCTTAAGCCGTTCGGCCCCTGGTTGCTTGCTCACAGGCATTCATGCTTTCTTAGCAGTCGGGTAAAAAACCTCAGTATGTTAATAATAAGTGACATATATGTGATTTATTCAATCACTTTTTTTAGGTTATAACTCTATAAGAGGGCATTATCATAGAATACAAAAAATATTACGCACGTTAGAGCAGTATTGCGCTCATCTTCAATTTGTGCAATAGCCCATAATTCTTGGAATATCTCTGAGCCATGAAAAAATATTAAACTCCAGAGCATGCTTTATACATTGTACATGTGTATACCACACACAACTTGGAATTTAAGTGCAATTCTAGTCAAGACTTTCATCTCTTTGAAAGATCCCCTGAGTATTAGAATAAAAAAAAAGTCTGAATAGTGGTAGTGAATAGTGGTAGCTCTCGCCAAATACTAGTCTTTATTTTCCAAACCCAGTCATTAGGGAAATTATCAGGTGAATGAACAAGAGAAAGCTGATTTTCAATTTTCTTCAGATTCATTCTGATATGAATCTTGATATTTTTTTATTTTCTTTGCACATTACAGGATCCATAGCAATACACTTTTCCTGTCAGAGATCCAGACAGGATCTGGCCCGGATTCAAAACTATTTCTACTTGCAAGGGTGAGTATGAAAGGGATATAGGGTGTCAGTTTAGTCCTGTGAAGGTGCTTTTATTTTAGGAGTCTGGCCATTTGGTAAATATCTGATCCAAAGCTCCACACTAACTTATTTTCTTGGTGGCTCGATTAGTTCACCAAAATCATCAATTTCATATATTTGGTAGCCAGCAAAGCAAATTTGGTGGCCCTAAAAAAATAGAAAACATTACAATTTATCAAACTCTTGGTAGCCCGACCGGGCCACCAAGTGAGAGCTTTTACAGAAAGTTGATGGCCCAACTCTCAATTTAGGTTGCTCCAGGCCACTGCTAATGTCGAGCCCTGTCTGATCGAATATGAGGAAATAGTGATTCAAAAAGTATTCTTAATCTGGGATATGACCCTTGGTTGCAGCACCTATGCCTAACAGTGCTATTTTATCTATTAAAGTAAATGAAAAATGCTGTATGCATTTTTATTAACTATGTGCTATATATGACAAAACTACCCTATTATTCATTTTATACTCATATGTTAGGGCCCCAAAATGGTTTAGCTCTGTATAAAAACCGGTATAAATTCATTAAAGTCATGCCAAAACAAATGTTAATATCTCCTGTTTTGTTAAATAGATTAAGTACATAAGCACAGGTTTTAGCATTGATGATGATGATTTTAAATTTTAGATTAACTTTTTGCCAAAGAGTTTGAATGTTTATTCTTCATCCACAATGAAATGTATTCACTTAGTTTGGGAAGAGGGAACAGCATTACATTTTAGCGTCAACAATGATATTAAGAGAGGCAACAATAAATATTGCTTCTTTTCTCACAAATTAAATAGACCCTTGCAAGCTCATGGAGTCAGAAATTTTCCACATATCTTGATAAAGTTGGCTATTAAGTACACATGGTTTTCATATGCTGACAGTACAGAAAACAAAGCAGGACAAATCAAGACACAAGACAAGATTATTCAAGGCAAAAAATATATTAATTTATAGGTAGAATTAAAACACTATTAACCCGAAGGTTGTTTTTATTTGTTTTTTTACTATATCACTACACCCCCTTAGGTGAAGGTCTGATGAGGCTTGAAGCCATGAAATGAAAGCTTACAAAAAAAGGGTACAATTTCATGATAAAAAAAACATAAAATTTTCTTGTGTCATACGGTAACTTGTATTAAATTCAACCCATTTTAATGTGTTTACAAATTATTACTTGTTTAGCAAATATAACTATGTGACTATGCGTTTTATAATATGGAAGTTGAAATGAATCATGCTAGTTGGATGAATGGAGGTTTGGCTGAATTTATTGGATGATATTGACTGGCCGGGGGGGGGGGGGTACCCACAAAAGAATCTAGTATCCCAGGTTTTTAGCTGATGGAAGTATGGCACTTGTTATGGCAATGTATTAGATGTTCCCAAAAGTAGAGCCAGTCACTATTTTTATTATTTAATCAAAAGCCGACATCTGGAGCAAAATCATGAAGATGGAGATATTTCACCCTTTTAGGTTCTCTTGTGTCATGCTTATGAGGTCCTGAGCTTTACCATTGTGATGTCATAATATCACCATTTTTTTTTTTACTACAGGGAGATGATGCATCTGCATTCTACAATGATATTCATGTCACATCATTCTATGACATTGATAATGTCACTCAAACCACTATTACAAAGGTATTACTATTTGTTACAAATATAAGGATTAACCCCCCCCATACACAAATGTCCACGATAATATAGGTTTTCTGTAAACCATTACCCCTTTGATTTTTTTTAGATTGGTACCCAAAACATTGCCAGACTTGAAAGAATAAAACTTGTCAAATGGTGTGTTTGCAGTTCACCGTCCCGGTCCCTCAACCCTTTGTTGGATTAGATAGATTTGAAATGACAGTATGGTTGATGACCTTGAAGGAAAGATCAAATACGTATGAGTTGTAAATGACTTCAATGAGCGGTGAAGTGAGAATAAGCTTGATTTTAAAAAAATCATTTGATTGACACTTATATTGGGCTTGTGTCATCATATCTGTTTGTCTTGTTGGTTCTGGCAATCACAAAACCAGACCATTCATGAAAAGGGCCCCGTTATATTCCCAAAAGGTCAGGTACAGTTTACCCAATGTTTTCTGAAAAGTATAGCAAAATTCTCAAATGGTCGGGTAAACTGGACCCAACATTTTGGGAATTTAGGGGGCCTTTTTCTCAAATGGTCGGGTTACGCTATTGCCCGACATGACGCGATAACCCAGTGTGATGGCACAAGCCCCTGAAATTGATGTTGTTTTCAACCATACATGTTATTATATTTGTTGTGAAATTCTAAAATAGCATTTAGGTGACAGTCAGAAGTCTGCCCGACAATAAATTTACTTAAATAATTACAAATATTTGTATACAGCATCAAAATATTTGTCAAAATAGGATGTGAAATAAGAAAGTTATGACATTTCAATGGGCTTTTTTTTTCACAATGAATTATATGCACATAGGCGGTATGCAAATGAGTGAGTCCATGATGTCACATACTCACTACTTCTTTTGTATTATATCATGTGAAAAATTGAAAATTATTTAATTTTTTGTAAATTTGATAATGAAGCTACTGATTGAATGATATTGAGTTACAATATAAATAATGATGACACACTTTCAAAATGAAGTCAAACCACATTGTAAGCCCTATAAATTGACATTGTTCATATTTAAAATAATGAGTGATTTGAAATCATTTGGATTGTCTTTTTTTCAGGGAACAGACAGACCAAGAAAGATTTTGCTGCTTTCTGCTTTCTCAAAAATAATTCCTCTTAAAAAAGATGAAATTACCACAGAAACAGAGATTTCTACTCTCGAGGTAACTTTACAAAGGAATCATGATTTGTTCTCTTTTGAGTGATAGTTTGATTAAAGGCATTTTATTGTGTGTTTTCGTGGCAAATTTGACACTTTTTAATGTAAATCATCCAATGAGAACAATATTAGACACTTGAATTTTCCTTATAGTATAGTCATTATTTCACTTTTTCTTGACCTGGCAGGTGTGGCCAAATAATTCCTCACTTTTTTACCCCCAAAGATGTCTCTGTTATGTTACAGGCGTTTCCTGTGCATTTCACTAAGTCTGATGTTAGTTAATACATCAGGGATGTAAGAGTTCAGATTTTTATCTGATTTCAGACTTTTTTTTTTTTTTTTCAGCTTAATGTCAGCTTATTTTTGGCTTTCCTCTGTACCTAATGTATAGGAGCTCTTTCTATTTCAAACTTTTTAAACACTTTAGCTTTTTTCAGATCTTTTTATTTGTGACTACTCACACCCCTGATACATGAACAGTCATTTAAAATACAAATATAAGCCTGAGTTTATGACAAAGGGAAAATAAAGTTTCTTTCTTTCGCACAGGGAACAATCACCAGATGTGTAGACCAAACATTAGGGATTTATGAACTCAGTTCTAATGCCAGGTATGTGATTATTATCACTCATACAGGAATAAACCATTCAATTTTCATATGAAGAAAAAATCATCACAACCACATTTATTTCTCTGCATGGTATGAGAGCTTTCTGTTGCTAAGAAATTTCAGCTGCATTTCATAAACGCTGATTTAAAATTATCATAATTGTTTATTTGACAGTAAATATAAAGAATACAGTTCAATCTAAGTATTATTTTAATATCAACATAATGGCTTGTATTCTGAACTCTTAAACCATGGTCTTAAGTTGGGGTTTGACTATGGATAGCCAGTTATGACTTGAATCTCTATAATTAGATGATCAACTTATCATTACATTTGCATTCAACTTAACAAATATTGTCTTGAAAGTAAACGATAAACAACATAACAAGGAAGGATCCTAGTAAAAACAAGAAGCTTAAACACATTCTTGACATTAAAAGCTTCCCATCACTGTAGTCAAGCCTTTGACTGTGGTTTCAGTTAAACCTGAATTCAAAATATGAGGCATTAAGTATCAAGGAGAGTAAAACAATGGATAATATCGGTAGATGATATAGGTGAATTTATACTCTATAAGGTCTCAAACCAATCGATCACACAAATACAGAATAGATATTTACAAAGGAGATCATATATGTCAATGATTTCAGAGCATTATTAAGAATAAAGGTGTGAAGACAAAATATATGAATGGATCACAAATTATGTGACTGGTCAGCAATATTTCTACATAATTACTAATTGAGAATGAAGAACTATCAGCCACTCTCATTACAAAAATGCTTTGAGTACTAAATATTATTTTTGCTTTTTCATTTTTTGTAGTCAAGTTCTGGATATACCAACAGATATTTTTGCACTTGTTAAGATATTTTTGGTAAATTCCATTTTGAATTGTTTGATATCAAAACCTTGCTTTGGTTTCTTACAAACTGAATATTATTGTATTTTTGTCATGAATTGTTGATTTTGATTGGCTTCTGTATACGATGTCAGTTTCATATTTTTTAAGCAAAGTTTGAGTTATTGTTACATTTTATGAAAAAGGGATCCAATATTTGTATTGTATTCTTATTTATTGATGGACATAAAACAAAGCAACATAACATTACAAATATGTCAAAAAGCATGTGAATTACAATTGTAGCAATTTGTAATGATAATGATAATGGTAGATTTATTAAGTGTTTTATGATAAAATATATTAGACTAAACATATACAATCTGCAGGAGCTACAGTAATGTTTAAATAGTTTAAAAGATTTATACATCTAAATGACAAAATAGTATACATTTAATATTACAAATTAAAAATAGAAGAAAGGATAAATTGGAATTAACCAGATAGAACTGACTATCAAAATTAAGTTAACAAACACAGATCATGTAGGTGCTTGTGAAGAAAAGCTATGCTTGTATCAGAAGCAAGCTTCTTTCAATGTGCTAATACATGATAAAATAAAATAATATATTTTCAGAACATATTTTATGCCAAGTAGTGAATTGTCTTTGATTATTTGATGTGTACAAATGTTCTTTACAGGCTTTATCTCACCTACCAGTATGATGGAAAGTCGCACCTTCCCAGCATTCCTATAGGGTCAAAGGTCACCATTCATAATGCCCATAAATTGTGTGCTTCTGCCAGAAGTAGTGAACCAGTCTGTGATGGTGAAAGCATTGTTTGCTGTATGAGAACATCAATCCACATAGAAGAAAAATCGAAAGAAAAATTGAAGAAGGTAAATGTTTTTATTAACCAATCATGAAACCAGTCGGCAATCACACTTGCATCCAATTTAAAATCGCCCATTGCAACTTACAGTGATCATTTGTTATATGCTGGTACACATGTGCTGCAAATGCAAGCTCCTCAAATTGACAGTAAAAATAATAAAAATATATTGATAACATCAGTACTACTTCTGCAGCAGTCCATGATGTGATCTCCACATGCAAGTTTCTCTGACTTGGTGAAATGAAATAAGCACGCAGTAACAGTGGTCACAACTTAAATGAAAAAAAAAAAACCATGTGTTCGCTGCTCCTCATGTCTATGTAAAAAGTAATGTATCGAGGAGCAGCGTATTATCAAGCATGGCACATAGTGAATGCATCGATATAGATGGATGAATGCTGGTAGAGCTTTGCGTATACCTGGTCACCCAACTCTGATGTATTTCTGCTGCCATTCTGCTTGCATTCTTTATTGATTTGATGCACTGCTAAGCTGAATAAACCTTTTAATTGGATAAGTGCTTTTAACATTTCGGGTAAACTTTATACTTTATTTCAACTTGTCATGTTGATTTGGGTGCGTTCATGTCAACATGTCTGTAGCATTGAAAACCCTTTTATGTCGATAACAATGTCGATATTTGGCCTGTTGATAACAGCACTAGTTGAATTATAACCCACCATGCTGTTTTGGGGCAACACTGGTATAGTAATGGAATTTGAGAATAAGGGTAATACTTGTCTCTTAACTTTCAAAGTTAAAAAACATGAACAAAATTAAAACAATTATATTGTATAGAACTGATATACAGAATGCTAGTAAAAAATTGCTTGCCTTCTTTAGACCATATGCCCTAGTGTAGGGGAAAAAATATGTTAGGACAGTTCAATAATGTTATCCCATCATGGACCTACTACATGCTCAAATCATTTCACAATATACCTCATAAATTGCCTAGAAAAAAATAGAATGAAATATGTGTGATGCTTAAGATTTTTTTTTCTTTCAGGAAAAAAGTACCAACATACAGCGTGTACTCTTACCGCTTTGTGGTAAATTGTTTCCTAGTCTAACTATTCTAGAATGGTTACGAGATAAAGCAATTCCAATATTGCTGCAGAAACTGGTCCCTCATGTAATCAAGTAAGTAGATTGCCGTTTTATGTATGCATTCTCCTCATACCTCTTTTTTTCACATATTTAACATTATGTGATGAAAATGTAATTTCAAAAATCTTTGTGATTCCTACAAGACACTCTCCATGTTTTGATTATGAAATAAGAAAGATAAACCAAAATATTTCACTTCCATGGAAGACCTGAAATAAGGTAATTTCCGTCTACATGTAAATTGTATTATTTCACAGCACTTGGTTTATATAAATTGTGAAAAAACTTAGTAGATGTATATTTGTGATAGTTTGATAAAGTTGAACGGTGATTTGAAGTCTCCCTCTTCAAATTATTGCTCACTACTTGAGCTAAGCTTTACTCATATTCATTTATCTTTTTTCAGATTGAAGGAGGTGCTTCCAGTATTAATCCAGCTTTTGACCATCAAGTTGACCTCTAATGACCTTCCTATTATCAAAGAGAGGAAGAGAAACCCTTATGAAGATTTCCTATCCCACGATGCATCTTGCCTCTTCTCTCACACCAGTAATGATATCCCAAAGGTTTATATGCACTTGTCTTTTTAATTACCCTCTTCTAGATCCAATGGCCCATATCATGAACTTGGTTTTATTTCAAACTATGGTCTGAAGTTACTGTTTAACTCCATGTATGGAAAGCCAATTGTGACACAAATCCCAGACAGTATAAATTCAATTTACCACCTCACGTTGCATTCATGATTGTCTTAGAATGATAAAAAACATACTTTTATTCACCATCAATGCATGGGGAAAGAGCAAAGTAAACACAAAGAAATATAGGATTTAAACACAATTTTGACATTTATGGCTTCCCATAACTTAAGCAAAGAGATAAACCATGGTCTATTAAACTAGACTACAGGCCAATGAAATGATTTGCTGCAATCCCATTTCAGATAGAAAGCCAATGAGTTTAGAACTCCTTTTCTGGGATTCCCAGCTCTCACCATTACTTACCAGCTTTGAAAAGCATAGTGGCTGAACTATTTTAAGTTGTAGCATGAATAAATGTACTCTAATGCTTTGGCTCAAAGAAAGTTAAAAGTTGTCACTATTTATTGGAATGCTTTTTCTCTTTCATGAGAAAAAGTTCGGAAGAGACTGAGTAATCACTTTTCCCATTGGTCTGTTAGTCTTTTAAATAATGATACAGCTTTTGTTCTACTTACTCTTGTTTCTTTATTTCTGCATCAATTGTATTCATACTTGGTACTTTGGTAATACCACATGTATGTTCATGAGGATGACAGGATCAAAGGTCTATTGAATGTAAATCAGACAAGACTTTGTGGTTCATGAACCACCTTGTATTTAAGGCATGCTATAGATGAAGAACTATATGAGATTTTGAATGAAACAAAATAATAAAAAATAGGCTATTTTAGGTTTAATTCTGCTCCAGCCATCTATAAAACTTCCTGACCTTTCCTTTCTCTCCACCATCAAGGCCTCGTTCAGATTTTAAAGCACTCGTGTTTCTTTTGGCTAATTTCCACAATTGTAGGTGTCCCTTTTAGCATATACAAGCAGTGATGTTTAAAATCTATTCAACAAGACCAGAAATTTACATATTCAAAGTGTTCAAGTTCTACCATGCTTTTGATATTTAATTGTGAAATCCGGTGAGAAAATATTACATTCAATAATGTTTGTTTCTCTTGGCCTGCCACCAAACATTATAGTTTTGTTGTCTACACTCCACATGAAAGAGTGCATTTTGTGGTGGGGTTTACAAACTTTTGAGCACAACTATATGCTCTCATTCTATTACTCGAAAGCAATTTTTTTTTTCATAATCATATATAAAATGGGATACTTTCATGCCCACTTGATACCTGATGCTTTTTGATCAGAAATTTTACCCAGATGAAAAAATACCATGTATGATGTCAAAATAATTCATTTTGATCAGAATAGTGACTTGCACTTTTTTGAGGGGGGGGGAGGGTACCTTACCTCATGAGATTTATGTAGCAATTTTCAGAAAACACTGAATAATCATCTTGTTTTATCAGACAGTGTCATGTACCTTGCCCACATCAAGTGAACTGGTCTCATCCTTTGATGGATGTCCTCTCGGTGATATAACCTCATTGGATCAATCAGGATGGACATGTAGAATGATAACATCATCTAACAGGCTCGTACCGATGGTAAGATCTATTGTGAAACAGGGCCCCATACACACAAAGGTTTGCAGTCAATTGTTGAAAAGCAGCAATGGCCAATCAAAATTGTTCTTGCTGCCCAGTGTCTTTCTTCAGGCTCATTGTTGACCAATGAAAATTGCTCTTTTAAATTGGTAGTTGGTTTCAAATCTTTGTGTTATGAGGCCCAGAAATAATCAGGGCCCGGTCATACAAAGATTTACAATTGATCCGATCAACCTCAACTATATGGAAATCCATCAATGACATAATTTTTTATTATTTGCACAACATCCTGTAAAAAAAGTGAAGCATACTAAATTGTCAAGAAAACCATGAATGTATGAATATCCTTCATATCTAGGAAATATTTTTAACAAACATGTATTTTAGATGTTGACATTGCTGGCTTTCCATAGTTGTAGTTGATCGGGTCGATCGTAACTCTTTGTTAGATGGGGCCCTGGTCTGTAAGTTGTGATTGATTTTTTAGTTGCATTTGATTACAATCTCATCTTGCAATGAGTCCAAGATCTACTTGTATTATATGTCACTTTGATGCAATTAATAATTACATGGAAGTAGGTTGCTCAAGTTTTAGTTTGGCATGAAACTATCCTATGAGTCATTGATTTTACCAGCCAATGTTAAACTTGATATGGCCAAATTTATATTAAGTAGATATTTGTGAGCATTTTCACTCGACACACATATCTTCATTATATATTTTTGTATACCTTTGCCCACTGGAGATGGTTGCCAGGGCATTATTTTGGTTTATCTATTCATGTGTCCGTTTGTCCAGTTTTTGTTCTCGCGATAACTAAAGAACTATTTGACGAGTTGACTTAAAAATAGGTACAAGTATGCATACTGGAGATCTTCTTTTTTTTCGTCATAAAATTTATGTCTTTTAGAATGTTTGTTTTATTTATTTCAATACAGTTAAAAACTTGCTATCAGCCGACAATGCTGTTTTTCAGCAAGTCTGTGAAACAAAAGTGACAAAATATATAAAAAAACGAAACAAATTTATATATTTTCGAATATTAGCATTATCTTTACCCACACATATACATATAAACACACACACACAACTTGTAATCTTTTTAACGTTTGGGATGCATCCAAATAACATCACAGTATTTGAAATGGGGCTGTATAATTGGAGTTCTCTGGGTAATCTGGTGGGAGCAATTGATGTTGGTTTGGTCCTGTTCGATCCCCATCTTCACTTTGACGAGATCAATGATGACCATGTCCATGTTTTTATCAGCTGTTTTGGGCATTTAAGGTAGTTTCTTCTACTGTACTGCTCTTTTCCATCGATTGCTTGGTTGATGTCGACAATGTTTTTCTTAGGTCTTTTTACATGTTCTTGGAGCTCATGAATTTGACTCATTTTTGAAGTTGTATCTAACTGGAGACTCATGTAATTTGTTAGCAATCTTTTTGTAGACAGTGTTATTAATAGCATCAATGTTGACTTTCACTATGGTTGGAGATCACAACGTGTTCAATAATTGGTCCATCATTGGTTGTCTTTCAGGTCCTGGTTGCTAAATTATGCTGTGAAAGAACAGATAGAAGACTTTTCCTACTGGATTCTACTGGGTCCATTCCTTGTACTCTTATTAACAGCTTGCCTGTGGGGGAAGGCTCTGGGAAGAAACATGACAAGCTCTTGCTTTCCCCAGCCTTGCCTAAACCATCTGCTCAGAATTGAGGACTTTATTGTGATACAGGAGAAGAGAACTTGTATTGATTTTTCTAGGACAAAAGAAGATCAGAATGAATCTGAAATGGATGTTGATGGAGGTGAAAGCATTGACAGGTCAAGGTCAGAGGTCAAAGTTTACGTGATGTTCGATCCAAGATATGCTGTGTGTCTTTATCGTGGAACAGAGAAGAAGTCATCACCAGGTGGTGTCAAACCTAGAACGAGGAAAAGAAGCTCATCATCAAAGTCAGGTCTGTGTTGTTTAGTTTAACATTTAAATATGTACACTCTATACATTGAGAAAAAAAATTTATAGTGATTTCTTTCTTGGTTCATGTAAAGTTGACACAACGGACCTGTGTTTAGTTCCCTATTGATTACTGTCAGTTGATACTGCTTTTATGACTTAATGAGTTTGAAGTTCAAGGAATTTGGGGAGTAGATTACTTAGATAACTTTATAGAAATAATGAACATTTCATTAATAAAAAATCATAAGTCATGTGAGGCCTGAAAGAAATATTTCATGGAACAATGCAGCACAAATCTTTCTCGTGAAGATTTATCACAAGAAATTTCAGGGGGGGGGGGCATAAACCATTCTTGTTTAAAGTGTTCATCAACTTGTTTTTTAAACAGATGGAGGATCTCTTCCGAAATGCATCACATCCAAGACGATCCAGCTGAGAAGTAGAAGACCACTCATCCACCAGGAGCAGAGAGATACCGGGTCAACCACTCCAAGATTCTACTGTGATATCTTCATTCTGGACTCATACCAGGCGAAGAAGACTAAGAGAGATGGAACCCCCCTAATACAGGGAAGAGATGGAGAGATGGAAGATAAACAAGAGGAGGATAGAAGACCAGCTCTTCTGTGTTTCCAAGATGATGCCATCAGATGGTATCACTTTCTGAGAGAGGGGCAAATTTACAAGATGGAATGCAGAGATGATGACATGCAGGTTATAGCTATATTAGGCCTAAACAAATCTTATTTTGCCCTCATTCAGCCGACTGAAAAATGAAACAAAACAGGGTCGCTATTTCTTTTTTCTTTTTTTAGAAGATCTAAAATATACAAATGGAATGTTGTGTGATGAAATGTAAATGGCTTTAAAAAAGCACTTGAATGTGTTTTTTTGACAACATAAATAAATCATCCATGCATTATTTTCTTTGCAGCAGCAAAGACAAAGAAAATAAAAATTGACAGATCAACCCAACTATTCTAGAAGTTACATGTCATGGTATGGTAGTAGCAGAGGAAGAAATCTTTGCAGTCCTGAATTTGTCTAGTTAATTGCCAAAGTCTTTGAGTGATTTGATTGAAAGAAGCTTGATATTTTAATTGTTTCTATCTTGGTATCTTTAGACCCATGTCGTGCCATCGATAATGAAGTTAGCCAAGAAAGGTAGAACACAGCCTGTTTACATTATCACATCATTTTCTCAGCTTCAAGTTTTACAGGTGAGTTGGAATGGGATTGTTGAAGAAAGAAAGTCATTTAAACACAACTTCAAAAATCAAGCATAAGTCTCTAATGTGCGCATTTCATTAAATCAATTTGAGTTTGATTTCTAGAGGTGCTGGATTTGGAAATGTTTTATTATAGATCTAGGAGTTCATCCTGTGAGTTGATGAAGTTTCTACAAGAATATTGGGGGGAAAATGTTATGGGTGGAGGGAGGGGGCGTTAACCATTTAAAATATGCACAACCATACCTCATTCCAAAATTATAATTCTGACTGTAATGATCTGTGTATTAGATTATAATTAGTGTCAATTGTACTTTAGTTACGTACCTGCCATGTGTTCAGAATAGAACCATAGACCTCTATCTTGGATTTAATAAAGACGTGATTTCAATCAATTTTGAGTATATTATGCTGATGAATAGACAACAGTTTTTGTATGCATCAATTCCCATTGACTGTTTACCAAATATTTCTGAACTTTTACCACCTGCTCTCTTTATTATACAGGATACCACATCACAGATCGATTGCAAGGCAGAAGATAAATCTGATTCAGGTCAGATGAGCAAGGGAAAACAAAGGTCTGTTATCTTATCTAGTAATTCTAGTGATTCCTCAAATTATTGTATCAAAATTGTATGACATTCATTCGCATTATACTGCCAGGTGAGCTAAAGGGAGACCCGGCAGGAATTCGTTTCTTGAAATATAGAAGCATGTAACAGCTGCTTTGATAAAGCTAAAGTAATTAAACTGAATGATTTTATTAGAGTGCTCCAAAAGAGATTTCTGATCAAGTAAGTTAAGTGTTATGTAGAAGTATGCAATAACAAGAATTATTATTGTTTTTTATATTTTATAATCTTATTTTGGGATTCGTGTTGCATATCACCAACTGAATGCCAATGCACATCATAAAGATTGAGGATTATACTTTTGTATATAGCAAGTAAGAAAATAGAAAAAGATTGATGTAATTTGTTCTTTTAATACTCCATAGTATTGTATTTGTCAGTTAAGCTAGGAGTGGGGTAAAGGAAATGATTTGATTATTTTTCTCTTGATTGTAGACAGTGTCATGTGCTATCATCCGTATCTGGTCTCATTACAAGGGTAACATCTTTGGAAGGCAAGTAGATCAGCTCAGAAAATAAATTCAATTCATATTTCTTGATATGTGACCCGCCCACAAATAGGTCTTAAAATATAATTTTTCCAATTTATGAATATCTTCTAAAAGTAGAGATTTTCAGATTTCCAATTATAACTCATTTTTTCCTAGCAGTAATATGAAACAAAGGCACTTCCAGCTTATTTAAATCCTATAAATATATTATGACATTTTATGGATCATGTTACAATTGTGGATATAGATCTTCTGCATTGATGTCATCGTGCAGCCATCTTGAAGGCTGAAGCCACTGCCTTGCATGCATTGGTGATCTGCAGCTGGCGCCTCTCTGACAACTCTGTTTATGCATATATCTATATCCTCTGAGGGAGGGCGCTATGAGATTATGATGTCATAAGGTTTATTCATAAGGTCTATTTTTTAATAGAATATTGAATAAAGACTTGATTTGAAACAAACAAAACAAATGACTTACTGTACATCTCCCCCTTTACAGGTCATAGCAGCAATGAGAAGGCAACTTGCCAAGATTCATTTATTCATCTCAAGGTTGATGATATTATTAGTCAGACCACTGCTACTGTATCTCTACCAGCTCACTTACATGATGATATACTTGGACTTGTACCTGGAGCAACAGTTACTATCAGGTATGGGCTCAATCACACAACATTGCATGGTTAGTGTAGACCTTATCCAGCAGATGTGTTTTAGCCGGTGATTTTGCTCATGCGCTATTCAAATACAAGTATCTAGGAATTGTGATATCACCTATTTGCATGTGTGCAAAATAGATTGCTCATGCTGGTAATGGCCTCCTGTTTTCGTTCTCATGATAAGTACACAACAGCTTGAAGGTTCAACTTCAAACTTGACTCATGTATGTATATTGGAGGGTCATAAGGTCAGGTCAAAGGTCACAATGTCATTTGGAAAGATATCATTCTTGCCTTAGATGGAGAACCATTTTAGTGAATGTTTTCAAAGTCGGCTCAGAAATACGTTTGTGAGTTAGGATAATCTGATTAGATTTTTGACTCACAAGGTCAAAGGTTACAGAGGTCATTGTTTGAAGATATTTAGAAGCTACATGTACAATGAACGCCTGGTCTAGCTGGGATGGCACCAGAAATTTAAACTGCGCAGTTGAGGATCAGTATAGTTTATTTGTAATATTGGTTCTATGATTATTCTCTTGCTCTCTTGTCATAAGGAACTGTCTCAAGAAAGTAGATCCAGGGTTTGCAGTGACCTACGACATTGGACCTTTGACCTCGATCCAAGTAGATAGTTTCTGCTTCAACACTTTCAATGAAATGTAAGTTTTCATTGCCAAGTTTAACAGGAGTATTCAAAATTATTATTATGATTTATATGGGTTCTTTCAGCCATAATTCCCCTATTAAAAGGCT